>NW_012151163.1:950042-950875 GCF_000956105.1 Propithecus coquereli
TTTTTTTTTTTTTAATTTGCAATGCAGCGTTAAAGTGGAAGGTGACTTGTTGAGCGTTGTGAGTGGGGCGCTGTGTTCTTGGCAGGACACACACGTACGTGGGCAGCCGCCCCAGCGCTGAGCAGTGAAAGGGAAACTGAGGCATGGCTTTGCACCGGCTGCCTGCTGAAGTCAAGGTGAGGAGGACAGCCAGACGGGCAGAGACAGAGGGTGGTGTCAGGGAAATGAATACAGCGCAATAATCCAGCAAAGCGCCCTCATGACTTGAAAACGAGCCGGACGTGCTGCAGCATTCGGAGTTTGTGCCTTACTGAAGCCAGAGTAACGCTGTTAAAGTTGGGCAGAGGGTACGGCGGGGTCCTGCACCTTCTGTGTGCGGGTGGCACCGGCTTCCCTGTGTCCAGCTCAGGCTTCATGGCAACCTGGCCACATCCGGGTCTTCCTGGTTTGCACAGGAAGCTCCAGAGGTGATGCGATCCGCCAGCACGGACGGCAGGCGGCAGGAAGCGGCCTTTTCCCTTTCATCTTTCGCCGCCCGGCACCGAGGCCTGGTGATTTCCGGCACGTTCCTCTCCTCTGTGGTGGCAGTGTGGACCTTCAGCACCACAGGGGACTGTCTAAAATAAATTTTGTAGGAGTGTTTTCATTTAATGTTTTCTAAATGATTAATGAGAGCACTTCTACAGTATTTACAGCAACCTAGATTTCAGCCGGTCACAGGGGTACGTGGGAATATCCAGAGAAGCAGATCCACTAGGAACTCTTTTTCCTTACAGATTTTGACTCCCCCCAGCCCCCGCCCCCGCCTCCACCACACTTTCTCCCTGCAGGAG
>NW_012151163.1:952560-957030 GCF_000956105.1 Propithecus coquereli
GTTTTTTAAAGGGCAGGAAATAGCAAGGAAACAATGTATATTAATATTGTAACTGAGGAGGGATGTTGTCTTACTTGATACATGATGGATACTTTACATGTTTTAATTTTATCCTAAAGAGCTTAGATGTGCATTTTGAGACTTGTTTATAAAAATATAAATGATACTGCCTGATAACTTTTGGGTTAGTGAATTTTAATTTCACATCAACGAGGTAATGTTTTAGAGCAGTGCTTCTCAGTCTTCTGTACACGTACAGATCGCCCAGGACCCTGCAGAGTGCAGATTCTGATGCATTTCCAGCAAGGTCCCAGGTGGTCAGAGGACCGCTTTGAGGGCAAGTTTTAGATACAGGAGGCTTTCGTGTTACTTCTGAGCTCACCTTGCAGTCGTAACTCTTCCGAAATGTACTGATACCTTCCCCTGCCAGCTTGCACATGCAGTTAATTAAAATAACTTTGTTTTAGTCCACTTTTAGCTTTAGACTAAAAATAAGTATCTATTTCATTCAAAGCTGTGAACTTTGGAGCTGCACATACCATATAGAAAACGTCATTTGTATAATGTTCATCAAATTGCAGACGACTTTTCTATAGCTAAACTAAACAAGCAAACCACGTGCTCTATCCAGTTGTATCCAACAGTTCACGTACAGCGTAGTTGGTATTGGAAACTATTAATGTTATACCTAATTAGGTCCTCAGCTCAGCCCACAAAAGCCTATTTAAGCCTTAAATGTGCCTTGAATAGAGTATTAATATTACTTTCAGCTACAGCTGGTCACTATATTTTATAATATTTCAAAGAAAAAATACATATTTTAAGTTCGAATTTGAGATCTAAGAACAGTCTTTCCCCACCCTATCCCCGAAAGGAATGGATCTGATTTTATCTTTTTTCATAAGGGCGTCCACATATCTCAACTGTGCTTAAGAAAAACTATTTTCATTCCAGTACCTTGGGAATGCCACCTTTATTGTATTCTAAATTCTATATGCAGTTGGGTTTATCTTCTTTTTTTTTAATCACAGAAAACTTGAGCAGAGAGTTCCACATACCCCCTTTCCTCCTCACAGTTTGTATTAACATCTTGCATTATTATTAATATCCATTAACATTTTGCAGTAGTGGGGCACATTTATTACAATTGATAAGCCAGTATTGGTTCGTTAATATTAATGTCCGTAGCTTACATTAGGGTTCACTCTTGGTGTTGTACATTCTGTGGGTTTTAACAAAGGCATAATGTCATGTGAGACCAGCCATGGGTCAGGCACTGCGTCAGAGCCTGGGATCTGGACACAGCAGGGGCTGAGCCCCGCAGGCCACAGGGGGGTCTGGGTGGCACCACTGGTGTGCACAGAGCTCCAAACACACACACACCCACATGCAGGGGGAAGACCCCGTGACGATCTGTAAACCAATCGCAGAGGTGGGGTAGATGCCACACACAGAGAGAGGACAAGCCCCCACCTAGGTTCTCCCTTCACTCTTCACACCTGTAATTCCAGCGCTTTGGGAGGCCAAGGCAAGGAGGATCCCTTGAGGCCAGGTGTTGAAGACCTCACCTCTATAAAAATATTTTAAAATTGGCTGGGCATGGTGGCACGCACCCGTAGTCCCAGCTACTCTGAAGGCTGAGGCAGGAGGATTGCTTGAACCAAGGAGTTGGAGGTTACAGTGAGCTGCGGTGACACCACTGCACTCCAGCCTAGGTAACAGAGCGAGATTTTTGTCTCTAAAAAAAAGAAAATCATAATGTCATGTGTCCATCGTGGTATCGTACAGAATAGTTTCACTGCCCTAAAAATCCTCAGTGCTCCGCGTGTTAATCCCCCACCACCACCTCCCTACCCCGTGACCCCTGATCATTTTCCTGTCTCCATGGTTTTGCCTTTTCCAGAAGATAATACAATCGGACTCATTCAGACTGGCTTCTTTCACTTGGGAATACGCATTTGTGGTCCCGCCATATCTTTTCAGCTTTGGTAGTACGTTTCTTGTCACTGAATAATACTGCACTGCGTAGACGCACCGCAGCGCACTTATGCACGCAGTGACGGAAGAATACCTCGGTTACTTCCAGCTACTGGCACTTATGACTGAAGCTGCCAAAACGTTCTTACGCAGCTGTGTGAGTAGACGTAGCTTTCCGATGCTCTGGGCACACACCTGCAGTGAGATTGCTGGCTCTCACGGCAAACACACGCTTAGCCTTCATTCCGTTTCGCATTCCCGTCAGCCAGCCGTGAGGGTCCCTCCGGGTCCACATCCTCACGAGCATTTGCTGTTGTCGGTTTTTTGGGGTTTTAGCGATTCTAGCAAATGTGTGGTGGTATCTCATTGTTTCAGTTTGCGGTTCCCTAAGGGCGCAATGATGCTGAGTATCTTGTCATGCGCTTATTTGTCATTTATTAACGTAAATCTTGACTGGTGAGGTGTCTGTTCATACCTGTTGCCCATTTACTAATGGGTTTGTTTGTTTTACAAATATTTTCTTCCTGTCTGTGACTTGTCTCTTCCTTAATAGTGCCTCTCACAGAGAGTAAGTTTTTAATTTCAGTGAAATCCAACTTAACAATTTTTTCTCTCATGGTTTGTGATTTCGGTGTCGTATCCAAAAAGTTATCACCAAACCCAGGTCCCTTAGATTTTCTTCTGTGTTCTGGTCAAGCAGTTTTATAGTTTTTACATATTACGTTTAGGCCTGTTATCCATTTTGAGTTAATTTTTGTGAAAGATGTAAGGTCTGTGTCTAGATTCGTTTTTTTCCCATGTGGATATCCCAGCTCCATTTGTTGGAAAAAACTGCTCTCCGTTGAATTACCTTTGCTCCTTTGTCAAAGACCAGTTGACCGTATTTGTGAGGGTCTCTTTCTCCGCTCTCTGTTCTGTTCCACTGATCTGTTCCTCTGTTCTTTTGCCAGGGCCACGCAGCCTTTATGATTGCAGCATTGTAGTATGTCTTGAAGTTAGGTGGTGTGAGCCTTCCAGCTTTGTTCTTCTCTTCCATGTGGTGTTGGATATTCGGGGTCTTTTGCTCATCCGCAGTACTTTAGAATCGTTTTGTGGATAACCACAAAATAATTTGCTGGGATGTTGATTGGGATTGCACTGAATCTATAGATCACATTGCAAACAACTGGCCGCTTCGCAATATTGAGTCTTCCTATTCATGAACATGGAATATCTTTTCATTTATTCTTATCTTTGATTTTTTTTGTCAGAGTTTTGTAGCTTTCTTCATATAGATCTTGTGCATATTTTATCAGATTTACACTTAATTATTTCATTTGTTTGATGCTACAGTAAATGGTATTGGGGTTTTAATTTCTAACCCGATTGTTCATTGCTGGTATTTAGGAAGCCATTTGAATTTTCCATATTTACCCCATATCCTGCAACCTTTAATCACTTATGAGTTTAGGAGTATTTTTGTTGATTCTTTGAAATTTTCTTCATAGGTAGTTATGTCATCTGCGAACCAAGACAGTTTTATGTTTTCCTTCTCGATCTATGTAGCTTTGGTTTCCTTTTCTTGTCTTACTACAGTAGCTAGGACTATTAGTGTGATGTTCAGTAGGAGTGGTGAGAAGGAACATTCTTGCTTTATTAACAGTCTCAGGGGGAAGGCGTCTAGTTTCTCACCATTAAGTATGTTGTTAGCTGCAGTTCTTTTGTAGGTGTTATTTACCAAGTTGAGGAAGTTTCCCTCTATGTCTAGTTTGCTGAGAGTTTTTATCGTGAGTGGGTGTTGGATTTTGTCAAATGCTTTCTCTGCTTCTATTGATATGATTTTTGTTCTTTAGCCTGTTTGACATGATAGATTATGTTAATTGACTTTTGAATGTTGGGCCAGGCTGGCATACTTGGAATAAATTCCACTTGGACATTATTCATAATTCTTTTTTTGTCATTTTGTTTTGTTTTATTTTTTGAGACAGGATCTTGCTCTGTTGCTCAGGCTAGAGTGCAGTGGCATCATCCTAGCTCATTTCAACCTCAAACTCCTGGGCTCAAACGATCCTCGTGCCTCAGCCTCCTAAGGAGCTGGAACTACAGGCACATGCCACCACATCTAGCTACTTTGTATTTTTTTAATTTTTTTTTATATTGACGGGGTCTCACTATGTTGCGGAGGCTGGTCTTGAAATCCTGACCTCAAGTGATCCTCCCTCCTCAGCCTCCCAAAATGCTAGAATTACACCGTGCACGGCTATATTTGCCCAGGTACCTTTTTTGAACTGCCTTTATATATTGGCATTGTATATAAAATTAAACTTTAAAGGAGAACTCTATCTTTCAACAAAAGTTTACAGAGATTGACCTAATGACCTGTTTCCACATAACAAAACATAATAAGATTTAAATGATTGATTTGCACCCATTTCTACTACCTTGGATTTGAATCTACATCTGATTCAGGTCTAGGGAACCACATAGTTATGCTGTAGGGCAGGAGTGTAAAAT
>NW_012151163.1:957452-972329 GCF_000956105.1 Propithecus coquereli
AAATTTTGATAAATTGTACTGTTATTTTAATTTAGTTCAAAATATTTTCACATGTCCTTTTAAATGCAGAAACTTGCCCAGGTTTGTGAGCAATCGTCATGGTAAAGTGCAGATAATTCCTGCCACCTTTTCACTTATACGGCTAATTTATAAATTGGGTTTGAGAACTTCCAGTGGAGTTTTGTTCTGTGCTTAGCTTATGGAACTTGAAGGGGTTCTTGGTATATTCTCTCGCTAGAGGTAAATTCTAAACTGTGTGGGAGCGGTTATTCCTGGTCTCTACTTGGTGCAGAGGGTGAAATGACACCATGTACTTAGGGCTTACCATGTAGGGCCAGTCCCACATTTGTCACACTGGTGGCCAAGAAATTTTTCTTTCTAGAGAACTGGAATGACTCGTGCCATATGTTAAACTCAGTTATTTATCCTCTTCAGACAGAAATTATTTAATGTCATCAAAAAAAGTGAACTTAAACATTTTAAATTCAATAATTATCTTTCTTTTCCCCAGACTTAGGTTCACAATAAAACCATTTTCCATCATGTTCCTTATTTTTGACTGTCCGTTCTGGACCTTCTTATTGAAGACCATAACACAAAGCTC
This sequence comes from Propithecus coquereli, assembly GCF_000956105.1. NCBI lineage: Eukaryota > Metazoa > Chordata > Mammalia > Primates > Indriidae > Propithecus > Propithecus coquereli. Next base: position 958,057 of record NW_012151163.1, read on the forward strand.
CCCTAGTGCGGTTCACGGCGCACCCTCAGCGATGGCTAATGAATGGCCGGGTGGATGGAGGCCGGAGCGTAAGCCTCGGACAGAAATCACACCGCTTGTTTTCTCAGCATCTTCCAAACTATATTCCAGATCTGAATGTTAACAGCTTAGGACTATTGTGAAAAGTCTTTTACTGAATCTGTGTGATTGCCCTCTGCTGGCATTCCCATGTGTATCGCGTGTATGTTCAGTGCAGGCTGTCTGATGGCTTCCGGGTACTTAGCATGTATAATACAGATCAGATTCCGATCCTATTACACGAGGAAGCTCCCTCACCTGGGAGGTGATGCATCCGCATTTGGACCCTGTTGTGCGTTCTCCTCCCTCTGCCCCACACACGCACAGAGCCAGGGCAGCCCGGGGAGGGACTTCTCACATCCAGCTCCCTGGCCTCCCGCCGGGATGGCTCTGAGACAGAATTTGGGCTCCTGGGGCCCAAAGAGAACAGGGGGCCCATCCGCCATCCGCAGGATGCGGCCTGAGATGCGCCCTTGCTCGGCTTCCCCGCCAGTTTCCCCGGAAGCACTTCCGGAACCCGTCGCTTGCTCACAGATGGTGGTTTAGTTCTCCCTTCGGGGTCTCTGGGGAGCCCACCCTAAGCAGCGTGCCACCTGAGCTTGCTGTACGGAAGACATGTTAAGGGATACCTGAGCGTGCTCTTTTTTATTTTGTTGGAGGAGGGGATGGTCTCTACTGTCTCATTCGCTTTGTGATAGTTTCTACATGACTGCAGTGTAGCTATGGAAACAGTGATCCCGCCCACCTGTCTCCTTGGGTAATTTTCTGGACATACACAGATAGCACTTTATAGAGAAATGCAGCATTTATTTTGTAGCCGACACCATTGAATACCGCACCAAGATAGAGAGGGATCCTGTTGTCATTTCCACTGGGACCCGTGAAGACGCCTGCGCGCGGTGTGCCCGGTGTGAATGTGTGCGCAGTTACGACAGACAAACTGCCTCAACTGTGGTTTCGATCCTAGGCTCTATGGTCCCCTTCTCGATGCGCATCTTACACGCGGAACTTCAGCAGTATCTGGGGAATCCGCAGGAGTCGCTGGACAGACTGCACAGGGTGAAGACCGTCTGCAGCAAGGTAACCGTGGCGTGTCGCCCCCCCGGCCCCCCGCCCAGGGAATGCACCCTCAGTCCCCTCCCCACGAGCGTGCACTGCTGCGTCCCCTACACATCCCACCCAGCGATGGTGACACCATCGCCACCTCTTCCTTTGAGGGCGAGGTGACCCGACTCGTCTAACCGTGGTATTCCTTGCTCATGCTGAAATCTTTTTAGGGGTGGTGGATGGGTTTTGGCAGAGCTTGAGCCCCGAAATCCTTATTCCTTAGTATTATTGGCAGATGAAAAGCAGAAACGCTTTCTTCGTGTGGCAGTCACACATGTGAACACGTGCCCAGGCTGCCAGCTGAGTGCTTCAGTGTGCCAGACCCCTCGTGTGGCCCGGAAGTACTTGTGAGCACCTGCTCTGTGCCAAACAGGCACTAGAGCAATAGCGGAAGAGACGGTGGTTTAATTCTCCAGAATCAAAGCAGGTGGCACTGTGTGTTGGCAGCAGTCACTCGCACTACTGATCCAAAGGCATGTGCAGCTCAGAATGCCTTCCAAATTAGTCTCAGTTGTGAAGTGACAATTACGTGGAAGACACCAAACTGTGGCATCAGCAGATCAAATTATGACATTAAGTGATATTAGGAAGAAACGTGGGGTTTAGATTCGTTGCTGTTTACAGGCTGTGGGCGTCACTACCCTCTTAGATTCTCGTCTCAGATTGCGAGTAACACTGCCTTTTCCTCTTCCCGTGCAGGTTGAACGAAATAGGGTATGTGCAAGTGCTTTGAAAACTATAAAAAACAAGCAGTTATTAGGAGCCAGCAGCATATTATAATTTTTGGAAAAAATAAGGTCATATTTGTCAAATTCCCCCTGTCATTTCCCAGCGATTATGGAAGTTTCTTGGGGTTCCAGGATGGTGGTGGTGTCCGCGTTCCAGCAAGGAAGCAACGGCCTCCTCGCCTGTGCGGAAGGGAGCCCGCCCTAGAGCACACGCAGGCATCTCTGGGCACCTGCTACCCTTGGGCTTTGCATCTGCTTCAATTTTTTAATACCATAACTTAAAAGGTAAAAAGAAAAGTTGACTTTTGTAAGTTTTATAACTTTTGTAAGTTACTTGCTCATACTTTGATCAGCTGATGGGAAATTGCGTTGCCAACTTTTTTTTTTACATTGTACCACTTTCTTAAATCTCAAAATAGTTAAATTATTTATTTTCAAAAATAGGAAGCACATAAATTGATATCGAGAAATTCTAAATCAATGACTTTCTAAACTGCACAGTTGATTTTTTCGTTAACCTCAGTATCACATTGTGAGAAATCTTCATAGGATTTGAGAGAAAACTCTTGTGTCACAGGGTGATTTGAAGTTGGAAAAGACAAGTCAGCTGAAATAGTTTGCAAGTCAGTTTTCCTGGTCCTAAAGTATTTCCTGTTTACAGTATTGAGCTCCTTAGATGCATAATGCAGTGTAACCCTCGGAGGAACCGCTCAGCACCAGCTGTGGGAGGGGAGGGTGGTAGAGGGCGGGGTGGGGCAGAGAGGGGTCCACCAAGGCCACCGCTCCCAGCACTGGCACTTACTGTGCCGGACACTTATGTGTCCTCACGAGTCAGCTACTGTTGATAAGCATTTTTCAAATACTTGCTCATTGTATTCTCATAACAGCCCTATGAAGGGGGGGAGAGGTTCTTCCCAATTTACAGGTGGGGAAACTGAGGCATGAGCAGGGAGGGTGGAGCCTGGCTTAGGCCAAGCCACGTGGCTTCAGAGCCCTCTTCCCTGGGCACCGCTCCGCAGTTCCGTCCGCACAGGCGAGGAGGCCGTTGCTTCCTTGCTGGAACGCGGACACCACCACCGTCCTGGAACCCCACGAAACTTCCGCAATAGCTGGAAAATGAAAGGGGGAATTGGACAAACATGACCTTATTTTTTCCAAAAATTATAATATGCTGCTGGCTCCTAATAACTGCTGTTTTTTATAGTTCTCAAAGCCCTTCCACATACCCTATTTCATTCAACCTGCACAGGAACCCCGAGAGGTGGGCAGCAAAGGCAATATTGCTCCTTTGAAATTCGGCCACCAAGCTATTGTATTTCTTCTTCCCCAAATACAGTTTCTGCCCCGATGCCTTATAAAGCAGCAGCTCTAAAGTTTGGTCTTATCTATCAATTTGACGGTGCCAGAAATTCTGGCAACTCCCTACTGCATTTGCTTTTGCCAAAAATTGGCTCCCATAGTCGCAGGGAACTGTGGACTCTCTAAATGGGTGAGGAGAGTCCAGCAGAGTGAGAAGAAATTAGTGGAGAGTGTTAGATCTTATTTCCCTCGGTGCCATTTTCCGTGAATCCTCCTTCTTCCATGTGCCCCCCCCCCAGCCTGCCCTGCCCTCTGGTCCCTTCCTCACACCTCAGCCCAGCGCCAACAGCGTCACACTCCCCGTCCTGTGCGCGCTCGGGCCACTTAGGGAAGCCAGCGCTGTGCAGTTTGCCTGGCTGTTCCCAGTGTCAGTTGCTGAGCCGGGCCACACCCAGGCTGAGCTCTCACATCCTCTCTAGTCTTTAGGGGGGATTGGAACAGGCAGGAGGCCAGGACTGGCTGGCCAGGAGCCTTGGTGTTGGTCTGAGATGCTTAACTCAGGGTCGTTCTACAAAACTGGGATCATCATTTCCAGAAAGAAAGCAAATAATTTGGTTCATAATCCCCAAGAGCTCTCTCTGTCCCATTTGTTTTCATTGCTTGTGTGGCATCTGTTGTTCTTCAAAGCAGTTTTTCCAGGCTGGAGGTCAGGAACGATTGTGGAATCAAATGCTTCGGAAGGGGGTAAATGATAGAGCAAGAACCAAACGAGGGCAGGGGAAGGTTTTCTCCCCGCGGTGATCACGTCAGCTCAGACAGCTCAGGTTGCTCAGAAGGTGAATGTGCTGCCGTGTGCGCAGACGTGCTCTGAGCCCTGCTGCCTGATGACGGCCCCTCCAGCAGAAGTCGGGTCTTCTCAGGCTCCGTTCCCAGCGTGGGTTTCCCACGTGGAAAGGCGGCACCGTGCTGACTGCAGAGTGCAGTGCAGGGAGGGCCGAGGGGCGCCGGGGCAGACGGCAGCACAGCACCCGCCAGTGGCACAATCAAGCCGCAGGCGCCTCCTCCGTGCAGCGCCAAGATGGTGTTCAGCTCTGGCAGAGTTGTTGCCTGTTGCTTCCATCGTGGGCGGGTCCCGAGCCACAGAGTCACATGGGTTTAAGATGCTGAAGCAGCAGAGGAGGAGGCTGGTGATGACACGGACTGCCGAGAGTGGCGTGGCTTCCACATGGCCACCCCACACCACGGCCGTCGTGTGGGGAAGTGTCTGTGACATAATATTAATTTTCACAGCCAGTGTGCAGAATCACAATTACGGTGTGACACCAGTGAAATAAATACTACATGCTGGAGCAGAGAGATACCAGTGTGTCAGTGGTGTAGATGATGTGATCATTTTATTCCCTTTTTATCTTCCAAGTCTTACACAACACGTGTGTTAATTTTATAATTAGACTTTTTCCTATTGAAAAAAATTAAACGAGGTCCATGGGCAAAGAGAAAGTAAAGCTAAGCCGGCAGTGCCGCTGGCGAAGGAGAAGGGTGCCGGGAGCAAACTCGGAGCCGGGCTCCTGGTGACCCAGGCGGAGCGGGAACCAGTCCCCGCTAGGAGTTCAGCCTCCACACTCCGGCCGCTGCTCAGGAGCCAGGCTCTCCCGACTGCGGGAGACTCCCCAGTGATGACAGCCTGTGTGTGCGGCGTGTGAGCATCAGGTGCGATTAGGACGATGCTGTGAATGTTCATACAGGGCCCGGTTTTAGCCAGACATCACTTACGATCTCTGCAAAGTGCTCCAAAGTACTGGTTTCATCTGTTGTCTGCGCCGTTTAGCGAATCGGTAAATGTTTGGTGCAAATATAATTACATCAGTGAAGAACAAAATACACTATGACTTAAAATAAATTTCCCATGCTGCCCTGGCATGGAAGAGTTAATGGCCACACTGTCCACAGCAGCAGACGCCTCTGTCCCCCGACCTGCTCCTCTCGCCTGCTCTGCGGGCGTCTCCACCTTGAGGTCCAAGAGAACTTTGCAGATCACTTGGGAAAGAGCCAAGCAGGCACAATTCTAGAAGCCATCTGCATAGACGATACAATCCAGACATGATTTGTTGCTAGTATGGACGTGCCTGCAAAGTCTCGAGGGAACTCCCTTGTTCCCTCCAATCCTGCAGCCTCCACCTCCCCCGCTCAGCTTGGCCGAGGAGCCCGTGTTCAAGAAGTGCTTCTGCAGAGACTCACCCCCAGCCGGAGGAGGCAAGGATAAGGGACGTGTCTGTGCACTCAAAAAAAGAAAGAGATTCAACAATGTCAGCAGTTTGCATCTCCACTGATGACTGCTAAAAAGGTAGCAGTGAGAACTTTCTTTAGGAAGGGTTAGTATCTTTCCTAGAAAGGATTTCTGACAGATGGACATCTTCAGTTTTGCTATTTTATTTGTAAACAAAGTTAGAAATGCTAGTGAGAACAGCCATTGCTGGCCTCCAGCGTGGTCAGGGCCAGCTGCTCAGGCAGGCGGGGGTCAGCACACCAACGGCAGCCTCGCCTGACCCGGGTCGTCTACTGCTCCGGCAGAGAACAATGTGGCTCAATCAGATGAGATGGGGCCACTGGCGAGCAGAGACAAGAAAGGAAAGACTGAATGAGGATCACTGCTGTGTCCTCAGTCGAGGCCACGTCCCCGCCCTTCGCCCTGGGAGCCCGTGCTCCTAGCGCCCAGCTGTGCTCAGAATTCGGGAGCCAGAGATGCTGAAGGGGCGAGCGTCCCTTGTCATGGGGTTTGCAAGATTGCTGTCCTGACCCAGCTCACGGTGGGAATTCGCACCTTCAGAACCCTCTAGAGTGCATCACTGCAAACCCAAGGACGAGGACTCGGGAACCCAACAGTGCCACGCAGCAACTCCAACCCAGCACTAAATCTGGTGCCCCAGAGGCGAACCGCAAGGCCAGGGAGCCAGCAGATGATCCAGCCCTGAGCATCAGGATGGCGCAGAGAAAAGCGGGCCTTCGATGTAATGAAAAGGTCTTGAATTCTGCATTCTTTGCCTCGTTTTTCGTGGCACTGTATGTTCTCTCAATCTGTGATCTGAGTGGAAAAAGAGAGTATTTTCAGAGCATGAAGGCCCCAAAGGACACGGCCCCCTCCCCCCACCCAAGGCAGTGTCTGTGAGAATGGCTTCGGAGCCAGGCTGACAGCCTGGAACCTTTCGGGGTGACACCGACACCCTGGCTGTGTGACCGCTGCCCAGCCTGCGCCAGCCTCGCCTCCTGTCTGCTAGTGCGGCACGTTACTGACCACCTGCGCTGCCCAGAGGCTTGGATTAGTGGCACACGCAAGGGACTCCGCTCCAGGCCTGGTGCGCGGCAAGTATGTAACAGGCCTTTAAGTGCCTTGGAGCAGCTCCAAGAAGCCCCTTTTCACTTTGGAAAGTCTCTTTTCTGAAAGGTCCCCTAGGAGGCTTGGCGGAGATGGGAAGGTTCTCGGACTCCCAGAGAAATCTAAGGCTCTCCGGGGCGACTGTCTAACCGTTAGGAGGGTCTTCAGGTTCTTGAATTAGCGCTGGCTTCTCAGCAGTCTGATACCAGACGCTTCGTGAATAAAACCCGTTCCCTAAACCTGCCTCTCCCCAACCCCACCACCCATGACAGCCCGCCAAGGGGACAGCCTCCTTCAGTCTGCAGTCCCCAGACCAAAGGTGTCAGATACCTACATAGAACACCGGCTTCACCTCCTCCCCACATAACTGCATGTAATGCAGAACATGGATTTGGGTCTCTTTAAATATGAATAGGTTACAAATTGCTTTTTTAAATAGGGTTTGAGATCAAGCGGTATTGGTTATAAATGGAGTCAGACAGCTGGGATATTCATTCAAGGCATACAATTTTCTCTTCAGGCAAAACACAACCAGGTTTTCTGTTTTGAATAACGCACCTTCCCTCCCCTACGTGCTGACAGCTGTGTGCGTTGTTCAGCAAAGCCCGTCCCTCCCAGAGCCAGCCCAGGACATTCTCCCTGGGGGGCTGACGGCAGCCCCTCCGCGCCACACAGGAGCGCCGAGTCCAGCACCGTCTCTTCCAGCCCGACAGTGTCGCCGCTGTCGTCTCCTCCTCACTCCTCCCCCTTCAGTCCACGCAGCTTCTTGTGACTGCAGCTGCTTCCAGAGATGAGCTCATTCTCAGAAACCCAGTGAGGAACCCATTTCAAAATTTAGAAGTTAAAGAAAACTGAACCTCCAAAGTGATTGAGTACGTTGACCTTAGTACACTGTTTCTCATAGGAAGCCTTAAATAAAAAGTGCTGGGTAGCTTTGATGTACCCGTGTGTTAATTATCTATTGCTGCATAACAAATCACTCCAAAACCCTGTGGCTTAAAACAGCAGTGATTGTGGTCTCACTGCGCCTGTGGGTCTTGAGTCTGCGGCAGCTCCAAGGTGGTTCTGGCTCAGGGTGTCTCTTGAGGCCGCAGTCAGGATGTCAGGGGGGCCACGTCACCCGGAGGCTCGGCCGGGGCTGGAGCGTCACCCCCCAGGGTCTCCGTCACACGAGGTCAAGCTCTGCCGTGTGGCGGCAGGTGGGGCTTTCCTGTAGCTGCTTGGGTGTCCTCACACCATGGCTGCTGCTCCCTGCAGAGAAGTTGAAAGAGAGAGGGAGGGAGGGAGGGAGCAAGGAGGAGGGGACAGTGCCTTTCATGATCTAATCTTGGAGGTCACAGTGTCACTTCACCTGATTCAGTTTGTTGGAAGAGAGTCGCTAAGTCCAGCCCACATGCAAGGGGACGGGAATGAGGCTCCACGTTTTGAGGAGTGTTCGAGAATGTAGGGAGTGTTTTTAACCCCCGCGCCCTGGTCAGTCAGCTCGGGTCTCTCACGCCTCAGGACACGCGGGCCCCTTTTTACTCTTCAGGAAAAGAGCCCCCCACCCCAGTCCCTCCCTGAGGGTCTGAGCACAGCTTAACCCTGCAAGGTGCAGGCGCGGGCGTTTGGCTGCTGGCACCGGGCTCTTGCTCCGAGAGGCCTCCCCCCAATTACAGCAGCTCTGGTCGGGGCCCTGAAGCTGCCCCGCAGCCGGATCTCAGCACAGCCCGCAGGTCTCCCCCTCCTCCGAGGCAACCCACAGCTGCGCGGACGCTCCCGGAAGTCTCAGAGATCCCCTCGATACTTGACAGCCAGTGCTGCAGCGATCTCACTGCGGCCACATCACACAGATCTCAACCTCTCACCGTTCATTGCGAGGATGAGGGTGGAAGAGAAACCACAGTGAAACCCGAGACAGTGGGACTTGTAGACTTCTGGTTGCTTCTCCTCTTACTTGTAATTAATCTTCATTCAGCACTTTTAAAGTTTACAAAACACTTCAAATATATTCTCACTGGCGTTCCATAATTAGTAATATGGGCATGTGAAAATAGGAAACCCAGGAAATAGAAATTTGGAGAAGTTAGCTTAAGGTCAGCCTGACCTTGAACCTGCATCCTCGGATGCCCCAGGTCTCTGCTCCTGCGGCTGCAGCACTTTGCTCTGCGCATAGAAGCATCAAGGTGCTTCTGCAAGAGCGTGTGACAGTGCCTCCTCCCCAGGTTTGTTTCTGTGGTTACACAGAACACTGTGCTTTACCACCATGATGTGCCCCACATCTATAAATGCACGGCTCCCGGTAGTTTGGCATTTCTCTTGCCCTGCCTACACCGATGGTCAATGCCAGACAGCTCCACAGAGCTCTCGACCCATCTAGAACCAGTCAGGGGCAGCTCCCCTGTGACGCGCACGACGCAGGAAGACGTCTGCAACACGAGGCCCTTTCTGCAGATTCAGACTCACTGGCAGTGCAGAGATGCCCGTCACTCGGCACGGGTCCCGTCACGGTTGCTGCTTCTGACCCCCCGAGACGTTAACCACTTGCCGTCCCTGGAAGACAGAAGGTCTCGGTTACCAGGTCTGGCTCTGCTCTTCCCTGCTCCTGCCGATGGTGTCCTCATGCTTCCCACCACTGAGGCTTGTAACCCTAGAAGCCACCCGGCACTCTGTCCGCTGCAGCGCTCTGTCCCCCTGAGCAGGTGAACTGTGCTCCAGCCAGGAGCGCAGGCACTATTCCTGCGTCTTCCCTTCCCTCGCCACCTTCTTGCCCCCTCTTGTCCACACCCAAGTTCTGGACGTGGACCCCAGAGCTCTGTCCTCCCCTTCTCGGCTGCCAGGGAGGGCACAGACACGCCTGGTGTAAGTGCTGGCTCCCCCTGCCTCGGGGTGTGACGGGGTGACAGCAGGACCTACTCCTAGAGCTGTTACAGGATCAAAGGACATTTGTGGAGCGCTTGGACCAGTGCCCTGCACCCGGCAGCTGCTGCGCAGGTGTCTGTGTGATCACAGTGGACGCCTGGGACACCTGGCTGCAGGGACCCGATGGCGCTGTGCCCCGCGCCTGCGCGCACGGGCTCCTTTCTGAACCCCCCTGGTTTACTTCTGCAGCTTCCCACCACAGCCAGTAAGGCCTTACCTGAGGCCAACTCTAGAGCATTAAAAACCATTCATCTGTCGCTGGGATTTTGTCTTAAAAACACAGATTTTATATCTTTTCCATTTTTTTTAAATTGCAAAATCAACATAGAAGCCGCCCGCTCCCACCCCTGTGGAGCACATCTCTGAGCCCCGTGGCCTTTGTCATCCCACTCTGGAAGCCGGCTGTGGTGCTGGGTCTGGGGCAGAGACAGGCACCCCAGGACCTCCTTCCTTACCCCACACTGGTCACCTGCAGTCACCGCTCCCCTCAGGAGTGTGCGTCCGACCAGCAGCGAGCAGCATGGCAATCGGGGGTGCCAGGTGCGGGCAGCCCCCAGGGAGAGGGGTGGCCCCACGGCGCCGACATTCTAATGAGACGCAGGCAGGTCTTCGCAGCTGCGAGTCAGGCCCACTCGACTCAGACGGCCCGGGCACTCTGCGGGGCACAGTCAACTGGGTCATGACGTCCTTTTTATTTAAATTGGGTGGAGCCGAAAGAAACAACTTGGTCTTTGGGGCTTCATACCAAATAAAGTAGAAATAGCAGCCATCTGTGCACCTAGATGCGGTGTGGTGTCGTCCGCCACCCAAGCTCAAAAACATGCTTCCGCTTTCCAGAGCATCTTCTGGGACGAGCGGGGCTGGTGCGTCGCGCCTTTATTCTTCTGGGAAACACGCACGGGACTAACCGGTGTCTGATTTAGACTTGGACTCTGGTCCCTTTGTCCAGGGCAGAAGGAACGAGGGAGGAAATGACAAGCACACCACATTTGCAAACTAAACACTTTCAAGCTTTTCTTGCAATATCTGCATTTCCTAAATAATTCACGCTTTGAGTTGAGAGTGTCTGTCACTTTCCTTTACAGAAATAACCTTTTGTAAATCAGCGTACTGTTGATGTATGAAGCCAGACAACTGTCTCTAGATAGACAGTGATAAAAGCTACTAACTGGGAGCTACTGTTGCGTTCAGTCCGTTCGAGGATGCCCTTCCGAGTCACACTGGGACCTATTAATTGGCATCATTGAATAATACACCCTAAAAATAAAAAACAGTCACTGAGGATCGGGGCTAAGGTGTCTGCGCACATGTGCGATGGGTGCCTGCTCCAGCTGCCCCGCCCTCCGGGGCTGAAGCACATCGGTGACCCAAGTCCCCGCGCTCACACCTGTCTCGTGCACCCCTCGCCCCCGGCCCGCGAGAGCCTTCCGTGTAGAGCGAGGGCTGCAGCTGCTCGGGGCCCCCGTCTCTTACCTGCAGACCTTCCTCAGCTGTGTGGATCATCCCAGGAGACAGGCAGGACTCCCCAGAGAAGACGCAGCCGCAGGGCCTGACCTGCAAGACAGCCCCGGGCAGAGGGAACCTCCCTCCACGTTTGCATGGCTTTGGTGCCTCGGCTGCAGGGGGAGCTCCTGCTCCCGCCCACGGCCAGCACCACTGCGGTGGGAAATCTCCCTTCCTTCCCGACCCTTCTCTTCTCCTGCGGCCCCTCTGCAGGACCCCACTCCTCCCCGTCAGCCGGGAGCGTCAGCCCGTCAGTGCAGCCCAGGCTGAGACCACCACGCCCCCGGTGGGGTCTTCCCTCCCAGGCCAGCCACTCCCACAGGGTTCCGGCCCCATGCACAGCGTGGCGGTCACCCTCCGTGGCCTCAGCGTGCGGAGCAGACCCGCAGTGTTGAGGCGACAGGGGCAGGCTCAGATCCCACCCTCGGCCGTCTACACTCCGCCTGAGCGATTCGGATTGTCTCGAGCCCAGGCGAAAGCCTGTTGTGCTTGGCTTTGCTCTGGCAGTGCGCTAAGCCTGGCCAGTGCAGCCCCGGCCCGCTGGAGCTTGCGGGGGCTCCCGGGCAGGGTGGCACCAGGTCCCGTTCTTGTGTATGGCTTTTCCCCTGCCTCTTCCCCGTGCGCCCCTAGCCTGCGGGGATTTGGTTTCTTGGTAACACCAAGACTTTCTTTCCTGTCGGTTTCTGTGTTTATGATTATTCTTCAGAAGACAGATTCGCTGAAAACGTCACTTGACCTGGGTTAAACCCACTAGATTCTTTCCAAGGTCACAGTTTTGAACGGCACGTGTGTCCTCTGAAGCATCAAGGTGACACAAGATAACCATCAGGAGGGAGAAACCCTTTCTGTTCACAGCAAATTCAGGGCTCTCGCAGGTGAGGAGGCCGCCTCCGGCCCCGGGCCCCTCACCGGGCAGACTGGCCGGGCGTCCACAGTGGCTTCCCCTCAGGCCGTGCCCTCGCCTCTGGAGCGGTCGTGGGTCCTTGGGGACGTGGTGATTGGCAAGATGACCCGCTAAGTGCAAGATCTTTTCCCAAAGGCTCATGGCTGCAATGTCACCTCCTTCCACGTAACATTTCTTCATTTTTCTCCCTGGCAGTCTTCATGCTTAGGACTTTTTTTCCTCTCATCCTGCCCTCAGAAAAAGTGAATTTTCTACCTAAATTACAGAAGCTTTTATTTCGGAGAAAACCAAAACACAGAAGAAGCAACCAAAAGTTACTAACCAAACAATAAAAACCATGGAAGTGACAGTTGCACCTAATGTATTTGGTACATTAAAAAGGCCAACAGGGCTGGGCGCGGTGGCTCACACCTGTAATCCCAGCACTCTGGGAGGCCGGGGTGGGAGGACTGCTTGAGCTCAGGAGTTCGAGACCAGCCCGAGCAAGCTCAAGACCATGTCTCTACCAAAAATAGAAAAATTAGCTGGGTGTGGTGGTGGCGTGCACCTGTAGTCCCAGCTACTGGGGAGGCTGAGGCAGGAGGATCCCTTGAGCCCAGGAGGTTGAGGTTGCTGTGAGCTATAATGATGCCACTGCACTCTATCCTAGGTGACAAAGTGAGACCCTGTCTCCAAAAAAAAAGGAAAATGCCACAGCACCTTGCTCTGCCCTGGAGAAGTAAGACCGATATTTTCATAAAGGTTAATCATCATTCCCGCGTGTGACGTACTTGATGCTTTTCTACATAGAAACAAACGTGTCCTATGTATGATGTCTGAGATGCTTCATGAGCGTCATGATCCCCAATTCCGCTGTCACCTGGGGGCAGAGTCCCCATCCGCTTGCTGTCAGGCCTCGTGACACCGATGAGCGATGTGGGGAACGTGCTGTGGGAGCATCCCTTGGCAGACTGTTTTCACGCAGGGAAACGTTCTATACCGAGAATACATCATGACAACGTCTAGGCGCAGGTTCAGTCTCCATGGTTTTGTCATTCTCGTTTGACGTGATTGCAGATCCTGACCAATTTGGAGCACGGCTTGGCTGAGGACGGCAGCATGAGCAACATGAGTCCGGAGAACAGACAAGGTGAGCAGGCCACACAGCCAGCAGGCAGCCATCGGACGGTGCCCACAGGGTTTGTTCTCCTCTCTGCGCACGCGCACTCCTTTCCCGGGTAAGCGAGCACCGTGGGCGGTGCCGTTGTGTACGGTGAACAGGGCTAGACCTGAGCCCGCTCTCAGGAAGAAGATGCACCTTGACCACATAACAGGCGACATTCCGCACTCAGGAGGGCTCTGGCCAGGGGCAGGGCACTGGGGAGGCCTCGCCTCATGCTGTGTGTGGAGCCTGGGGACGGAGGCTCCAGGGGCTGTCGCAGGAGGAGCCGGAGAGGAAGGCGGGTGCTGTGTGCAGGGGCTGGGAGGCCAGGCTGAGGATGCTGGGCTGTTTCACCAGGGGACTGGGGGGCTGACACAAGCAGATTTGCACTGTGAGGAGAACGTTCTAACTGCTGTGTGTGGCGTGTACGATGTGTGGAGTGCAGGTGTGCGCAGTGTTCAGTGTGTGCAGTGCAGGTGTGTACAGTGTAGGGAGTGCAGGTGAGCACAGAGTAGTGTGTGCACAGTGCAGGTGTGCGCAGTGTACAGTGTATGGAGTGCAGGTGTGCGCAGTGTACGGTGTGTGCAGTGCAGGTGTGCGCAGTGTATGGTGTATGGAGTGCAGGTATGCACAGTGTACGGTGTGTGCAGTGTACGGTGTATGGAGTGCAGATGTGCGCAGTGTATGGTGTGTGCAGTGCAGGTGTGCGCAGTGTACGGTGTATGGAGTGCAGGTGTGCACAGTGTATGGTGTATGGAGTGCAGGTGTGCGCAGTGTACGGTGTATGGAGTGCAGGTGTGCACAGTGCACGGTGTGTGCAGTGGAGGTGTGCGCAGTGTGTGCGGTGCACTAGGAAGGCCGAACTCCTACTCACGTTTCCCCGGAGCGAACCCCCCATCCTCGCTCCCTCTTTCCTGGGGCAGCACCTCCTGGGCCTGGCTGCCCAGCCGTCTCCCGTCCACAGCGTCTGTCCTGCTCCACCTGCACTCCCGAGTCCAGGGACACAGCCGTCTGCGTATCCACAGGCCTGACACAAGGGGGGCTTCTCAGGAACTTCAGGCCGGTGGGGCTGGCTGGCAAGCTGGGGGTTCCCTCTGCAGCCAGCTCCCGGGGGACTCCAGCCAGAAGGCAGAGGAGAGCACCTGGGCGGACAGCAGTAAGAGGGCCAGGCTCCCGTCGGGGAGTGGGGAGGGGGTGCAGCTGGGGCAGGGGAGGTGCTGGCTCGTCGGGCCCACTGCCCTGGGCCCCGTTTATGCTCAA
>NW_012151163.1:972379-989218 GCF_000956105.1 Propithecus coquereli
GCAGGTGTGCGCAGTGTACGGTGTGTGCAGTGTACGGTGTATGGAGTGCAGGTGTGCGCAGTGTACGGTGTGTGCAGTGCAGGTGTGCGCAGTGTGTGCAGTGCAGGTGTGCGCAGTGTGTGCGGTGCACTAGGAAGGCTGAACTCCTACTCACGTTTCCCCGGAGCGCCCCCCCCATCCTCGCTCCCTCTTTCCTGGGGCAGCACCTCCTGGGCCTGGCTGCCCGGCCGTCTCCCGTCCACGGCGTCTGTCCTGCTCCACCTGCACTCCCGAGTCCAGGGACACAGCCGTCTGCGTATCCACAGGCCTGACACAAGGGGGGCTTCTCAGGAACTTCGGGCCGGTGGGGCTGCGCTGGCAAGCTGGGGGTTCCCTCTGCAGCCAGCTCTCGGGGGACTCCAGCCAGAAGGCAGAGAGCACCTGGGCGGACAGCAGTGAGAGGACCAGGCTCCCGTCGGGGAGTGGGGAGGGGGTGCAGCTGGGGCAGGGGAGGTGCTGGCTCGTCGGGCCCACTGCCCTGGGCCCCGTTTATGCTCAAATGCTGTGACCCTTGTTTCAGAAGCTCGCACAACCGCCAGGTTTGGGTGTGTGTGGTATGCATGTGTGTTGTGTGTGGTGTGGGGCGTGTGTGTGTACAGGCGTGCACTGTCTGTCACATAATGCGATTGCGAGTAAATGACCACGGTCTGCAGGAGAGAGTCGCCGTGCACGGGGACGTCCATTCTCCAGCATTTCCGGCACGTCGGCCACTCTAGTCTGATGGGGCTGCTGTTTTGATGGGAATGAGGACACGGTTATCAGACATCAGAGCAGTTCCTAGAAATCTAACAAAAAGTCACACAGATCATCAGTTACGAGGAGGACAGGGGAAGATTTAGAGCTAGAAAGGAATCTGCAGAGATAATCAAAATAAATCTGCAATTCGTTGAGACAATCCAAATTTTACATTCATGAAGAAAAGATTGTTCACAATTTCTTTTCACAAAAACAATGTTACAAGGGGAATACAAGCAGCTGATGTACTTTTAATTGGTGAAAGGCAAAGCAAGTTAAGTTTTTAATTCTAGCAATTAAGATTTTGTATACTGCGAAGCCCTCCAAGAATACACATAATTTCTAGGTGACTGTCACCTCAGAATTGACGTTCGGTGGGGCAGCGGAAAGTGAGCTTCAGGAGGCAGGCGGGTCAGCGTCAGCAGAGATAGGAGGTTTAAGGGCAGCTCATTCCCCCACCGGGCCTCCTGGTCATCCCAGGCGTGAACAGAAGAGCCATTGCTCGGCCCTCCTGTCACCCACGGCAGCTCCTGGGGACCTTTGCAGACCCCACAGAGTCCACAGCGACGGCTAGTGACTACCGGATGCGCAGGAGAGAACGGGGCCGGGCCGGGCTCAGGCCGTGGTCGGCTGCTATCCACGGCAGCAGATGCCACACAGGCTGGGCAGCATGAGGGCCCATGGAAGCTGTGGGGTGGCCTGCCGCCACCGTGCAGACAGCCAGGAAGGGCAGCTGTGACCCTGCTCCGTCGTCCTGCCTGACAACCGAAAGCGCTCTACCCTTTCAGTAGTGCCTTTTTACCATTATTGTGGCTAATCCTCGCAAAGCCCCGCGAAGGAGACAGGACAGGAATTGGTTCCTTCTGAGAGACTGAGGAGCCGAGGCCTTGAGAAGGTGGGTCCCTTGCCCAGGGTCACAGGTAACTGGAGCAGAGCCCCGCGTTGGTCTCACGCCCGGGTGTGGCGCTTCAGAGAACGCGCTTCTCCCCCTGCCCTGCAGCCGGGGCCCGGGGCAAGCTTGTGGCCGGATGCAGGTGCAGCCCACGGGTCAGCTTGGGGAGGCGCTGCGGCCACTCTGGGCCTTCCCTGGGTCACAGCTGCAGGCAGAGGGTGGTCACTTATGTCAGATTTGCTGCTTTTCTTGGCGTTCCATGGAAACGTGGCTCAGGTTGGATTATGTGGTGTTTTGTCTGGTCTGAAGCTGAGCTGTCGCCCGCCTGGCTTTTGTTGCTGCACCGTTTATGCAGACGGTCTCTTCCCAGAGCCAGCACCAGTGGTCCCCGCGTGAGTGCTGTTTCCGTGTCATGGAGCGGCTCGCGGCACTGCGAGCATTCCAGGCCGAAACCCTGGGGCGGTAACACGCAGCACTGAACATCCCAGGCAGACACCGGGGCGGTAACGAGAGGGACTCAGCTCACTCACAGGCTGCCCTTGCTTTGCAGCGTCCGTCCAGCTGTGGAGGTCGCGGCTGGGCCGGGTGACGTACTCCATGGCCAACTGTCTGCTGCTGATGAAGGTAGGCCGGTCCGGAGGGGCGTCCTGGTCGGGGCTGGCCGGGAGGCGCGGGCTTAGTGCGCAGGGACTCGGCGGCGTGCGGGTCTGTGTAGCAGGGGACTCAGTAACACCCTCGGAGCCAGAGTTACTTCCGTTTCTCCTGAAAGAAATTTCACCAGAATGTGGAATTTATATTATCAACTCTAATTGTTAAAACGTGGGTCTGAATCATTTAATTAAAATCATTGCTTGCCCCTGTTTTCTCTGAATTGCATCCCGAGAAGGTGTCCTTGTTCTCCCTGCCTTCGTGGAGGGTGTTTTCCTTTTTGTCTCAGTTTGATTTTATGACTGATGCTCACATTGCAGGCAGGCTTTCCCACAAGACCTGCTTCTTAGGACTTCACCCCAGAGCTTTCGGCCCCCTGAGGAAACAGCTTAAAAATCAAGGCGCCGAACTGAGGCTGTCAGTCAAGTGCTTTCCAGCCTGTTCTCTGCCCGCCCTCCCAGCCTGCTGCAGTGTTTCCGCTCCTCTCTTTGTCTGAGACGCGCCCGCGCCTGGCTCACCTCCCACCCTGGGCATCGGGCTCCCTGCCGCCGAGCGTGGCGCTGCAGCTGCCGCGGGCACCAGAGCTGCTGTCTGGAATCAATTAGCAGCAGATGCCCCAGAGCAGCACTCTGAACGTCTTCTGGGCTATTCTGAGACAGAGATCGTAATTCCTCCCACACCCGCCCGGCGTTCAAGCTGCCCAAGGTCATTGCTGAGCTTGATTCTAGCACGGCAGAGCAGCGGCGCGCCAGGTGGAGAAGTGCGCCCCCAGGGCTCCGTGCTCAGCCTGACGTGGCAGCCCTCTTCTGTAGTGGGCCCGCGGCAGCCCTGGAGGTGGCCGTGTCCCTGGGCACCGCTCCCACAGGCGGGGTGTGGGCATGGAGTCATAGCCGCCAGCAGCCTGGGGCCAGTCAGGAAGGGGTGCAGCCTGCACCTCGGCTCTAGAGCAGTCCCAGGGCCCAGCCTCTGCAGGTGTGTGGTGTGGGCTGCACACGGGAGAGTCGAAGCGTCCTGTCCATCCTCGGCAGCAGGTGACCTTGACACACAGCCTCGGCCTCCTCCTTTAGGGCGAGGGCCTAGAACCGAGACCTGTGAGACGCCTCCCAGCTCTCCCCTTCACACGGCTTTGCTGTCTCCTTCAACATGCTGGGTACAGAGATTACAGTTTGTAAGTTCCGTGTCTTTGCTCAGAACAGGTTCGTCCCTTTGTTGCCATGTCTGAGCCATCCCTGCCGAGGCCAGTTGCCTGCAGGGTCACTGTGGTCACTGTCCTTGCCTCCTTCCATCCCCGCCCCTGCCGCCCCCTACCTGAGGTCTGCAGGGCTTGCCCCTCCGAGAAGAGTGAGGAGCGGCCCCCACACGCCCCTGCCCTGGGCGCTCTGTGGACTGGGCAGGGGGAGGCTTTGGCAGTAACCCAGCCCCAGAGCACCGCCCCCTCCCTTCTGCCTCCAGAACAGGCCGCTCTCCCAGTGCTGCTGTGGCCACCTGACACCCCCACCCGGTGGCCTGAGCAGTCCACAGTGGCCCACCTGAAAGCCGCTGGCTTGCCAGAACATTCTTATGCAAAGAACCAAAGAACAAATTATAAATTCACAGGACTGATGTCTCATTAATCATGGGGCTAAAACTTCCCAGGGAGGAAAGTTACCTGTTCCACTCGCAGGTTTTTATTTGCTTTTTTAAGACACGTTAATAGAAAATTATGGAATAAAAATACCTTTCTTTGTTGTAGTAGTAATAACAACAGCAGGCACCAAATGTAAGTCTTCTACCTATATTGTTGGGACCCAGTACAGAACATATTATTGTGTTTCAAAAATACTTTTACGATGGATGTAATTTAATATGAAAGTTTAGCTTAATCTTTCATTTTCATGAGTTTAAAAAAGGAGTGAAAAAATTTTGCAAATAAGGCTGATTGAAGCACGTGCATTCTGGTGCCATCTAGTGACCGCACGTGACATTGCAGGAGTGTGTGGTCTTACTACATGGGGTGTCGTGTTAATTAAATTATGGACTAACAATGAGTTATTTAATCAGCCATTTAATTATTTTGAATAACATTATCATTACAGTGAAATAAATATTAATTTAACTTTTTAACGAGAAATTTATTCATATGTTCCAGCCCTGAATATCTGCATAATATACCGTAAGGCCTGGTCGAGTGTATTACAAAGCTTTAAAAACTTCACCTTTCCCGCTTCTTAAGTGTCGCTTCCTCTCCTCAGGCCTCAAGGTGCCACAGGGGCAGGCCACCCAGGTGCACGTGCCCTTGCCTCGGTTGCCCCCCAAGGGCACTTCCCTCCCGGGTGCCCACCGCCCGCTCTGTGTCCCCACCTGCTGTGGCTCTCAGCTCGTTGAAAGGAGCGTGCAACTGCACGAACCTCCTTTCTTCTTGCTTAAATCACACCACGCGAGGCCTTTCTGTTGCAGAGTGGCTGTAAATCGTTTCACAGCCAGGGAGCAAGCCGGCTGCTGAAAGAAAAGGGAGAAGACGGAGCTAAAGCAGGTTCGTCCCTGGAAGCAAGTCATTCGCGTCCTTTTCAAAGTCACATACGTATAATCTGGAGAGCAGATTAAGCTGTCTCTGAAGAGCTGCTTTTAGCCATTTTCCCTTAAAGGGGCTGTATTTCCTCCATCTTCAGTGAATAAACAATTCATTAAATAATAATCAACTTAAAGAAGCTCCCTGACACAACCTTAAATCCTCGTCTGGTTTATTTGCTGATAGGCTTCTTGAAATGTGCCAGAATTCATTCCCCCGGCTGCCACCGGCTGCTGGACAGACGTCCTGTCTGCCCTGCGGGACGGCCTCGCAGGGGTCGCTGCCCATCAGCCCAGAGTCAAGGCTGCTCAGGGTCCCAGGCCTCTGCGTCTGCTCAGAAATGTGCTCCTGGGAGAACAGTGTTTTAAAGTAACTTTTCCCATCGGGGATCCTTGTTTGGTTTTTTAAAACCTCTCCTTTGCTGTATCAGATCATCTTCGGAAACCTTGACCCCTGGCCCTGGGCACTGACACAGAGTTGATAAGGTGGCCACGCTGCCCTCGGCATTGCCCGCTAGGAGTGGGCACCTCAGCCCCTCCACGCTGCCACCCGGCTCTCTGGTGCCGGGAGTATCGTGAGGGTGGGAGCGAGGCACAGACATGACCCAGTGACGCGTCAGGGCTAATAACAAGACAGCCCAAGTCTGCCTTTGGTTCACCGGAAACCACGTAGCGGGCGTGTGTTGGGTGAGAGTGGACGGTTCCAGGGAGGTGATGCCACCCCCGTCGGAAAGCAGGGCTGCTTGCCCCACACTTTCCAGAGCAGGACCCAGCCCCAGGCGGGCAGGCCCAGCTGCAGCCTCGGCCCCGCCGAGGGCCCGGTCTGCGCACACTCACACATATGCTCGCACGACTGGAGGCAGGACAGCCCAGCCAGTCAGCAGTGACAGGCAGCAAGAAGTCGTGGGAGAGGAGACCGAGGCACGTGCTGTCTGGCTCCAGAGCATCTGGCCTCGAATGAAATTAGTTTTAACGAGCTGTGCTTGAAGGTACTAGAATGGAGAGAGTCCTTGCATTTCATTCCTGCCAAACTGGAGTTTTGCTTGTCGTCTTTCTTTATAACGTCCCAATTAGCAAACTAGTAACTCCAGTCCCAGTTTGGAGGAAATTGAAAATGTGGAAGAATAAAGAAGTAAAGGTACCTGTGGGGCTTTACACAGAGTAAGTCAGAAGAAAACCCCACTGGGGGCCCTATTTATTGCGGACCGTGTGCCGTCACCCCGCACGATGGCCCGGGGTGGTGCTGAGCACAGTGCCTGCCCCCCAGGGCTTGCTCGGTGAGTGCCACAGTGGTCACCGTCGCTCTGCAGAGCACACCAGTCTGGTAGGCGCTTGAGACGAGACCACTGTGTGCCCCTGCCTTTGGCAGGGCCTCTCTCTGAGACCCGCTTCCCCGCACCTGGCAAAGGTGACTGCGTCTGCCTTTGCCACGTGCTGTTGGGAACCTTCATCCGACTGGCATCAGCCAGGCGCCCACAACAACAGGTGGACAGCAAGACGGTGGCCACCGTGCCTCGCTCTTGCCCTCCCTGAGGAGGGGCCGCGGACAGCATGGAGGTGTCGCCACGAAGGCACAGGAGACCGAGGGAGACGAGCAGGCGCAGGCCCTCGGCAGAGTGCGGGTGCCGGGCAGGGCAGCTGGGAGAGCCTTTTACACCGTCCCCATGCAGCTGTTGCTGAGGCAGAGGGACGTGCCACATGCCGTGGAGAGCAGCGGCTCCGCGCCGCGCCGTGCAAGGACGACCTCTTGGCACAGTCGTCTGTGGGTCGTTTACATTGAAAGGTTTTACCTCAGTTTGTAGCACAGAGAATGTTCTACCTAAGAGACACTTCAAACTTCTGGCTCATGTGTTTGGACGATGGAGACAAGGCGGAATTCGCCGATTCGTCTAATCACCTGTCAGGAGAAAAGGGTGAGAGGCACAGTCAAGTGAAGTATGAGTCGCTGCTTAGGAGGTGGAAGCTGGAAACAGACCCTCGGGCCCAACTTAAACGACCAGAGCTCCACGGCCCGCAGAGCCAGGCGACCGTCGCCCGCGCTGCCCCCACAGAGCGCAGAGCCCTGGCTTGGCTCTGCCAGCAGGACACCGCTCGCCTCGCAGGCTGAGAGCCCCACGCTGCTGTCCCGTTTCCTGCAGCACAGAGGGCAGCGTGTCCTCTCGTCACAGACGCGTCTGTACCTGTGCCCTTCTGCGTGCGTAAGACTGAGAGTGCGCTTTGGTTTCCCCGCAGGACTACGTGCTGGCCGTGCAGGCGTATCACGCCGTCATCCAGTGCTGCCCGGAGCAGGAGCCGCAGCTGCTCAGCGGCATCGGCCGCATCTCCCTGCAGGTACCTGCGCCGCGGCGTGCGGGGAGCAGAGGACTTACCCTGGGGGCGCTTTGCTTGGGTGGGTGATTGCTTAGTTTTAATTTGTAAATATACGAAATGGTGCAGAAAATATTCCAGTTCAAGTGCACGTGCCGAGAGGAGGTCCGGCCCCTGCAGGCGTGTGGTCTGAGTGTGTTCGGTCCCGGCTTCTCTGGCAGCTGCCGAGTGTGAACTCCCAGAGGTCGTCCTAGGAGGGCGTGGACTGCACTGCCGTGGGCGCGCTCCTGTTGCAGGTGAACAGGAGTGACCAAACCCCACAGAATTGTATTTCAACGTAGCCGATAACACAGTCGCTCGCTGGTATTTGCGGGAAAGGGCTCTAGAACTGCGTGCTGGGCCGAGGAAAGTCCAGACTGGACGGAGGCCTCAGTAGTGCAGAAAGCTGGGACAGGAGCCTCTTTGCCAAGAACGTCGTGAAGCTAGAACGCGTTTCCCTGGAGTGTTTGGTGACAGGAAGTCCCTACTTCATCTCTGTCAGTCCCCCCCTTGCAGGGCCAGCACAAGGCAGCCTTCGCCCCTCACCCTCCGTCTCCTAGGGCTTAAACGTGGGCAGGGAACGCGGGAGTGGGCGAGGGACAGCTAACGGTGGGGGGAAGGGAGCACCTGCCGGCCACGACTCAGGAGCCGCGCAGGGCTGCTCACCCTCACGGGAGTGACCCACTGTTGCGCAGGCCAGCCAACTCCGTCTCCGAGGGGTTAAGTCGGGGGCCGGAGAAGGACAAGCCGACAAGCGTGGCCTCATCTGATTCCTTCCTGGGACGCGTGGGGCCCGTCATGGGGCGTCACAGAGTGGCCTGCGCTGGAGGATGCAGCACAGATGCCAAGGATCGTGCGCTCAGAGCCCACCAGCCTTGGCGCCCTCTCTCTGTGCGACGGGCAAGACACCAAGCCGTGAGCGTCACCTCCTCGTCTGCACTCGGGCATGCTGTAGAAACCCTTGTCACCCACAGGAGACGTCACAGCACGTGACTGGGATTTTTAGCTGACTGTAAACGTAACGTAATCTAGCAACCTACTGCAGCTGTTAAAATAGCGGTGCTGTCTTTGGATGTGTTAAAATCATCTGATGCCCGTACCGCGGAGAAAACACTTCCAGCATCCTCTTCATCAGGCAGCTCACAGCTTCAGCATCTGGCACATTCCGTGTTGGGAACATGTTAAAATGGCCATTGACAATCTGTAAGGGCTTCGGTGCAAGCGAGCTGGTGAAGAACCCAGCACCTGGGGCAGAGGGGAAAGGTGAAGGGCTGGGACGTAGCTCTCCCCGCGGCCGGAGCGCTGTCAGGGTGAGGGGAACAGCGGAGTCGAGACGGGCGGCGTCCGTGGGAGCAGACCGCACGGTCTCCTCGGCTGTGCCAGACGGCTGCCTCCTGCCTGTGAGAGCCCGGGGCTTGGGCAGCTCTGGGGCAGCTCCTTCCACGTGGTAATTCGGGGATCGGGACGGCTCCCTCTTGTAGCTGCACAGGCTGGAACAGGCGGCTGCGGTGGCGAGGAGAAAGCCCAGTCCTGCTCCAACTAGACCCACGTGGAGCGCCCGTTGCTTGTCTCCACTCGCTCTGAGGGTCTGTGGCTCCCCAGGACAGAGCCAATAGGCGGAAGCTCCAAGGAGGCCTATTTCCCCAGACTTCGCATTTATCAGTGAAATGGGTCTCTGGGTCTGTGCATGTACATGCGCAACATCTCAAAAGCATGTGGCGTGTTTTCTGTCTTCATGAAAGTAAGGAGTGTTCCTTCTTTTCTCTGTTCCGTGGAAAAGTCTGAATAATTGTCTATTCCTGAAGGTTTGAATAATTCACCTAAGAACTGCCTATGCTGAGCTCTAGGGGTGACGCTAAGCATTTTTCATAGTTTATTGTTGTTACTAATCTGCCTCAGTATTGTTCCATGCCTGAAGTTTCCTCTCTCTGTTTCTGGGAACAATTTTGGCAATTTAGAGTTTTCTAGAAAATCACCTATTTGGTCCTATTTTCACATGTTTGCATAAAGTGAAATATCGTCCTCTTTTGTAATGATTTCGATTTCCTTTCTACCAGGGTCGTCATCCCCTTTCGCATTTCTAGTTATGTTTGTTTATGCTTTTTTTTTCTTGATTAGTTTTGGTACCTGTTGTTTGTTGTTTTTTAAATAACTAGTGTTTTATTGATTTATTTTCTAGACATTCTGTAAAACTTATAATTGCCTCTTTATATTGCTTAATTCTTTTCAGCTGCTTCTAACTCTTAGAAATCGGTAGGATTTTAAATCCCAATTACATCTTAATAATTACGAAGATGTAAACTTGCTTTCAGATCATCAGACAATCCATGGGTGGCAAAGAATATACCAAGATTTCTCTGTTACTTCCCCAAAATTGTTTCTGTTGACCTATGAGCTCTCGCGGTGCAGGGTCAGTGTGGTCTGGGAGTTGGGCAGACCTGGGTTTTGAGTCCCAGGTGTTAGGTGTTTGCCGTGTGACCTGCAAAAGTTGCCCAACCCTTGGGAACCTCATTTTCTTCATCTAGAAAACGAAGGTAGTAATCATGTCCGCGTCACAGGTTGTCCTAGAGCCAGATGAGCTGTGTTCGAAGCACTCAGCACAGTCCCCAGTGCATATTAAAACTTGATTATTATTAAATCTTGATTATTAGCTATAATAATCTCCAGGTGAATAGGAAACATTGTCCTGTTGAACAGGATTTTAATTAACATGAACACATTGCAGGAATTGCAGATATTCAAGCTGAGGGCCATGCTGTTGAACCCACACTGGCTTTGGTTTCTTTTCAGTCAATTAGTAAGTGAGAAGTCTGTAGCAGAAGACTGCAGACTGCTTCGGACCGCGTGGTAGGAGGGAAGCAACGGATAATTGCCGTTCTGCTTTCTCCCTGTGGGTGTTTTCTGTGTGTGTTCCATTTTGTTTTGTTTTTCTTCTTCCTCATGTGGTGTTTTCTTTTGCGGGATAGTGTCGTTGCAACCTCACCAGGTTCATTGCCCGTCACTGAAGGGGAAGCCAATGCGCTGAGACGTCAGGGTGACAGCGGAGAAAGGGTTCAATACTGCGGGCGCCATGTAAGGAGACAGGAGGAGGTTCTCAAATCCGTCTCCCCAAGACTTTGGGAGAAAGGGTTTTTTAAGATATTAATAGTTTGTCGGGCAAAGGGCTAGGGAATCGGATCTGCTGACTGGCCAGGGATGGACTCACAGGGTCGGGAAGCAGAAATCATCTGCTCGTGCTAAGTCCGTTCCCAGTCGCAAGACCAGCTGCATTGGTTCCTTGGGCCACTGGTCTGGCTGGGTCAGTTGGTCCACCAGCATGCAGGGCCCAGAAGACATCTCAAAGGCCAGCCTTAGGTGTCACCAGGGTGATACTGTCTGTGGAAGCGATGAAGAAAGCTAAGAACCTTCATGACCGTCAGCGCTGTGACTCCCGAGCAGTGAGCCATTACAGGAAAGCCAGCTGGGGGACGATGGCCGGAGATACACACCTCTCTGTATTTTAACTGTGCGTGCACCTTCGCACAGTTCAGGCACACGACTGTTCCCACCTAACAGCCTTTTATTCGTTTTATAAAGGGCAGTTTCGTCGTCAGCTGTGAAGAGTCTGTGGCTTTATCCTACTTGTAAGCCATGAAGTTAGCGGCCATTGTCATGAATGCGGCAAAAGATGCGAGATTCCTGGGTCAGAGACAAAGGTCATTTACTACTCACAGGGACAGCGGCGTAGCCAGAGTGTCACTTTTTTCACCAAACACTGAGCCCCAACTTCCTCAGGGTACCTCCAGGGTACTCGTGATGGGTTCTGTTGCTGGAGAGCAGTTCTGAACTTGGAAAACCTCAGTCCTCGGTACTGGCCAATCAGCGCGTCTGCCCTTTGCCCCAGAGGGATGCGTTCCAGCTTCCCAGGCTGCCGGGCCCTGCCTGTAGGACACACAGATGATTCCCATGGAGACCCGTCTCCCAGCCAGCCCCGTGAGAACTTAGCAGACTCTCACAGACTGACAGGTGCTTCCGCGAGGAGCATGGAGGGAGTTAACCGCACCACGCAGTCACTGGTTGCCCGAGCTCTCGCGCACGTGCGTGTGAGCAGCACACGTCCCCCGGTGTGCGGTGTGACAGGGACGTAGTGATGCAGAGCTGGACCCTGGAACGTGAAGGCCTCGTGTGTGAAGCTTTTGACGTAGGATTTTTTCCTGTATTTTTAATATGTTTTTCATTGTAGCCCTTAGATCATTTATTTCCTTCCTTATGCTTCTGACGGCAAAAGGAAGCCTGAACCTGCCTTTTAACAACCACGCTGCGCTTCTGCAGGGACGGCAGGCGGGAGACGGCGGGTCCTCTCGCACCCTGGGCCGCCAGCCCTGTCGGCTTACTGTGATTCAGGGAGCTGAGGGTTTCTTACATGTGCGATAAGAGTGGGTTTACTGTTTTGTTTTGTTACAGTAGAATTCTGTATTATTTAGTCAAAATATTACTTTGAAATCTGCAAATTTGATGACGACTACCATTTTACTAGGCACAAATAACCAATAAAACTGACTTGAGGCCTGCCCAGTCTACCAAAATGTTATGTTTTTTTATTATTATTCATTTTACTTTTATTTTACTTAATGCTATGCCAGAATTCATTTCAAAGGGTACAAGTTACTAAGGTGTAAGACTTATAAAGAGGGCGTGTATGTTAACAGCTGAATCTCTGACATGTAGAACGTCGACATTCCACTGTATCTTACGTGTCTCTTGCCTTTTTACAAGTAATGATTACTGATTACTAATGATTAAAACTGATGTATTCTCCTGCCCGACACATTAGTGTCTTCATATTATAACATGATATTAGGAAACTATGTGGGTACAGACTTACATTTAATTTGTCAAATAAACTGACTAAATAATTTTGTCAAAGCAGATTGGAGACATAAAAACAGCTGAAAAGTATTTTCAAGAAGTTGAGAAAGTGACACAGAAATTGGACGGACCACAGGGTAAAATAATGGTTTTAATGAACAGGTAAATATTTTAAAACTAAATATATTTTTTATCAAATTTCCCCAAAGAGTTTAAGCTCTACTTACTGATCTGGAGAAAATGTCCCTTTGTGCCTCTTCCCGTCCTGTCTCTCAGAACTGGGAGACCCAAGGAGTACATGGGCATTTTCTCGAATTTCAGTGTTGTTCTTTTACTCATAAAAACTGATTTTAAGGAGACATTTTCTCCCCTTTGTTCTTCGAAGTACTGCTTGTATTGCCCCCACCGTCAACGTAAACGTGCATAAACGCTGCCTCTCGTGCCCCAGCCGTTGGGACGCTGTTTTGTTCCGCGATTGGCTTCTCTGAGTAAAACAGCGTGCGACAAAGGGCAGCTTTGCGTGCGTGTCCAGAGGAAGCCTCCCCCGGGTAAAGCTTACACGCAAGATGGGGGCGCGAGAACGGCAGGAAGGAGTTTTAGGTGACGTTTCTTTGTCTGAGCCGATACCAGCTAGAGCGGTTTTGATTTGCTGGCCGGAACGCGCCCTGCGGTTCGGGCCGCGCCGCTGGGAGCCGCGGTCCGAGGCGGACGCCCGTGTGCCGTGTGGCTGGTTTCGCCTGTGCGCCTGCGCCCTGGCCCCTAGCCGCTCACGTGCCGCGTGTGTTGCAGAGCGTTCCTCCACCTCGGGCAGAACAACTTCGCCGAAGCCCACAGGTTCTTCACCGAGATCCTGAGGCTGGAGCCCGCGAACGCAGTGGTGAGGTCCCGCGCAGAAGCGCGTTCAGTAACCGCAGGGTCTTCCGCCCCCTGCGTTTCGCAGACGCCGGAAACATACGCTGCAACGAGCCTGAAGCGGCGCCGCGGACTCTCCGCGGTCCGCGGGCTCCAGGCGGCTGCGGTGCTCGCGGGGGGAGGGGACCGGCAGGGTGGGCGGGCGGCTGCCGACCCTGTGTGACCCTGGCTGTGCCCTCTCCTAGGCCAACAACAACGCCGCCGTGTGCCTGCTGTACCTGGGCAAGCTCAAGGACTCCCTGCGCCAGCTGGAGGCCTTGGTCCAGCGGGACCCCGGGCACTACCTGCACGAGAGCGTGCTCTTCAACCTGACCACCATGTACGAGCTGGAGTCCTCGCGCAGCATGCAGAAGAAGCAGTGCCTGCTCGAGGCCGTGGCCAGCAGGGAGGGGGACAGCTTTAACACGCAGTGCCTCAAGCTGGCGTAGTTCTCTCCCGGCCACTGCGTCACTGCCTCCCGGAACAACCCGGATCGTTGTGAACTGTGTACAGAGAGCTGACGTATTAATGCAACTCTGGGGGATTCAATAAAACATCTTCCACGGGCGTCTGGGATCGTGTCTTCTTGATCCTGAGCCGTGGCCCAGGCCCAGACTGTCCGGCAGTCTGTTGTACTCCGGCTGGCTCCGTCCCCGCGGCTCTGCCGCTGTCGGGAACACGCCAGGACGATCACACGGTTGGAATGGGGCTGCGGGCACAGGAAGTCCATGGCACACACTGACCCTTGAGTCTGTTCCTGGAGACTAGCCTGGTTTGTTCATTAGTTCTGAGCACACTCAGAGAAAGGCTGGAAACCGTAACGTGAGCCCTGCTCGCCACATGCCGGAGTGTTCTGGAGGGTTTATAAATAATGGCAGAGAAACTGCATGTGTAGATCACCCTCATCTTCCTCTCGCTTCCTCTCCCACACCCCAAACTGAACGCACCAGTTTTACTCAGCGGATTCTTTCTCAGCCTGATGCCAAACACCTTGGCGCCCAGGGGTGGTGGGCAAGCCGCCAGTGTCTCTCCTGGGTTCTGCAGCCACGAGGAGAGAGGAGCTCGAGTGCGCAGTGAAACAAAGGAGATCATTCGCTGTACGGGCAGGCAGGCGGGCCGGGAGGTGTCCCCCAGCCTGAGCACGCAGTATCATACATTCTTCCATGCCTGAAAGTCAGGACACTTGCTGTAATAGTCACACAGTATCCCTGGCTTTTAAAAAATTTAAAATACCTGAAAATTTCTTCAATTTACTAAAGAACTCTGGCAAAGGTGCTTTAAATATCTGGCTTTTCTAATACATTTTTAAATATAATTCATTTTAAAGACTCTATAATATAAACATCTATCGTGCAAAGCAAAGCTTTATTTCTATTCATTCTTTTAATAAAGTAGAAACATACAAATACAGCATCTCCGAGGCAGTCTCAGCCCATTTGTTGAAATATGGTGTAATTGCACATTAAACAGGAGAAGAAAGAGATGAGACAGCCAAAAGACCATTGAACACCAAGGAGGTTTTAAAACCTTTCTCTTCAAAAGGAGAGAAAAATTAACCTTTTTTTTAAAAAGCCCAAAAAGCTGATGTCATTTAAAATCCTTCACTTGGAGGGCTTTCCTTCAAATCTGGGCGCAGGAGTGAGTGATGGGTCCTTTCCTCTTCAAACCTGGCCCCGCACTGCAGAAGAAACAGCGTTGCCAGCGGGTGACAGCTCCTGTCCCCCCGTCAGTGGCTCAAAACCATCCCAGGCCAGTTGTGCATAAAAACGGATGACATTGCTCAGGCTGCCCCTGGACGTAAGCCCAGCAAAACCAGTTCCACCAGTTTGGCCAGGGCAGTGAGGGGCCCACTTTGGAGCTGGCCTGGGGCAAGGCTCAGCTCCCCGGAGTGACTGCCTCATCATTTGCCTCGTTTCTGTGCAAGTTCTTAAAGATAGGAGAGGAAAACATTGCTACGAATGTCTGTAATGTCTGGGATAACAGTTGTAACTTCATCTATTAAATAAATGCATCCCTGAAATCTTTTCTGGAGCCCAGTAGAGTGAATGGTTAACTGTCACAGAGCTCACATTAATATTCCAGCTAGGAACTCGGAACCTCATTAGGCTGGTGACGGGCTGAAGCTGTGGGAATCTGCTCTCCGGCACCGTGGAGGATGGGAATCCAGCAGCGTGTGCCAGGCCTCGCGCAGGCGCCGTGTGGGCTGCGCCGACCTTCCCCAGCGCAGCCCTGCCCCCACCGGCGAGGAGCTGGCCATGGTTAGCACGCCGTGGCCCCGCGACTCCTGGGAGTGGCCGGTGGCACGCCAGGCCTATGAGCGCTTCCTGCGCTGCTTGGACTAAGCGCCCTCCCTGGGTCCCAGCTCAGACGCCTGTGTCTCAGGTGTCTGTGTGTCCTTCGGCAAACCTGAGAGCCCGCCAGGCTCGGCCCTAGAGTGGAGGTGGGGGCGGCTCCTGCGAGGCGCTGCCGTCTTCCACGTCCTCGGCTCGCGCTCTGAGACGGCCCAGCCCAGGTGTGGCCGGCAGGAAGGAGAAGGAACGCACATCCAACGCTGCCCGGGCGCGGGCTGCCCGGGCGCGGACTCGCGCAGACCACTCCCGCTCCACGCGGGGTGCTCCCCCGGGCCGTGCGGCTGGCTGGCTCGGCCCTTCTGGGGCCCTCACGCAGCAGACACAGACCTGGGCCTCGGGCTCAGCCTACACCCCACGCCCAAGCCTCGCTCTGCCAGGCACCCGGCCCTCGGCACGCGTGGGTGACAAAGGGGGCTGAGGGTCTGCGTCTTGCAACACGCTCCGGGTGTGAGACCTGTGGCTTTGGACCCATCCCATGTCCTCTGTCAAAAATCTGGACTTAAAACTACAACAGCTCGCGCTCATCTCACCGGATTCTGCTTCTGTCGTGCTTTCTGTGTGGTCCAAGCCACCCAGCCCCACCTAAAACAGCCGGGCCAGTCGCCAGGGCAGCGCCGGCTCCTGAGCTGGACTTTGCCCCCGAGTGTGTCTGTTCAGCTGAACCTGGGAGCCGCCACACTCCCTGAGACGCGGGGTTAGATCCGTGGTTCTCAAAGTGGGGTCCCCGGGCCAGCAGCATCAGCGCCTCCTGGAAGTGCATCAGCAAAGCACGGCCTCAGCCCCACCCCAGCCCACGGGTTCAGACCCACTGGGGCCCGGGGCCCAGCAGTCTGGGTTTGCACAGCTTCCAGGGCCTTCTGGTGCTTGTGCAAGCGTGAGAAGCCACGTCCGAGGGCCTCAGACAAGATGCCAATTATGCGGGAGGCCTCGGAGCCCGTGGGGCTTGCCCTCAGCCTCCTGACACTTCTAACCATTCTCTCCCGCGTCCCCTCGAAGGCCACGCCCCCAGCTGTTGTCCGCTCTGCCTGGAACCTCCCCCGATGCATCTTTCTAGTCCAATATGACCCCAAAGCCAGGGCTGGGCACCTCCTGCCCACACTCCCCTTTTGTTCTCCTTCTGGGTCTGACCTTGGGACCTTCCGGCTCTGCTGCGCCTGCCGGCCGGGCAGCTCTTGCACCACGAGCGCTGCAGTCTCTGGCTGGCGCTGCCTTCAGCCCCTGGGGAGGGCCTCTCCTTCAACACCCGCTCCAATGCGCCCAGCCTCTCCGGGCTGGCCATGGCGCCCGTGCCATCCCGACACGCTGTGCAAGACTTGAGGCCCCGCAGAGCAGATGTGCAGGGCCCCGAGCCGTGCAGGACAGTTCTTGAGGTGCCAACTTGCACGTCTTCTCCCTGGATCTTGCCCGGCCCGTAGGTGGTCCTTAGCGTTCTCTAGGCCTCAGGTGTAAACACACAGAGATGATGCTGAGAACTCCTTCTTTGCCGCCAAGGACAGAAGAGAAGCTGCCCCACCTGGGGTTGTCCGCAGGCGCTGCTCTGGC
>NW_012151163.1:995068-995704 GCF_000956105.1 Propithecus coquereli
GAGAAGAAAGAGATGAGACAGCCAAAAGACCATTGAACACCAAGGAGGTTTTAAAACCTTTCTCTTCAAAAGGAGAGAAAAATTAACCTTTTTTTAAAAAGCCCAAAAAGCTGATGTCATTTAAAATCCTTCACTTTGAGGGCTTTCCTTCAAATCTGGGCGCAGGAGTGACGGGTCCTTTCCTCTGCTCAAACCTGGCCCCGCACTGCAGAAGAAACGGCGTTGCCAGCGGGTGACAGCTCCTGTCCCCCGGTCAGTGGCTCAAAACCATCCCAGGCCAGTTGTGCATAAAAACGGATGACATTGCCCAGGCTGCCCCTGGACGTAAGCCCAGCAAAACCAGTTCCACCAGTTTGGCCAGGGCAGTGAGGGGCCCACTTTGGAGCTGGCCTGGGGCAAGGCTCAGCTCCCCGGAGTGACTGCCTCATCATTTGCCTCGTTTCTCTGCAAGTTCTTAAAGATAGGAGAGGAAAACATTGCTATGAATGTCTGTAATGTCTGGGATAACAGTTGTAACTTTATCTATTAAATAAATGCATCCCTGAAATCTTTTCTGGAGCCCAGTAGAGGGAATGGTTAACCGTCACAGAGCTCCCATTAATATTCCAGCTAGGAACTCGGAACCTCATTAGGCTG
>NW_012151163.1:995754-999016 GCF_000956105.1 Propithecus coquereli
ACCATTGAACACCAAGGAGGTTTTAAAACCTTTCTCTTCAAAAGGAGAGAAAAATTAACCTTTTTTTTAAAAAGCCCAAAAAGCTGATGTCATTTAAAATCCTTCACTTGGAGGGCTTTCCTTCAAATCTGGGCGCAGGAGTGAGTGATGGGTCCTTTCCTCTTCAAACCTGGCCCCGCACTGCAGAAGAAACAGCGTTGCCAGCGGGTGACAGCTCCTGTCCCCCCGTCAGTGGCTCAAAACCATCCCAGGCCAGTTGTGCATAAAAACGGATGACATTGCTCAGGCTGCCCCTGGACGTAAGCCCAGCAAAACCAGTTCCACCAGTTTGGCCAGGGCAGTGAGGAGCCCACTCTGGGCTCCCTGGAGTGACTGCCTCATCATTTGCCTCGTTTCTGTGCAAGTTCTTAAAGATAGGAGAGGAAAACATTGCTACGAATGTCTGTAATGTCTGGGATAACAGTTGTAACTTCATCTATTAAATAAATGCATCCCTGAAATCTTTTCTGGAGCCCAGTAGAGTGAATGGTTAACTGTCACAGAGCTCACATTAATATTCCAGCTAGGAACTCGGAACCTCATTAGGCTGGTGACGGGCTGAAGCTGTGGGAATCTGCTCTCCGGCACCGTGGAGGATGGGAATCCAGCAGCGTGTGCCAGGCCTCGCGCAGGCGCCGTGTGGGCTGCGCCGACCTTCCCCAGCGCAGCCCTGCCCCCACCGGCGAGGAGCTGGCCATGGTTAGCACGCCGTGGCCCCGCGACTCCTGGGAGTGGCCGGTGGCACGCCAGGCCTATGAGCGCTTCCTGCGCTGCTTGGACTAAGCGCCCTCCCTGGGTCCCAGCTCAGACGCCTGTGTCTCAGGTGTCTGTGTGTCCTTCGGCAAACCTGAGAGCCCGCCAGGCTCGGCCCTAGAGTGGAGGTGGGGGCGGCTCCTGCGAGGCGCTGCCGTCTTCCACGTCCTCGGCTCGCGCTCTGAGACGGCCCAGCCCAGGTGTGGCCGGCAGGAAGGAGAAGGAACGCACATCCAACGCTGCCCGGGCGCGGGCTGCCCGGGCGCGGACTCGCGCAGACCACTCCCGCTCCACGCGGGGTGCTCCCCCGGGCCGTGCGGCTGGCTGGCTCGGCCCTTCTGGGGCCCTCACGCAGCAGACACAGACCTGGGCCTCGGGCTCAGCCTACACCCCACGCCCAAGCCTCGCTCTGCCAGGCACCCGGCCCTCGGCACGCGTGGGTGACAAAGGGGGCTGAGGGTCTGCGTCTTGCAACACGCTCCGGGTGTGAGACCTGTGGCTTTGGACCCATCCCATGTCCTCTGTCAAAAATCTGGACTTAAAACTACAACAGCTCGCGCTCATCTCACCGGATTCTGCTTCTGTCGTGCTTTCTGTGTGGCCCAAGCCACCCAGCCCCACCTAAAACAGCCGGGCCAGTCGCCAGGGCAGCGCCGGCTCCTGAGCTGGACTTTGCCCCCGGGTGTGTCTGTTCAGCTGAACCTGGGAGCCGCCACACTCCCTGAGACGCGGGGTTAGATCCGTGGTTCTCAAAGTGGGGTCCCCGGGCCAGCAGCATCAGCGTCTCCTGGAA
Organism: Propithecus coquereli; assembly: GCF_000956105.1. Lineage (NCBI taxonomy): Eukaryota > Metazoa > Chordata > Mammalia > Primates > Indriidae > Propithecus > Propithecus coquereli. The sequence goes on from NW_012151163.1 coordinate 997,340, forward strand.
GTGCATCAGAAATGCACGGCCTCAGCCCCACCCCAGCCCACGGGTTCAGACCCACTGGGGCCCGGGCCCAGAAGTCTGGGTTTGCACAGCTTCCAGGGCCTTCTGGTGCTTGTGCAAGCGTGAGAAGCCACGTCCGAGGGCCTCAGACAAGATGCCAATTGTGCGGGAGGCCTCGGAGCCCGTGGGGCTTGCCCTCAGCCTCCTGACACTTCTAACCATTCTCTCCCGCGTCCCCTCGAAGGCCACGCCCCCAGCTGTTGTCCGCTCTGCCTGGAACCTCCCCCGATGCATCTTTCTAGTCCAATATGACCCCAAAGCCAGGGCTGGGCACCTCCTGCCCACACTCCCCTTTTGTTCTCCTTCTGGGTCTGACCTTGGGACCTTCCGGCTCTGCTGCGCCTGCCGGCCGGGCAGCTCTTGCACCACGAGCGCTGCAGTCTCTGGCCGGCGCTGCCTTCAGCCTCCGGGGAGGGCCTCTCCTTCAACACCCGCTCCAGTGCGCCCAGCCTCTCCGGGCTGGCCATGGCCCCGTGCCATCCCGACACACTGTGCAAGACTTGAGGCCCAGCAGAGCAGATGTGCAGGGCCCCGAGCCGTGCAGGACAGTTCTTGAGGTGCCAACTTGCACGTCTTCTCCCTGGATCTTGCCCGGCCCGTAGGTGGTCCTTAGCGTTCTCTAGGCCTCAGGTGTAAACACACAGAGATGATGCTGAGAACTCCTTCTTTGCCGCCAAGGACAGAAGAGAAGCTGCCCCACCTGGGGTTGTCCGCAGGCGCTGCTCTGGCCGGGCTCTGGGCCCTGATTCCTCGGATGAGACAGGACCCAGAATGTCCTTCCTTACGTTGAGCCTGGGAGGGGGGTTCAGGCCACCAGGTTCCCAGGCCGGCCCTGGAGGCAGAGGGCAGCTGCCTGTGTGGTGGGACAGTCAGCGTGCCAGGGCCACAGGATGTCCTGACGACACAGACGCCGACGCCAAAGCCTGGAGTTCCGGTCTCGTCCTTTGCAGGGGAAGGAGGCCCAGTGACCAAAAACTGAATTCCCTGCCAATTCAGAGGCAAGAGGCTAGAGACAGATTTAATTTGACTTAAAATACGTAAGAATGGACATTTCCTACAGTCCTGAGATTGTGGCCCAAGAGTTGTGCCCGCTTGAGCGGTTGGCGTTGGGCCTCCGCCGTCCCTCTCTGCCGGAGTGAGCCTCGCACGGGCAGCTCAAGATCCTGCCTCCTTTCTGTTCTCTCCGGTGCTTGGCACATTTTCAAACACAGTACGTACATTTGGAATAAATGAACAAGAATAAACGTCGTGCTGCGTGCTGGGCTGCTCTCCGGGGCAAGGGAACTAAAGCAAAACCGCGCAGACTTTCTTGCTACACACACTGGAGAGATTGCTCGTATCCTACAAAAGCCAAGCCGTTGTTGCCCCCCAGTACATGAAACCAGGGGTGACACACTGTTCTTAAAGGTGTGCATGTTAGCGTCACACTATCCGTTCCCTATCGGCCGTCACGGTTACGTTCGCTCACGACGAAGCCGCCACTCTCCGCTCCAGGAGCCTCCTGCCTTTCGCGTCCCGCCCCCGGGTTAAGGAAGAAGCAACCAGACTGACACATTTTCAAACCCTGGCATCTACTGCACAAATGCTATTTCAGCATGTCCTCTGTGTTTTATTGGGGCA
>NW_012151163.1:999066-1037113 GCF_000956105.1 Propithecus coquereli
CCTCCTTTCTGTTCTCTCCGGTGCTTGGCACATTTTCAAACACAATACATACATTTGGAATAAATGAACAAGAATAAACGTCGTGCTGCGTGCTGGGCTGCTCTCCGGGGCAAGGCAACTAAAGCAAAACCGCGCAGATTTTCTTGCTACACACACTGGAGAGATTGCTCGTATCCTACAAAAGCCAAGCCGTTGTTGCCCCCCAGTACATGAAACCAGGGGTGACACACTGTTCTTAAAGGTGTGCGTGTTAGCGTCACACTATCCGTTCCCTATCGGCCGTCACGGTTACGGTCGCTCACGACGAAGCCGCCACTCTCCCCTCCAGGAGCCTCCTGCCTTTCGCTTCCCTCCCCCGGGTTGTTAAGGAAGAAGCAACCAGACTGACACATTTTCAAACCCTGGCATCTACTGCACAAATGCTATTTCAGCATGTCCTCTGTGTTTTATTGGGGCACACAAGTACCATTCAAAGAATAACGTTATAGGGGTAACCGAGTTTGTAACACGCAAACTCAACGAGCTGTTGGACACAGGTGCTCCTGCCTCGGGCTGGAGGTGCGGCCTCCGCTCATCGAGACCCTTCCGGTCTTCTCGGGCCATTTGAACACCGCCACCTCCACGAAGTCCTGTCGGGCCCCCCTCAGAAGAAGTGACATTTCACCTTCTGAACACCCTCCCACACACCTGTGTGTGGTGCACACCACCCAGAAACACGCCTCGCGAGAAGGATCTGCGCTCTGCTCGCTCCTGCTCTAGCACAGGGGTCCACAAATGTTTTCTGTTAAGGGCCAGAGCCAGCACCGCAGGCGTTGTGGGTCACATCCATCCCTGTTGCATATTCTTTTGGGGTTTTTTTAGGGTTTTTTGTTTGTTTTTCCAACGGATGTCAAAACCATCCTAAGCTTGCAGGACATTCAGAACCAGTCTGTGTTTGGCGCATGGGCCGCAGTTTGCGGACTTCTGTTGTAGAACAGCACCTGGCACATAATAAACGCCCGAGATAGCGCTCACATGCATCCCATTCTCTTCAGGGCGGCAACGCAGCAACAGGACTGAGCACGTCTGGACCACGGGCCCGGGCCCAGGCGCAAGTCTGGGCTCTGCACACGATGCATCAGACGCCACCTCCGCTAAGTAGCTCAGCTCCCTCCAAAGGAAGAGGGTGTTTGTCGCGGCCTCCTGACTGGCCTCCTGCCCCCACCCTTGCACCTCCTCGGCCTTCTGTCCCCACAATGCAGACAGACCACGTCGCCCTCTGCTGCAGCCCTGCGCTGGCTCCTGCCTGAGAGTGAGAGCCAGGCCACCCCCTCAGCTCTCTGCACCCCTCCCCACAAAAAAAATTATAAGAATAAAAGGGGGTAGAGTATGCAGTGGAGAGAAGAATTTAACATTCGATATTACGAACTAAAAAAAGATTTTCGTGGGAAAATCAGGACTGCGTTGGCCTCCTCGCACTTGCGGGAGCGTAGAGTCATTTCCATTCTGAGTCGCAGATGCGGCCCCACGATGTTTTCTGTCCCGGGGACCCGACCCCCAGCTGGGGGCCTGTTGCACAACCCACTGCGCGTGACCACTCGCAGAGAACACAGGCCTCCCCTTCGGTGCATCTGCTGACGTCACACATTCAAGCAGAAGGCTCCGCCCACAGTGGCGTGCTACCACGGCTGAGGATGGGGGAGGCCAGGCTGCAGGGAGACCCGGGCTGCGAGCGGGAAACCAGACTGCATTGCTTCCCTGAGCCTGCCACAACAGGTCACCACAAACCTAGTGGCTTCACACAGCGGAAACGTGTTCTCTCGCTGTCCTGAAGGCCACAGTCTGAGATCAAGCTGTCAGCAGGGCCACACTCCTGGGGGGCCCCCTCCTGCCTCTTCCAGCCCTGGTGGCTCCTGGCGTCCTGGGCTTGTGGCCACGTCGCTCCAATCACTGCCCCGTGGTCACACAGCCTCCTCTGCGCGCTGAATCTCTGCTTCTCTCTCGCGAAGACTGAGTCTCCCCGCAAGGCCTTAACCTGATCACATCTGCAAAGGCCCTTTTCTAGAAACGCTCACATCACAGGCTCCAGGGGTTAGGGCGCAGACGTGGCTTTGGGGATGACTATCGGCCTACCACAGACACCTACGACTATTTCCTGGGGCCAGAACAAAGCACACAAACGGGTGGCTTCAAGTAGAAACTATCCTCCCACAGTCTGGAGGCCGGGAGTCGAGGACAGGTGTCAGCAGCGGCTGCCCTGGAGGCCGAGGGAGGACCTGCCCCAGGCCCTCTCCCAGCTCCCTGCTGCCTCCACCTCCACCTCACGTGGCCTCCCTGTGCGTCTGTGTCACCTCCACTCCCGTGAGGACACCAGTCTGGCCTCAGTGCCCCCCGGGGGCCAGGACGATCCATGGAAGGTCCTTATCCAACCACATCAGCACAAGTGCCGCTTCCAAGCAAGATGGCGTCCCGCGGCTCCCAGCAGACCCCAATCTGTGGGGGACACACTGAAGCCACTGCACCTAACTAGCAGCGTTCTTGTGAGGACCAAATAAAATTCTTTAAATCTCAAAGAACAGCTCCGGAGCCGGTCGCTGAGCGCACCTCACAGGCTCTGCGCAGGTCACACGGCTCTCGGAGCCGCAGCACCGGGACTCAGCGCCTCACGGAACCATTCCAGCACCCGCGCGTCCATGCGCTCGGACGCCTTCCTGCCTGTGCAGCCCACTGAGTCCCCGTCCTGCCCTCACGCCATGTCCACGCGGAGCCTCTGCCTGGGACCGCAGGGCCGGCTGTGGTGCCACCACGTGTGGCCGCTGGTCCCAACCCCTGCTCAGGACCGGCCCCCAGAGAGGGAGCCTCTGGCCCTGGGCCTGCTGGTGTCATCCTTGTGTCCTTGGGGACGCCCCCACCGTGTCCTTCTGCAGGGCAGTCAATAGAGCCGGGCGCCAGAGCGCCATCAGGATTAATCGGCGGCGGGCAGGCTAGAGCTGGCGGCACTGAAGCAAGTCACACTGATTCCATCGATTTGTCCCTTGCCAGGCCGCTGTGAAACTCACATGAAATTCTATTTGGATTGTAGAACGGGTGGAGGTTTCTGAAAGGTTGGTGCAAAATAAACACAAGCACCGTTAACAGGGAGGATAAAAGACCTTGGAGTGTAATGACAAAGGGCAGAGGAGGGGTCTCCGTGGGAAGCGGGCCTCCCAAGGAAGGCACCCCACTCCGGACCCCTCACCACCAGTGCTGCGCGCACCATCGCCCAGCTGTGGGGGGACCGCGGCCTCCCACCTGCCAGCCCGCTCCCCGAGACCCTCTGGCCTGGGGTGCTGTCTTTCTGCCCGGATGCTTCCAGGGCCCCGGCCCCCACCGCGTTTGAAAGAATGGATTGAAAAATGATAGTTTCCTAAGGCAGAAACCAGAGAACACAGAGCGATTGGGAAGAGGGGCCCTGCTCGCGGGGTTGGGTGGGGGGGTGCACCGGAGGCCTTTCTGGCTAAGCAGGGCCTGAGCCAGGCTGGCGACAGGGGCAGCCTTGCTAACCCTAACCCTAACCCTGTCCCCCGGCCCACCCAGACACCTCCTCTGCCCTCCTCGGGGCCCGACCGGCGGTTACAGCACATCTGGCCAAGGACCTGGGCCGACGTGTCCGTGGTGACATCCTGCTCTCCCCAGGGACCGCCGGTGCAGGGCACCGGGGCTCCCGGCAGCCAGAGCAGCCGCAGCAGAGGAGCGCGAAGCGACGCCTACAGCTCGGGGTCCCCCTCACCGGTGCAGCCCCACCGCCTCCGTCGGGCTGGGCCCCTCCTGGGGTCAGGCAGGCAGGGAGCCTGTGCCCGCACACCTGGCTGGCGGGAATGAACTCAGGCCTTGGCTAATTCACCTCCCAGATGGCTCCCGTGCAGCGCTGCCACCTACGGAACAGAGGCGCGGAGAGCGCACCCCGCGTCGGGACAGAGCAGTCCCATCCCCAGTCCTGCTGCCGTGACGTCACCGAGCGCACAACTTACACAGATCTCCAGGGGCCGCGTAATCTCAGCTCTCTGTTGCCTGAAGTTAAGCTTCAGAGATGCAGCTGGACACGGCGAACCCACCGGGAAATAAGCCAGGCTCTGCCGGGGCTCTCTAGGAATCCGTGTCCCTCTGACCCCCTGCCGTGAAGTCGAGCTGACCATCGGAGTGGCCGCGGGATTTTTAGTTTACGGATCAGGAAGAGAATGCAGACTAGCTGTGCAAGGGCTGATGGGCATAAACCCCCACAGGTGGTAGGACCCATCCACTCCTCCAGCGAAACCCCCACTGCGCAGTCGGACGGCGTCCGTTCTGACCGGGCAGCGCAACCCCGAGGTTGACCTGCAGTCCCGACTTGGCTCTTCCTGCCCCACAGACGGCCGTGCAGTGTCGACCCCAGGGCTCGCCCACGCGGGAGGCACGAGGGACCCAGCAGCCAGGCAGACGCACTGCCCACACTGACCCGCCCGCCCAACCAGAGGACCTCAGCCCCTCTCCAGGGTGTCCGAAACCCTTATTCCCAGGGCTCGTGAAGAGATGTTTTATAAAGCCTGGGAGTCAGGGTCCTCTAACGCAGTGAGAACGGGAGGGCTGGTGTCGTCCAATGAAATTCAAGCCTTCTCTGTCCTACAGACTCGCGGGCTCACACCATGCTGACTTCACAAGCTCCACTGTCACGCTGGGCAAGTAGGATTTAAACCCTCGAGAGAAATCGCCGAGGACGCAGGCAGGCGGCGGCTGGGCACTGCAGCCACCCTGCCCTCTGGTGCTGTCCCCTGGCCGCAGCCCCACAGAACCTGCCCAGGAGCCTGGGGCCGGGGCTGGACAGTCACTCCCCAGGAGCCGGACAAGAAGTGAGACTCTAAAACCGTCTACACCGTGTGCCCACCGTGCGGAGCCAGCTCATTCGCAGTGGGGAATAAGCCCCTGCAGAAAGAGGCCCAGACAGGAGCTGGAGGGAGATCTGCGGTCCCCTCCCCCATCTCTGGCAGAGGCTCCTGTATGTCAGGCTTCTGTTGCTTGTGACAAAAAAAGCCCTAAATACAAACAGATCGCGTCAGGGACGTTTGAAAGCACAGAAGCAGGCAAAGCAGGACCCAGCCCTCCCGTCACACCTCCCAATGCCGCCAACCAGCCCCTGCGGGGAACCTGGGACGGAGAGCGAAATTCCCAATTCCTCTCGCCCGCTCGTGCTTGAGGGCACCTGGCAGCCAGGCCCATGGGAGCAGGAGTCCCGCAGGACGGGACAGCAGGACCGACTGCTTCCGTCCCACGGGTGCTCCCAGCCCAGGCTGTGCACAGAGCGCCCACCGCGCTCAGGACCACCTGCCTCCACCCTCACTGCCCACTTTGAGGTCTGGCGCTGCCTGGCACAGACAAGCAGTGGACTCCTGCCTTGTTTCTGCAGCGGTCTGCTCCATTGTTTTGGTTTCTCAAGATTTTTGATGCACTCCTCAAGCCAGGGCCTCCTCGTGCCCCTCATGCCCAGGGAGTGGGCAGCGGCGCTGGGCGGGGACATCCAGCAGCCGTGGGGCAGGACAGGCCGGGCTGGTCGGCGCCTGGGGAATCTCGGGTGAGACCTCAACTGAGAGACGGCGCCTGCTGCAGCGGGCGGGATGGTCACAGCCCGACTTGCTCTCGCTCTTGTGTTGTGGGTTTTCCTAGTCATGTTCTAACATGAGGCAATACAGCTCTGCTTCCACCCTGACGTCTACGATTCTCTGCCTCTTCCCTGTTCCAGACTCAAGAGTAGCGTCACACGAGGCCCTACTTCCCTCCACTTTCACCATGAAATCCTTAGAATGCTGGACTTTTTTGCAATTTAGTTTTCATTGTGTGAATCATGAAATTATTTGAGGTTTCTAGAAACTTTTGCATGAGATACTTTCCAAATGAAACAGCTTTCAGAAAAATGACTGTTTTTTCAGATCGCATTTGAATGTAACATTCTAAACACTGACTTCTACCAAACGCCAGGCAGCGGGAAACACGCAAGAAACCCTACACTGGCAAGTTCCTAAAAATTCCTCGCTAAGCCCCTCCCACCTTGACCTCCGTACGCGGCGAGATGTTTGCTGTCGAGTTGCACAATTCACAGCCGCCCGGCCCATGAGAGCTCCCAGGCTGCCCGACGGAGGCCCCGCTCTTTGCTCTTTGGAAACCAACAAGCCTCGCGTAAGCAGAAGGGCTTCGCTTTAGCTGCCAAAGCCGCATTAGGAAAATGAAATGTCTGAAGCTGAAACCGCGCTGTACAACTAGGACAAAACGCCCCGTCGACAGGACTAGTTATTCTTCACTGGAGACGAGGTGAACTTCTGAAGGGCTTGCGCCGTCTGCTCCTGCGGGGGAGCTCGCAGGGAGAGTTCAAGGAACCCCAAGCGCGCCCTTCACGGCCCACACTGTCATTGTCAGCCTCACCTGGGCGCTGCAGAGAGCACACGGAAAGCCCGTGCATGCATGCACACACAGGCACACACATGCACACGCACGCACACGCTGGACCGACATGAGCACAAACAAAGCTCCAGTCATCTGGGACTGGGTTTGGTTTCCTGAAAATCAGCAAATCGACAGCCCCTTTGTGCCGGCCGGCGCCCACTGCAGCTGTGCTTGCGTTTCTACTGTTAAGTTCTTACCGCCTTAAACAAAGAACCTACACTCCTCTCAGGATACCTACTTCTAAGGAGGTTGAAAGCCTGTCTGGCTTGTAGACACATATCAATAAACAATTATTTCTCCAAATTCTCGGAGGAACTACCACCAGCTTTGGTGGCTGACAGGAGATGGGGATGTTTCGGAAACCAGGTCACAGTGGTGTTGGTGGCAAGAGGCGGCCAGCGTGGAACCCTCTGGAACGGATCCGTTGGACCACAGCAGAAACCACACAACTACACGTGGGATTACATGTGAGCTTTGTATGTAAACAAAGCAACTAGCCCATTCTGACAAGACCAATAATCGACTACGTTTAGATTTTAAAGTACTATTTTGATGCAGGAATTGAATTTAGTAGCTGTATTTTCTTACCGAACATTAGACGACGTGGTCTGTGCGTAAGGGCTGGAGCGCAGGGAATCAGAATCGGGGCGGCCGCTGTGAATCTAGCTCCTCCCTGGCTTGTGCCTCAGCCCCAGCCTGTCGAGCCTGCTGCTCTTCCTCCACTTCCGTAAGATGTCGACTCAGGACCTTTTAAAATCGCCGGTTCAGTATTGTAAGTTGCACTGAGGACGCTGTGGCTGTTTCTAACGGGCTCACACGCAGCGACCGTTGCCCGGGTGAGAAGAGCCGCCCACAGCAGCGCTTCCCAGGACGCCGTGGAGCCCCCACTCGCCCGGCTCTGCCCTCTACACCCAGCGACAAGGATGAACGGACAGATGGCAAGAGGGAAATGAGGACCAGAGAGGAGCCTGTTCACATGGGAAGTGTGGGCAAAACCAAACGGGGACGCGGACACCACAGGAATGAAGGAGTCTTGAAAAGCCACATTTCCGACAGGTGAAGTGTCTTGCAGCTAGGACTTCATCAGGATGAAATGTCTAATGTGGATCAAGAAAGAGCAAGGCTGGAATTTCCTGGATGATCCGTGTCTACACTTTACAATGAAGGACCCGCTGGCCTGGGCTCCCCGTGGTGTGGTTTTATCCTCAGCAAGACACAGCAGGAAAGAAGTGGAAATTTCTCTAAAATGCCAACACGTTAACCAGTGTGACACCACAGCTAAGTGCAATAATCTGTGTTCCAATTTGTCAATATCCCAGTCATAAATGCCACTGCAATAAATGCTACACAGATGCCTTTAAAAAGAGGATACGTTTGAAAAAATGGTACATCCAGGTACATCTTACTCAGCCAGCAAGCACGGCCCTCTCTGAACTGATAACTTACGAACTGGGCGACGTGCAAACCGCAGCTGATCTGCCCGGGAGACTAGCAGTTGGGCTCCCTGGGACAGTACCTGGTTTAGAACCCTAGTGAATGTGAGTCTATAAAGGATGCCTCCTCTCCGACGTTCAATGAGAAATGGAAACCTCAGCCACCTTACGGTGATGCCTCCAGAAAGAGCTTATTTCCCTGGCTTTCCGTCGCCTCTCTGCAGCTCTGCTTTGTCCTAGTCGACCTTCCCTCGCTCACGTGGGGTTGGCCCACCCTGGAGCTCCCTCAAGCCGCCGGGCATCCGCGATGCTGTCGGGAGGCCGCGCTGCCACAGAGACAGCGGACAGGGCTTGGGGAGCAGACACTGCGACCCAGGAAGCCGGCACAAAAGCGCACTGTGGCTCCACTTGCATCAGTTCCAGAAAAGGCAAAACGGACCCACTAACAGCGCCTGCCTGGGACGGGGGGCGGGGAGGGACTCACACAGGACACAGGAAACCTGTGGGGCGATGACATCGTTCTGTGGTTGTGCTACATTTGTCAAACTGTGAAACTCTTACAGTGCCCGGGCGTGGGCGCGCCTGCAGTCCCAGCTGACTTGGGAGGCCGAGGCGGGAGGATCGCTGGAGCCCAGGAGCCTAAGGCCAGGCTAGGCAGCACAGCGAGACCCTGTCTCTACTTTTAAAAGTAAAAATAAATAAATACAGCTAAAGTGAGTGCATTTTATTGTGTGTAAATCGCACCTCAGTGAAACTGACTTTTAGGAAATGCAGACGTGACATACACGGGGAAACCAAGCGACGCGGCACCCGCCGTGCTCTGGCAAAGTCTGTCATCGGCCCGACTGACCCTGCCCGTGAGCACGGCCCTGGCTCAAACAGTCCTCAGACGCCCAGGCATGGGGCGAGGAGCTGCACCCCAGTGCCCACCCGGCCGGGGACGGCCATCAGGACTCTGGATCCCCGCAGCGAAAAGTTACATTAGGCAAAAAAAAAAAAAAGCTATTTAAAGTGATCGTTTTTTTCATGTTTCATCCTTAAAAATGAACAAGTTCCATTTATAATGACCAGTTAGAAATGAATCTCTAAAAAAAACCCCCAAAACCAGTAGATCAGCACATATTTTAATTATTAAAATAGAGTAATACTTGACAGAAGAAAGCCCTGGGATATTTGTGTTATTATCATGCTACCTGTGTACATTTTAATCCTAAAATTGAGACAAAAGTTTACTTAAACATCTAAGGCTTGAGTTTCCTCTGCGTAGTAGGAAACAGATCCCCAAGACCAGTGTGGAGGTGATAAAAATCCTTGTAAAACGTAAGGGTAATTTGGGGCTTTTCTACGATTATAACAAACTAGGCGTAATTGTATCTCAGAATTGTTACGTAGAAATATAATGTACTAATTCTCTTGTTAAAATTTAAAAGCTTGATTTCAAAATGTGGAAATCTCACACCGACACAATACTAACACAGATAATACACAAGCTAATTATATACATATACCATCATGCAAAGACTCCAAACGGCTGATTTTAACAAGCAGGCGAAATGCACATGTTCTTGAATATAAGGTAACTCAAGCCGTGAGCACAAATCAAGGTGGTTCCTTTATTTTGAACGAGAAAGTGGCATAAGCAACTCAGGGTGTGCCCTAACCTGGGAGCTCCTCCTCTACACCATGCCCCACCCTGGGCGTCATTTTGGGAGAGAAAAGTGTCTTCCATCTGCTTAGCTGTGTTATCTGCTATGACACCTCCTTGCGAGGCCGGGACGGCACCCAGAGTGAGCAGCGGAGGAGCTGCGTGTGACGGGGTGAGATTCCCAGCGTGTCTGAGGCGGGCGCTTTACTAACGGGGCTACGGAACTAGTCTTGAGGGAGTGAGAAAAAATGAAGGTGACTTGCTGGCATTTCCAAGTTGCCTCCATGTAAAAATCACTTTTATAGCTCTTTCATTAAAAAATATTCTGATCAAATAATCTCGCAAAGGAAAGAAGATGATCTAGCCTCATGTCTACCGTACAAAAGCAAACACCTGATTTTCTGCTCAGTTATCGTGTTTCGGACCTTCGCACGGCACGCGCTAGTTCCCGGGGAGCGCTGCTACGCCGTCTGCGCCAGGAATTTCACGTACCGCTCCCGGGCTTCGAAATGGTCAGCCGGCCGGTTGTACGCTGTCCACACCGGCTCTCCCACAAACAGCCGCATGGCCTTCACGTAGTTCTAGAAACCAGACAAACACATCCAGCATCTCGTTAAACCAGGTGGCGTTCCACTTATCTACAATAATTTATTAACATAAATGACTGTGAATACGTCTGTTTTTATTCTGTGTCTTCACAATTCCAGGTTCCGCTGTATCCGCTGACGGGAAACCGGTGTCAGGTGTGAGGGCCGATGCCGACCAGTCCTTACACTCAGTGCGCACGCTCCCTAGAAACGCGCCCGTCATGGAAACGAGCACTATCTCCAGCCCCCCGGGGCGCTCCGCCTTCCTCTCTGTCTCCCTTGGGTACAGTTTTCTAAGAATTAGCACTAGGCCCTCGTGTCGCCGGCAGGCAGGAGTGGAAAATCTGCCGCCGTTCGTCAAGACAAAATGCACATGCCTTTTAATCCAGTTTTCACTTTCAGGAATTTTTCCTACAGAAAAATACACTTACGTACAAAATGACAAGCGTGTAGGTTATTTACTGTGGCACTGTTTACAACCGCAAAAAACAATTTACATGCCCATCATCAGGGATCATCCACTCGTGGAAGAGATGAGCGGTTAAACAAATCCGCGGGCAGCCGACAACGGAGCCCTGCGCAGCTGTACCCGGGAGAGGCTCCCTGCACACGGACACGAAACGATCCCCAAAGCTCAGCGTGCAGAAAAGCAAAATGCAACCATGTACAGCCTGCTACCTCCTGCGTAAGAAGGACAGAAAGACACTGATTCACAATCTCTTGACTACGCAGAAAGTCTCTAAAAAAACTTCTAAAAACATACTACTGTTACCTTCAGGGAGAGAAAGTGGGCGGCTGGGGAACTTTTCGCTGTGCACCCTTTCACAATTCTGGATTTTAAACCATCTGCATTTATTGTCTGCTCCAAAATGATACTTAAATCCCAGGTTCAATCCAAATCACACCCAGAGAACCCAAGAACTACCTTATTTCTGTTTTTACTGACAATCCCAGTGACGGAAGCTACTGTTACATTCTAAACGGAAATGCTCTTAAAAATGACACAGTAACAGCCCGACAGATGCCTCGCAACGGGCCCCTAGAAGTAACAGCAAAGTGCGGGTCAGAAACTCTCAACACAGGAGCGGGACCGCTGTCTGTCTGACGACAGCGGCCGTATTAACGTGAGTGCCACTGTCCGCCAGAACAAAGGTGGAGGCTGCTGGCGGCTACCATGAAATAAACAGCTGTCACCTCGGGCGTCCCAGTGACGGCTCCGGGTGATGTGTCTTTGAAGCACAAAGCCAGCACTCACAGGGTCTGTCACTGTCACGCAGCACAGCGGGCACGACGCCACGGCCAGGGGCGGTGTGGGGCGTCTCTGACATCCCCGCGCAGGTCAGACTGGAAGGCAAGCCCGCAGCTCCTACCTTCTCGTCCACCGTGAAGCGGTGGTAGATCCCCGCGGGGAGCGTTATCATGTCTCCCTTCTCCATGGAGATCCGGATCCACTTGTCCTCCGCGTCTCGCACGTCGAAGTACCCGCTGCCGTCCAGGATGTAGCGGATCTCATCATCCAGGTGCAAATGCTCCTCGTAAAACATCTTGATCTGGCGCAGGAGGGATATTGCTGTGAGTCTCCCGGAGACCAGTCGCGCAAAGTAGCCCAGGTCCCCCAGCACCGAGCCTTCGACAACCAGAACAGAGGGGAATGGACCTTCTCTCTATAAAAACGGAAACTACGCTTGCTGGCAGTCATCATCACACTGAGTCCAGCGGGTGGGACTAGAATGTTTTATGAAACCTGCCAGTGATCGGGCAGGAGGAGAAAGAACGAACACTCGCATAGCACGGTGTGCCAGGCAACGTCCTAAATACGTCACTAAGCACTCACAACCCCATGAGGTAGGCACTCTCTGCCATCCCCGTTTTACAGATATGGGAATGGTGGCACAGAAAGGCTAAGTCACTGGCCCAACCTCACACAGCAAAACTGCCCCAAAGACATGTCAGCCCCACGCTTACACCCACCGTGGTGCACTGCACACAGCTCATGCTCCACAGCATGGGCAACGCAGCAAGACCCTGTCTCTCCAAAAAATGTTTTAAAAAATTTGGCCAGGCATGGTGGCTCACACCTGTAATCCTAGCACTCTGAGAGGCCGAGGTGGGAGGATCACTGGAGCTCAGAAGTTCTAGAGCAGTCTGAGCAAGAGTGAGACCCATCTCTACAAACAATAGAAAATCTAGCTGGGTGTGGTGGCATGCACCTGTAGTCCCTGCTGCTCGGGAGGCTGAGGCAGGAGAATCGCTTGAGCCCCGGAGTCTGAGGTTGCAGTGAGCCACAATGACACCACTGCACTCCAGCCCGGGCGACAGAGCAAGACCGTCTCAAAAAAAAGGAATTAGCCAGGCATGGTGGCCTATGCCTGCAGACCTACGTACTCAGAAGGCTGGGCCAGGAGTATCGCTTGAGCCCAGGAGTTCGAGGGTAAAGTGAGCTATTATTGAGCCACTGCACTCCAGCCTGGTGACAGAGTAAGACCTTGTCTCAAAAAAAAAAAAGTAAAATAAAATCTTTTATTTTCTTTATTCCTCGTGGATCTAATAGATAACTGTATACTCAAAGTAATGATAGTAACAACATATTGGGTGATTATGACATGTAGATAGTGAAATAAATGACAGCAACGCTCTAAAGCTGTGGCCCCGACCCCCAGGACGTAGACAGGGACCAGTCCGTAGCCTGTTAGGGACCAAGCCACAGAGCTGGGTGCCCCTCACACCCCCAGTCCATGGAAAAACTGTCTTCCATGAAATCAACCAGTCCCTGGTGCCAAAAGGGTGGGGGCCGCTGCTCTGAGGGCAAGAGGGAGGAGCTGGTACTACCCAGGCACTGGGCAAACAAACATACATTGCAAACTCTAAGCAACCACTAAAACATTTTTTAGATGATAAGCTAAGAGCGGAGAAAAGAGAATTATATAAAATGCTCAAATAAAGCCAGACAAGGCAGAAAAAGGGAAGAATATTAAAAAAAAAAACAACAACAAAGAACAACGGATAGAAAACAGTTACAAATACAGTAGCTATTAAATCAACGATATTAATAATCCACTGAAATGTGAATGACTGAAATACACCAAGAAACCCACTTTAAATACAAAGACACAAACGGTTTAAAGGAAGGGATGGGGGAAGACACACCACGTCAACACCAATCCGAAGAAAGCTGAGGAGCTGCATTAACTCAAACAGGGAAGAGCACCAGGGACGAAGGGGACGTCATGTAATGACAGAAGGGCCAATTCTCCAAGAGGACGTGACAGTCTCTACCACGTACACATCTGACATCAGAGCATCCAAACACGACAGAACTGCGTGCAGAAACAGACAAGCCCACTGCTTGTTTGTTTGTTTTAATTTATTTAGAGACAGGATCTTGCTCTGTCGCCCAGGCTGGAGTGCAGTGGTGTCATCACAGCTCACTGCAGCCTCCAACTCCTAAGACCAAGCGATCCTCCTGCCCCTGCCTCCCAAGGGCTGGGATTACCAGCATGAGCCACCAGGCCCAAATGCGCTATTATAGCTGGAGACTGCGGCACCCACCATCAGTAACTGACGGATCCAGCAAGCAGAACATCAGTAAGGACACAGCTGGCCCGAACAGCACCGTCAACCAACCGGTCCTGCCTAATTGACACTCACAGACCACTCCGTCCAGCGACAGCACAGCACATGTTCGTCCCGAGCTCACACGCGACGTTCACCAGGACGGACAGCATGCGCGGCCACAGCAAATCTCGGCACGTTTACAAGGACTCAGATCAGACCACGTGTATTCTGACTACAGTGGCATTACATTAGAAACCAATAAAAGGAAAATCTCTAGAAAAAAATCCCCAACTAATTGGAAACTACCACGTATCTTCTAAAAAAAAAAAAAAACCCTGCATAAGCCAAAGATAAAATCAAAAAGGAAATCAGAAAGTATCTTGAACTGAATGAAAATAAAAACAGAACACATCCAAATCCGCATGATGCCACCGAAGCAGGACTCAGAGGAAACCAACAGCACAGAGCAGCTCTCCTAAAAAAGGATTCGAGTGAGTGACCTCAGCTTCTACCTCAAGAAAACAGAGAAAGAACAGCAAAATCAAACCCAAAGTCCATATGAGAAGACAAATAATAAAGAGCAGAAACCAGTGAAATAAAAATAGAAAAAGGGAGAAAATCAATAAAACCAAAATTTCTCTGAGAGAATCAATAATGTCGGAAGGAGAGAGGACACACGTTTCCACGCCAGGAAGAGGAGGACAGCACCGTATGCGCCACAGAGGTCAAAAGGACGACAGGGATATTCCCAATAACTTGCCGGCAGAAAACCTGACAACTCCCATGAAAGGACAAATGTCCCGAAAGACACAAACTACCAAAGTGCACTGAAGAAGCAGATCACATGAATAGCCCTGTATCTCTTATAGAAATTGAATTTATAGTTAAAAACCTTCCCATGCAGAAAACCCAAGCCCAGATGGCGTCGCTGGTGAAACGTAAGGAAAAATAACGCTCCATATACTAAACACAACTGGGGAGGGCCACATCCCAGCGCATCCATGAGGCGGCATCATCTGACCAAAATCCAGGCGAGGACGTGACCCCCTTCCCAGGTACCCGGGGCTCCCGCACCTTTTCTTCGTAGTTTGGGAGCTTGTCTCTGGTTATGGTTATGATGTCCATCCACGAGTAGTTTCTCTCTCTCCGAATCTTTTCTAATTCCGGGTCATTCTCGTACTTGTCGGCGTCCAGCTACAGGAGTTGGAACAACAGAAGGATTAATACGAGACGTGGAAACATTCTCTTTCTGGGTCTCCAGTACGACTACGCTCCAAACGTACCGTGTGTCCCCTTGTCACCTCCAGACTCCTCCTCCTCCACCTCCTCTCCACTTCCTTCAGTGGACGTCCCAAGCCCCAAACACCAGCTACAAGTAACGTTCTGTTTGATTTCTACCTCCCTGCCCTGCTACAGTCCTTCCTGGGGGACTCTTTCATATTTTGAGGTGACATTCTCATTGCCTCAAGTCTGTCCAATCAGTCCACAGGTCCCTCCCTGTGTCCTGTTTCTCTGCCACCATCCCCCTCGGTGGGTCTCACTGATCCTCTCTGGCAGTGGTGCCCAACCTTTCTGGCACCAGGGACCAGTTTCATGGGAGACCGTTTTTCCATGGATGGGGGTGTGGCGGGATGGTTTGGGATGACTCAAGTGCATTACATTTGTTATGTGCATTGTTCCTATCACTGTTACATTGTAATATATAATGAAATAATTATACAACTCACCATGATGCAGACTCAGTGGGAGCCCTGAGCTTGTTTCCTGCAACTAGACAGTCCCATCTGGGGGAGATGGGAGACGATGACTGATCTGACAGGAGGCGGAGCTCAGGCGGTGATGCAAGCGATGGGGAGCGGCCATAAATACAGACGAAGCTTTGGTGGCTCGGCCCACTCCCAGCACCCTCCTCCGCCCCCTCACCTCCTGCTGTGTGGCCCGGTGGTTCCTAAAAGGCCACAGACCGGTACCACAGCTCTATGGCATATCTTTGGTCATCGTGTTTTCCTGGGCCAAAATGTCTCATGCCTCACATGAGAACTCAAGTTCAACGGGCTGGAATGCGATATCTTTTATAATCTGGCCCCAGTTGACTTTTCTACTTCTATCTGTCCCTAGTCCCCTATTTTTAAAGAAATCTACATTCTAAACCAGCTAGGATGATTCGCTACTCTTACAGCTATCTGACACCTCACATTCCCACACCCTTACTCGCAACAGCTTTCTATGCCGGAAACGCCCACTCACCACTCTCATTTATCACAGTCCTTTCTGTTCCTTAAGGCTCGATTTTAACGCTGCCTTCTTCGTGAAGCACTTCCCTAGAGCCCCAGAGACAGTTAATCTGAACTCCTATGTAAAAGTACTGGCAATGAATTTAGCATACCTTTTGTTTTGCAATAAAATGCACATTTTATCACCACTACTGAACAACAAACTCCAGAATATCTCAAAGCTCTAGTTATCAATATATTATTTTCTACGAAGATGACTCCAAAAATGAGCAAACCCACTGCATGATATGTACGTGGCACTATTTGCTATGGTCTGAACGTGTCTCCCCCTACCCCACCCCATTCATATGTTGAAACTCAACACCAATGCGACAGTATTCCGAAGGCGGCCTTTAGGGGGTGATTAAGTCATGAGGGCCAAGCCCTCATTTATGGGATTTGTGACCTCATAAAAGAGGTGCAAGGCCAGGTGAGGACACAGCAAGGAAGCAGCCGTCTATGAGGAGCGGGTCCTCACCAGATACGGAATCTGCCAGCACCTTGATCTTGGGCCTCCCAGCCTCTAGAACTGTAAGAAATAAATTTCTGTTGTTTACAAATTACCCAGTCTCAGGTACTTTTGTTATAGCAGCAGGAATAGACTGCGACACTATTGCAAACTAAAACCATCTTACTTCCAACTGTGTGTGTGTGCGTATGAGAAACAGCTGTCTGTCACACTGCTGTGTCGCTAATAACAGATAAGCAAACATGCTCCCCTCTGTCCCCACCATTAAACACAATTTATAGGAGGCCTGTTGTTCTGGACCGAGCTCCTACACTGGGCCCAGCTGACCAGACCAAACCAACATGGAGTCGCTTGTGCCAAATGCCACATAGTCCAACTGAAGCTTTAAGGCAACAGGGAGATCCCCAAACACACCAAATTTTCCTGAAAACAGGAGATTCCAGTCTACCTGAGTGAGCGTAACAAGGAAGTCCCTTCTGCTTTAGCCCTTACCAGGAAAAGTAACCTGAACTGGTGAAGCAACTTGATGTTAACCAATCAGTTTTTCCTATGGTTGTTTCTTTGGGGTTTTCTGTTCTTTTTTGTGGTTGTTTCTTTGTTCCCACCCTACAAAACTCACTGTCCTGCTACTGCCCAGTGGAGCTCTCATTTTATTTTGTACAAGAGAGGCTGCCCAGATTCATGAATTGAGAATAAAAGCCAATTAGACCTTTAATGAAATGTGTTGTGATTTTGTCTTTTGACACCACTGATCCAGAATGGTCATTAAGAAAGCATGCAAAAATACACAGGACACCAAAACCACAGAGCACACAATTTCGGCCAGGCGCGGTGGCTCACGCCTGTAATCCTAGCACTCTGGGAGGCTGAGGGGGAAGGATCACTTGAGGTCAGGAGTTCAAGACCAGCCTGAGCAAGAGCGAGACCCCGTCTCTACTAAAAATAAAAAAAACTTAGCCGGGCACGGGGTGCATGCCTGTAGTCCCAGCTACTCAGGAGGCTGAGGCAGGAGGATCACTTGAGCCCAGGAGTTTGAGGTTGCTGTGAGCTAGGCTGATGCCACGGCACTCTAGCCTGGGCAACAGAGTGAGACTCTGTCTCAAAAAAAAAAAAAGTGGGATAAAATAAATAAACCAAAATATACTATTTAAAATTAGTCTTATTTGACTCTTTGGCTACATTCAGAAGTCTACCTATAATCTCGTTCTTAAACTGTCAAATACACAATGAAACTTGTGATGTGCATTAATTTGAACCCTCTAGTTTTTGGATTGTGGATACATTAACTTCATTATAAATCAATACTTATTTTCCTCTCATAATAGAAACTATAAGCCACTTGAGTGCTTTGAAGACGGTACCTTCCAGTAGGTTAGGTGTTAAATCTTAACCCAGGAAAAGACAAATACAAAGTGAAAACGAACACGCATGCCCCTTCACAGACTGGCATCTGCAAAGCAGAGGTAAGTCCCTCCACCACACAAAGTGTACCAAGGACGCTGTCACTCCCCTCTTCTGCCACCTAAGCGGGACCAGGTATCTCTAAGGATGTTACCTGCAGTACCCTACGATCCCCCGAAGGGAGCAGCGCTGGCCCCAGGGTAGCTGTGTATTGATCCAGTCACTCCTGAACCAGGCCTCACCTGTCCTCCCCCGTGATAAACCTGTTATCTCACAGCTATTGGAAAACAAACAAGCTCATCAGGCCCAAGGCTGTGCAAACGCGGGAAGGACACCAGGCCAGGGCCTGCGCGGCCGCTGACCCCGCCCCACCCGGGACCGGCCCAGAGCGATGTCTCCAGGAAGGGACGCTCGCCGCCCAGGCCCCTAACTCGGCCTGCCGGGAGACCCCGAACACCCGCCTGGTGAGGGGCCAGGCCACTCCCTGCCAGGACAGGGACCCAGGATACTTAAACGAGGGAGACCAGGCGGGCGGCAGGCGTCGGACCAGCCCAAGGACCCCGCAACCTGGACCCTCCCCAGGAGCTGGCGGCCCCGGAGCTGAGCATGCGCAGAGATCCGCGCCAAGACCACCTGGGCCACTACTGAGCATGCGCAGCACAGCCCGGGCGCCGGGGCACGACAGCCCAGCCCACTACTGAGCATGCGTAGCACACCCTCGGGCGCTGGGGCCGCGACCCTCCAGCTCACTACTGAGCATGCGCAGGACACCCCGGGCCGGCCAGGCAATGGGGCCGCGAGCACCCAGCCCCCTACTGAGCATGCGCAGCACACCCGGCTCCGGGAGCCGGGACCACCTAGCCATTGCTAAGCAGGCGCAGCACGCCTGGGCGCCAGGCCGCGGGGCCAGCCCGGAGCAGTCTTGGGCTGTGCGCAGCCCGCGTACCTTCCAGTAGAGCACGCCGAGCCGGCGCAGCTGCTCCAGGCCCACCGGGAGGCCGTGCTCGGGGCGGTGGGGCAGCCGGGGGTCGTCGGGGCGGTCGTCCATGTACCAGGCCTGCACCATGGTCGCGCCTGGGGCCCGCGAGTGCTGGCGGGCGGGCGAAGGGCTCCCTTATGGGGCGGAGCAGCCCGGCCCGTGACTGGGCGGCTCGGTGGGCGGCGGCCCGGGCGGGGCGAAGCTGGGCGGACCCGCACCGCGTCGTCGTGAGGCGGGGGCGTTGGGGGTCCGCGCAGCCCTGTCGTGGACACTCGAGCCCCCCCTCAGCCCCTCGTGCGACGATCGGGAGTAAACGGCGTGTTAAGCGGGGACCGCGTCGGCTGAGGAGACGACGGGGCCGCACATGCGGGAAGGAGCGCTGCGCTTCTCCTCAAGGGCCGCGGCCGCGGGGGGCGCGCGGGGGGCGCGTGAGTGCGGGTCTCCCGCCGCGGGCGAGCAGCGAGTACTCGTGCACGTGCACGTGTGCAGCTGAGCTTCGCGCCCTTCGTGGGGTCCGTTAGGAAGATGCCGGCTTAGCCTGATCCCAGCGTGGTGTCCAGTCCTCCGACGGGACAAAGGGACGCACAGGACACCGCACCCTCACTGCAGCCATCGAACGCCTGGTGGCTTTTAGCAAGGGAGGGGTGTAATGAGGGCGTCCTCCCTCCCGCCCTGTCAAGGCTGGGAACTCATTTTTGAGGTTTCTCTGGGGTCTCCTTGGCCAAGAAGGGGGTCCGTTCAGTTGGTAGGGGGCTTAGGATTTTATTTTAGTTCACAAAAGCACATGCAAACTAAAGTGACTTTGTTAACCACATGCAGCCCATATGGGGCACAGTTGTGGCTTGAAGTCAGACCAGGTCACACAGAGGACCCCAGGGATCACGTGGGACCTTTCCCTCCCCGTGCCAGTCCCCAGATTTTCGCAATATCAACAGTCTGCAGTGCTATCCTGTAACTTTTAAAACTTCCTCCTTTTTCTTCTTTTCATCCTATCTTCCTCCCCCATATACTGCAATGTATTAATATTATGTCCTAGGGAAAAAAAGCTTCCCCTTCCAAAGTCTGAATTTATTATCAATAGAGCGAATAAGAAAAAAAAAATCCAGCTGCTCCATCAGCCTAGATTTGTCTTCTAAAAGCAATCAGCTAAAAAGATCAGATTATGTCAGCCATTTCCTTAGTCTCTTTAATGAATCGAGTAACTGTAAAGCCTACAGGATTTAAATAAACTAGGGTGCTGTAAGAGAGCACAGCCCCAAAGCATACGGCCAACTCTAGAACTTAAGAAATACTGCAGAGAAAGCACACGTGCATTTCTGCTCTCTTGCTCTCGTGACTGTGCAAAGAGTGCACCCACATCCTCTTAGCTTATCCCTCCAACTCTGCACTTGACCAGTCACCGCTCCTCCTTCAAGACTCCACCTAAGACACCGTGGCCCATTTTTCTGCTGCACTAATCGCAATCCCTCACCTCACTTTCTCTCTCCCTACCCTACTCCAACGAGGCTTCCCTTTTCGGCACGCGGTCGAGACTACTCAGAAGGGGACCAAACACGACCCTGTTGCTGGATCCAACCCCTGCACTTCTGCTCTCGGCAGCAGCACGCATGGCAGGTGCCCACGCCTTTCTTGAAACGTTTTCTTCTCCTTTTCCTTCCATCTCCTGGCACGCCCCCCAAGGCCCCCACTGGCTCCTGCTGCTCTAAACCCCCACTATGTGGTGGTCTGTACCAGACTCTCCTTGTCCTGCTCTTAGCCACACACACACACCAAGTGACCTTAGTCCGTGATGTGCTGCTGACCCCTCAGCCACGGCTCCAACCTGGACCTCGTTCCAGAGCCTCAGACTTGAGATCAGCTTGTATTGCCATATAACGGCCAGTAAGTAAGTCACAGCGACACAGCCAGCACAGAACTACGATGCCCCCGACACACCCCGGCACGTTTGTCCTTTCCCATCTCAGCGAACAGCAGCACCTGCACACAGAGGCTCAATCCAGAGTCTCAACGTCTTCCTATCTTCTCTTTCCCTCACCCTGGACATCCGGTCCAATCTATCAAGTCACGTTGCTTCAAAACACACCGTGAATCCATTCACCTCTCTCCAGCCCAACTCTTCCGCGTCTCCTCTTGCCGATGGAACTGACTGCTGGAGTTGCCCCCTCTTCCACTTATGCCCAGTGCCGACCACTCTATGCAGAGCAGCCAGAGTGAACCAGGTCGTGCCTCTGCCCTGCTCCCACCCTCCTTTCTCCAGCCTGGCCCTGACCGCTGCCCGGCCCAGCTCCCTGTGCTCTGCTCTCCGGCTACTCCGGCCTTCCGGGGTCTTCGAATCTCATGCTCCTTGTCTCAGGCCTTTCCCCAGCAGTTTCCCACCTAAAATGCTCTTCCTTCCTCCAAGTGCTTTTTTCCTACACATACTTCTAATTTCAGCTCAATATCCGCTCCTTAGAGAACCTCTGATCACTCCCTACACAACTAGGTGACATCTCCCTGTTAGATACTTCTGTGGGGCTCGTTGGAGTTTGTAATGATTTATTGGACTGATGTCGCTTCGCCATAGGACCGACAACCCCATGTTTGTGGTACTTGCTGACCGAATGAATTTGTCTGTATTGCTGAGTACGACACATACCTTGAGATCAGAGGGTGTGTTTTGTTAGTCTTCAGTGCCTGGTACAGAGCAGACAATTTTTTTAAAAGAGTTTGTTGAATGAAAATTGAGCCAGGCAGGTGGTGTGCGCCTGTGATCCCCCACTCGGGAGGCTGAGGTGGGAAGACTGCTTGAGCCCAGGAGATTGAGACGAGCCTGGGCAACATGGTGAGACCCTGTCCCATGAAAAAAAGAAAGAAAATTGAAGAGATGGGATGAGAAACACTCCAAATAGTCTTCACAACATGCCGTAACTGCCCTCCTATCTCATATCTAGTGCTTCTTTTGTCATTCCCTAGAACAGTAATAGAAACAACAATAATAGCGACGTGTGCTAGGTGGTGTTTTAAAGACTGTGTGTATATTATTCCGTCAACTCCTGACGGCCCTGTGAGGTTGGTACTGCTTATTACCCCATTTTAAAGATGAGACAGTTGAGGTGCAGAGAGCTTAAGCAACTCACGGTCACATGGCCAGGAAGTGACAAAGCTGGATTTGAACCTAGGGCACCTAGCCCTACACTGCGCATACGTTACTGCTAAAATGCAGTGCAAGCAGTGACACAGGTTTCATTCACTTGTAGCATCAACATCTGGAATCGCCTGAGTGTTTCCAGGTCCCCACTCGGCTGCAGCAGCACACACAGTTGTGTCGCCACCAGTTCTTGGCCTCTATGTTCAGTAGATGACTTTTTTACACTGGGGAGGCAGGAGGGGAGAAGTTTCATGCCATAAAGAACATACGTTAGGCCCCGTGTGGTGGCTTACACCTGTAATCCCAGTATTCTGGGAGGCTGGGTGAGAAGATCGCTTGAGGCCAGGAGTTCGAGACCAACCTGAGCAACATTGCAAGACCTTGTCTCTACAAAGAAACAGAAAAATTAGCCAGGCATGGTGGCATGCACTCATAGTCCCAACTTCTCGGGAGGCTGAGACAGGAGGATCGCTTGAGTCCAGGAGTTTGAGGTTGCAGTGAGCTATGATGGCAGCACTGTGCTCTAGTGACAGAGTGACGCCCTGTCTCAAAAAAACAAAAACAACAACAAAAACCCATACTTTAGAAAAGCAACGTGATTAAGATGCCCTGAAGAGTTGTCAAGGAAACCCTGCGCCTGCTGCCAGCACCATCCAAGCAGGCAGTCAGATGAGAACAGCACTCATCATTTCACTTGGACATTGTGGCCCAGGGGAGTCCTCCTTTGAAGGGGAGTCTTTTGAACTTGAACTATTTCTTCCAGAAGAATAGCCAGCAGCAGCCCGAGTATGTTTCCTGAACAGAATTCATCTCCCTGACGCAAGACACGTGGGAAGACTCTGCTCAGATGTTTTGAAAGGCAGATGGTCTCGGTCGCTGCAGCCCTGCGCAGACCGCTCTCCATCTCGGCCGTGTGAGGAGCACCAGCCCAGGGGCCCATCAGCAACCACTAGGGAAACCCAAGCCACAGAAACGTGGGACACGTAAATCTCTTAGGCCCTGCAGGCCAGGAGGCAAAATTGAGGATATATAGGTACTTATATAACAACCATTTTAAAATGTAAAAACCAGTTGGGTGTAGGTGCTCACACCTGTTATCCCAGCACTTTGGGAGGCCAAGGCAGGAGGATTCCTTGAGTTCAAGACCAACCTTGGCAACGTAGTTGAGACCCTGTCTCTACAAAAAAATGAAAAATTTACCAGGTATGGTGTGCGCCTGTAGTCCCAGCTACTCAGGAAGCTGAGACAGGAGGATCACTTGAGCCCAGGAGTTCGAGGTTACACTGATCAGGCCACTGCACTCCAGCCTGGGTGACAGAGTGAGACCCTGTCTCTAAAAAAATAAATAAAAATAAAATATAAAAACCGTCTTAGCTCATGGAACATACAAAACCAGGCAGCACACAGAATTTGGCTCACAGCCTGGAGTCTGCTGATCTCTGCTATGTACCAGTAACAGTATTTAAATTTTATCTGATCAAGTGTAGGTTACTTCTGGCCTCTGGAAGGAACTGTGGAGCATCTGAGGTTTTATCCTACTCGCAAGCTAACAAGTTGGCCTGCCCCAGCCTCTCGGGTGTTGGCAGAAGTCGTGAGACTCCTGGGTCGGAGACCAAGCACGGCGTGTGCGCAGGAGCACAGCAGTAGCAGTCGCTGGAGCGCCGGCGTTCGGCACGGGTTCCCGACACCAGTTCTCAGCAAGTGGAGGATGAAGAGGGGTGATCCTGCCTTCTCAGTGGGTTGCACTACAGCAGAAGAAGCTTGAGCTTGGGCACGAAAATCTCTCCTTCAAGACGACTGGTCACAATCAGGTGTGCAGTAGAAATGCTTCCTACATACTTCCCATTTGGTCACAGAGAATATTCGAAAGTGGCTACTCAAGGGTCCAGATTTTCTAACAAAATCAATCATTTTTACGCTTCATGGAGGACGTTCTTAAGAGAAACCAGGGCTTGTTTTTGTTTTTGTTGTTTCCGTGCAGGTGCGTGAAGAACACAGGGACTGGTGCGGTTTGTGCTACAGCGCGGCTCGTTTCGGGCACCGACAGCTGAGCCCATCGTGGACTCTGCCCCATTGGGCAATGTTGTCACATGAGCAAGCAGGTAGCATCCTGGCATTGCTACAAAAATGGTTTTGACTTCAAGCACCCCTACTTTAAGAACCACAGCTCTCAACTTACTGTTCAGGGTCCTTTAGGTTGCAGGTGACAGAAATCCAACAAGATGCTTAAGCAAACAAAACAAACCAAAACAAAGATATGCTGGATCGTATAACCAGGAAGGGTTAGGGCGGACCTGCTGCCTCAGCAGAACCAAGGGAGGACAACAGCTCGCTCACGCTCTCCTCTGTCTCCCTGCCTCTCTCTTTCTCCCTCCCTTCCTCCCTCTGTGTCTCCACCCTCTTTTCTCTGTGCATTGGCTTAATTCTCATCTACCATAAGGAGCTCTCTGCAAATGTCAGGAAACACACCCACCAGTAGCTCTAAAACTGTGCTTGCTTATAATTCAAGGAAAAAAGAGCTGTTTTATGTAATATCCGGATATCCAGTCTCTTGGAAGATTCCAGGTGGCCCAGCTAGAGCCACATGTCCACCCCTTAGATCTCCGTGGGAGCCAGAGGTCCAGGGCAGCGCGGCCTGGCTGGTGTCCAGCGGGGGAGGCGCTGTACTGGGCACTCATGCTGGGCAGGGGGAGGGCAGACCCACTCGGCAGATGTTCACAGCAAATGCCAAACTGCCAAGGCGTCCTGCTTTTGAGTGCATCTCTAATAGACTGATAATAAAGAGACGAGCAGAACTGCTCTCAGCCCGTCTTCAGGTCCTGCACCCCTGGGCCGTTCCCTGCAGAAACCCAGTCTGAGCAAGGCGGAGTAAACCCATAGTAAACCCAGTCCCGCGGAGGCGCCTCCGTGTGCGCCAGCTTCCCCGAGGGCCAGGAAGGAGTCCACGTCTTCCAAATGCAACAGCCCGGGCGGTGCGCCGGGGAGCTGTAGACAGTGTCAAGGGAGAATGGGCGCAACGGGTAACGGGAGACACGGCGACAGCTACAAGCCACTGAGGAGCAAGTAGCACCTGGAAACGGGTTGTTTCAGGAGCACTCAACAACAAAGAGCCAAAAATAAAACGTCCCTTTAATAAGCCTCTGAAACTTACGCTCTGTAAATAAGGGTTAACAAAAGACCCACATGATAAAAGCCAGTGAGACTGTGCTGTACAGAGCAAGTCCCGGAAGCACCGCAGGTTCCCTGGGAGATGCCTAAGATGCCGAGAGACGTTAATACATTCCTGCATCAGAGACACGCCTAATACTAAATATGAAAAAACCCTTCAGAATATTATTCAAAATTAGGCTATTAAATGTTGATAATTATTGAAGCCGGGTGAAAGAGATATTGGGACGTTCATCAAACCATTCTTTTTGTGTGTCCATTTGAAAATTTCTAATTTTTTTTTTTTTAAGAGACAGGGTCTTGCTCTGTCACCCAGGCTGGAGTGCAGTGGCATGAGCATAGCTCATGGCAGCCTTGAACTCATGGCTCAGGTGAACCCCCCACCTCACTCTCTTGAGTAGCTGGGACTACAGGCTAATTTTTCTATTTTTAGAGATGGAGTCTTGCTGTGTTGCCTAGGCTGGTCTCAAACTTCTGGCCTCAAGCGATCCTCTCACCACCAAGTCCAGCCCCCAATAATCTTTTTAAAATGTTATATCATTTATGAATCAAGAAACAACCCATCTGTGCATGTAAATTTTAATTGAAAAAAGGGAGTACAGGTCTGGATTTCTTAACAAAGAAGCAGCGTTAGAAACAGCTGCCTGGAAGCCACAGTCAGTAAAATTTTGTTCAAACTAATTGAAAGGAAAATATTTCTCTTGGTCTTAACACATCTCGGGAGTGAAGACGGGCGACAGCAGACCATTCTGGGCTCTTCTTCCTAGGAGGAAAATGCAGGCTTATTTACAGCACTGCAGTGAACCATCCCAAACCTGTGTGCTCCCAGGATGGGAATCAAACCAATAGTTTATTCCAGGGGGAGGTGGCGATCTCACTCTTCATTTGTCATCATATTCAGGATCCCACTGTCCCCAAAACACTCCAATAACACATTTCCCAAAATGTGTTCCGTGTCACCTAAACAAAACAGTTTTGAGGTTAAAAAATTTGGGGGTACTCTGCGTATACCAGCTCCATTCTGAAAAGCGATGACTTGTAATGAAGAAATGGTTTAATGGTAACAAAACGTTTTGCAATTTTGGGAGAGGCATCTCCTACTTTCAGAACTGTTCCATAGAACATTCTTTGGTAAACACTACTGTTTGGGGCGCGGGGCAGAAGCAGAAACCCAAGAAGACCAAACTAAAGTAAGTATTTGGGGATTAGACATGTTGTTGTGTGCTCGATCTTCTTAGAAATGGAAAACCCCAAGAATGTATAAATAGCAGACACGGAAACGTCAACGGTGAGGCCAGTTTTTGCTCACTGAAAGCAGACCTTTGCCCACAGCGTGGACTCTCCCCAGGCGGGCACCTGGCACTCCCGGGCCTGGCCCAGCTCCCCAGTGCAGTCCGGGTACAAACGCTGTCACGCTCCGACCTCAAAAACCCACCAGTGCGGGGTTCGCTGCCCCTTCCACGCACCCTGTCCAGAGAGCGACCCACCACCCAAGAGCTGGGGGTGACACAGCTGGTGTGGGGCAGTCGGGGAGGGAACCGGTGTCCTGAGGGGACCTGAGGGGCAGGAAGCGGCCCCCAAAGCCAGCCCCCGGCCAGCGACCCCAGCCCCTTCCCCCCGTCCCCCTCCGCATGGTCCGGCCCCCACCTGGGGTCTCTCTGCATGTCCTAATCTCTTCTTGTGAGGACACCACTCAGATTGATGAGGAGCCCCCCTGGTGACCTTATTTACCTTAATCCCCGCGTCCCCATTTGAAGACCCCATCTCCAAACAGTCCCTCTTGAAGGGACCTGGGCTTGGGGCTCCAACCTATGAGTTTGGGGGGCAGACACGCTTCCGCCCCGGACAGTAACTGTGCACGTGTCACTGAATGTCCTCTAACTCTCTCAGCAATGAGTCTCGGGTAAGAGGACCTTGACAGTCTGTCTCAGAAAAGACGTCTACTGCCCCCGCAGCGGCCCCAGCCCCGGCCGGCAGCTCATACCTGGGACCTGCGGCTCTGCCTCTGCTTCCCCGCCTGGGCCGCGCCTCCCGGGCACCTCCTGGCCTCCTGCTCGGCTGCTCCAGGAAGCACGCAGGACTCGCGCCTGCGCCTGCTTTCCGCCTGGGGCCCCTGACTCGGGGCCCAGGCTCTGGCCCTCATGGCGGGGAGGAAAGACCCTAACTTTGTCCCCCACACAGGCCTGTCTCAGTCACAGCTCCGCCCAGCAAAGACTTTACATGTGTAAGTATATATTTCTCTTCTTTTT
Organism: Propithecus coquereli; assembly: GCF_000956105.1. Taxonomy (NCBI): domain Eukaryota; kingdom Metazoa; phylum Chordata; class Mammalia; order Primates; family Indriidae; genus Propithecus; species Propithecus coquereli. The sequence continues at coordinate 1,026,382 of NW_012151163.1, forward strand.
CCTTTTTCTGTTCCTTCTCATCCTTTTCTTCCTCTTCCTTCTTTTTCAAAATTGGCATCGGACTATGCATAATGTTCAGTAACTTGCTGTTATGGACGGCACGTTTGCGTCCCCCCCAAATTCATATGGTAAAATCCTTACCCCTGAACGTGATGGTGTTAGGAGATGGGTGGGGCCTTCGGGAGGTGATGAGGTCGTGAGGCTGGAGCCCCTACGGTGGGATTAGTGCCCTGCAAAAGGGACCCAGAAAGCTCTTTCTCTCCTTGCTGCCACTGGAGGCCACAGCGGGGGCCTCTGCAAACCAGGAAGCAGCCCTCACCAGACACCGGCTCTGCCAGCACCGGATCCCACACGCCCAGCCTCCAGAACTGTGAGAAATAAATGTCTGTCTTTTCAGCCACCCTGTCGGTAGTATGTGTGTTATAGCAGACCATAGTGACCAAGACATTTGCTTTTTTTTTCATTTAACCATTTATCTCGAACACCTTTTTGTGCCAAGAAATACACATATACATCAACTCTTAGTGACTACACAGACTTCTATTGTAAGGTTGGGCCATCGTTTATTTAAATAGTCTTCTATTGTGGGTTTTTAGATTTTTACAGTTTGTAACTTTTATAAATAGTGTTTTAAAAAACATTCTTGTTCATGTGTTTTATCCACCTTTATCCAATTATTCACTTAAGATAAATTTTGAAACACATATCTATAATTGTGCAAGACAGTATCATGGAGGCCAGGTGTGGTGGCCCACACCCGTAATCCTAGCACCCTGGGAGACTGAGGCGGGAGGATCGCTTGAGGTCAAGAGTTCGAGATCAGCCTCAGCAAGAGTGAGACCCCATCTCTACTAAAAATAGAAAAAATTAGCTGGGTGACTAAAAATAGGGAAAAAAATTAGCCGAGTGTGGCAGGAGGGTCACTTGAGCCCAGGAGTTTGAGGTTGCTGTGAGCTAGGCTGACGCCACTGCACCCCAGCCTGAGCAATAGAATGAGACTCTGTCTCAAAAAAAAAAAAGACAGTATCAACAGTCTCATGGAAAGAAAGTGGGTGAAGGATTCACAGGAACTCCTTGTACTTTTTCCTTGAACCTCCTGTCGATCTATACTTATTTCAAAATAAGGAGGTTTTAAAAATCCCATTAGCTTTAACAAATGGTAGTGGAACAATTGAATATCCATATGCAAAAAAACCTCACAAAACACACATACACATAAAACTTGGATTATCTTCTTTAACCTTAGCATAAAGGAAATAACAATTTCCTGAAATTAAAATGCTGGTTTTTAACATTATATGTGGGCCTGTGAGTGAGTGGCCATTGTGTTCATTAACATCCTGCAGTTGATCTTTGAAGTTGTTTGCAATAATTGCTACAGTGCGAATTATGGAAGATAGAAAGAAACCACGTATTACAATCTCCAACGAGACCCGTGTGTCCCTATCTGACAGACATTTAAAGACTTGTGACAATCTGAAGCAGAGTCCCGTGATGTGCTGGACAGGCCCACGGTCCGTGTGCCTAGCTTGGCACAAGGCTCTGGGCACAGGCGCTGGCCATCAGCAAAGGGATTCACCCACTGCTGAGCACCTGTCCCTTCTCTGCTCTCAGCCTCTGCTGTCCCGCGTCTCCCCCTCTGCACGCCTCGGACCCAAGTGTCTCTGCCCCTGGACACAAGGCCAGCGATCTCAGAGCAGGCAGCATTTCTCTCCCTCCGGCCCCCAGTCAGCCCATCACCTCTGGGCCTGGCTCTGCTGTCCCCACGGAAGCCCTCGCGCTGGGCCTGGTTGGTGGCGGGGCCGGGCTGAGGTGGGCGACTTTTCTGCGGAAGTACAAGGAATCCCTTTTCCTAATTTGTGCCCCAAAACGTCAGTGCCACCTTGTGCTTCCAGCGGTTGCAGAGACGGGTACAGGCGCTCTGTTCATTTTTACTTGAAGCTCCTCCAATACTCGGGGACACGTGTCAGGGAGGACTCTCCAACTCCCCAAGCCTAAGACATTTTCTTGGATCGAGTTGCACGCTTCGGTGGATCTAAGACCCCGTCAGCTGTAACGCACAGGAGCATTCTAGGTGCCATTAGGAATGGGAAAAAACAGCTAAACAGCGACACATCGCTCATCACAAGACGCTGTGGGTTTGGAGACGTTAAAACGCACAGGCGGGAGCATCTTCGGGCCGATGGAGCCTCGCGCTGAGCTTTCACATCTCCTTCCCGTCTGACAGGTTTTCTCCCAAGGGGCTCCCAGCCTCCGCAGCCCTCATGCAGACAGACTCCCGCAGGGCCTCCGTGGAATCATGAACTGAAAGTAAAATCCTACCCTCCGTGGACTCAGTAAAGGGGTACAAGCTCGACTGCGCAGGCGCTTGTGTCTCCTTTCACAAATGCTCAGACTCCCGGATAGTTTGCGAGGTATGTGTGTTCACTCACCCCGCTCAGCGTAAATTCCTGTTCCCAGTGTCCTGCCTCGAAGCACGTGTCCCTACCTCGTGGCCGGGCCCTGCTTTCCAGCCTGTCGGAATGGCCCTGGCCCCACCCGCAGGCTATTTATGAGAAATAAAGCTCTCCTTCCCACATTGTGAACCTCATCACATTTTTTTTTGGTTAACAGTAGACAGAGGAGATAGGACGTGTCTAGGTCCTGGAAGGACACAGTTGCGACTGAGACCTTGTTACAGAGACAAGATTCAGAAAAATAAATAAATAAATAAAAAATAAAACAAACTCCCTCAAACTGGGACTCACATTCTCACATTCCCATTCATCCCCATTGGAGGGACAAGCAAGAACGAAACGATTTGTAGAGAAGAGTGAGAAACTACCGAGAGAGAGCCCACGGCTTCCCAGACGTTCTCCCTTCACCCACCAGGACATTTACTTACTGTCTCAGTCGTTGTTTTCATGCACCCCGGGTCAGAATAAATGCCTAACGGTTCCATGTACGACACAGTTAGGTCTAACCAGCTTAATAAATACTGACATACTTATGCCCTAACGATTTAGTAGTCATCTGAAAAGATAATACACAAAAATCAAAAGAAAATATTTTTATTTCATCCCTTTTTAAAAACAATTTTTTTAAAACATATGAGGGTCTCGCTATGTTGCCCAGGCTGGTCTTGAACTCCTTGGCCTTGAGCAATCCTCCTCCCACCCCAGTCTCCTAGTAGCAGGGACCACAGGTGCGCACCACCAGGCCCTTTGGTTCATTCTGCAGTAACACCGTCCTGGACTATTGCCTGCGACCTGTTAGGGACCCAGCCGGCCACAGAGCTCTGCCCACCACCCCTCTCCTCGCCCTGCCCCCTCCTAGAAAAATTGTCTTCCATGAGACCCGTCCCTGGTGCCAAAAAGGTGGAGGACCGCTGGATCCGGATGTGTGCACGCCTGGAACTCCGCATGACTTTTCCGACCCGGGAATTGGAGGCTCATTTCCTGTTCCACGTTGGACTTGCCAGGTACTTGCTTTTGATCACAGCCATCACCGAAACACCTGCTTCCAGAGGGCGGCCGTGACGTCTTGGAAAGGAGCTGAGGATGTGAACTACCCAGGCCGTGGGGTGCGGCCTCCCTCGAGGCCTCGGAGCCCCTGTGCGTGCTGGAACGCACGGCCATGCGGGCCACGCCACCCCGTCTTAGTCAGGGGTTGTCCTCCAGGGCTGGGCAGCGCGTGCAGGTGCCGGCGAGGGCGGGCAGGAAGGTGGCCCGCTGGGCAGCGGGACCAGCCTCTGCACTGGGAGGAGGGCCCTGGCACGTGGGCGCCAGGGGAAGCGAGTGGGCAGCCAGAATGGCAGTGGCTGGGGAGAGGGGCACAGAGCGGCGGGAGCGGCCAGGGACGTGGAGCTTTCCCAGAAACCCTGTCTACTGTGCAGCATAACCATTCCTGTTACAGTTCAACTGCAGAGAACACGCTGGTGTATTTTTGGATCGTGGGGAGATGCCAAAGAGAAGGTGAGAGAGCATGCTGAATGCTAAGAGTCGAGAAACACGTTAACCGAGCACGTTTTGCCTGAATAGGACACACTCAGGGAGTGTGAGACAGGCAGGCAGACATGGGACCGTCATAAGCGACAGGGTACCCAAGAGAAGGGGTGAAATGAGCTGTTAGCAGATGACAGGATTGTATCCCTGGAAACACAAGGAAATTCATGGGAGGAGTGTTAGAAACAGTAAGAGCTCAGAAAGCGGTATCATGACATTAATGTCACAAAAGACAGTGGCTTCTCAATACATAAATAATAATCAGTCTTGATACTTGCATTAGAAAGGAGATTAACTTGGCACAAGTCACAATTTCGAGGATGCCGCAGGAACGCTGTCTCCCTTCTGAAGTACCCCGAAGAAGGCGTCAATAAGAGCACTAGGTCACATTCTTCGGGTGGGAAACCACACACATGAGCGGCTGATCAATGTTTAAAAGATGTCCAACCTCTTCTGAAATCTCCAATGTAAATTAGAGCACCGAGGCTGGCAAAACGCCTGGGCAAAGACGGAAGAGAATATTTCCAAGGACGGTACTGGAGACTTATGCAAACCGATGTGGTCTGGATACTTGTCCCCCAAACCTCATGCTGAAATTTAGTCCCTGGAGTGGGAGGCGGGGCCTGGGGGGGAGGTGTCTGGGTCATGGGGGTGGATCCCTCACGAATGGCTTGGTGCCCTCCCTGCGGGAAGGAGTGAATTCTCTTTATTAGTTAGTGAGAGAGCTGGCTTTTCCCGGAGCCTGGCCCCTCTTCCTCTTGCCATGTGACGCGCCTGCTCCCCTTCCCCTGCCGCCTTGACCGGAAGCTTCCGGAAGCCCTCACCAGGAGCAGGTGCTGGAGCCATGCTTCTCCTGCAGCCCGCAGAACCATGAGCTAAGTAAACCTCTTTTCTTTATAAATCACCTGGCCTCAGGTGTTTCTTTATGGCAACACAAATGGACTAACACACATACACGTGAGAGCACAGACATGTGCTTACAAATACCTGTGAGATCAGTGAGAGGTGTCCTGCCTACAAAAGTAAAATAAAATCAAATAAACAAATACATGTGAGAGTGTTACTGAAAGTTTGGCAATTCTGTTACCAAAAGTTCGGCACTTGTCCCCCAGAGGCTGCACCAGAAGAACGAGGACAAGTGGTTTGAGGAAAAGGAAAGAGAAGTTTATTAATCTGCCGGCAAATGAGGAGGCTGGCCGACCCCAGCTCAAAGGACCAGTGTCCTGCTTCTGAGCAGAAGTACAGAGCTTTTAAAGGTTCTGGTTAATCCCATAGTCCCATCTTTGGCTAAAATAATCCTGTGACCGCTGGATTCATCCCATCTTCGGCTAAGATGATCTTGTGACCTCCACCCAGATTAATCCCATCTTCTGTGGCACAAAAGACAAAGGACCCTCCCTTGCCCCTCGAGCGCTGACCCGAGACAAGGATGCAGGTCCTGCTCCTCCAAATGGACTGGGCGTTGCTTTAGGGAGACACAAAACAGACACATCCTTACAAGTACATGTCACAGCACAGACGTGTCCTTACAAGTACTTTTCTGGAGACATGTAAACTTGCATACGTTTTCTGAAAAGGAATACGGGTGTATGTACACACACACCGTAAATGGGTATATTTGACCCAACAGTTCTCTCCCACAGTCTTGAGGACTAAACTCAGATCTTTTTCTTTTGCCCAAATTCCTTTCTACGGGGGCCTGCTGAGTCACACCTACACATGAAAAAATCTCACTAAACAGGTTTCATTAACCCAATATAATATGGTTTACTTCCCAACCTTATTCTGGTACAGCATCACATGAAAGACAGAAGACCCTCATCTTAACCAAACATTTTTCCTCCGACTCCTGGTCTTTTATACAAAGCCTTACTCTTTCAGCCAACTGTCTACTAAAGAATCCCTAACCCACCTGTGACTTGTAAGCCTCCACTTCGACATGTCCTGCCTTTTCAGGCCAAATCAATGTACGCCTTCCACGTATTGATTTATGGCTTTACCTATAATTCCTGTCTCCATAAAATGCATAAAACCAACCTGTAACCCAACTACAGTGAGTCCACTTGCTCAAGGCTTCTTGAGTTTGGCTTCTTTTCCGCTGACAGTCTCAAGAACACCGAGTAAGGTGTCCTTCCCTGCATCTTGGTCAAGTCCCAGGGTAGACTCCATTATAACTGGTCCTCTTTCACTGTGTCTTTATAGAACAAATGTCCTCCCACCTGCACCGCAGAAAGAGACCCTTGTAGACCTTCCTTCCTGTCTTTAAGTGGGTTTGGAAGGAGAAGGCGAAGGGGAGTGAGCAGGAGGAGGGACGTCACCACACCCCAACTGCAGCTGAGCTGTGACATCCTTCACAGAGAAGCTCTGGGTGAAGCCACCAAACTCACTGCTACCAATGAGCCCCCAGCAGACGCCCTTCTGAAGTGGGCCAGCAACACGGCCATAGAGCAAGGACACATGTCGTACTGGTCATGACAACGTGGTAGCCCAGGAGCTGCCACTGAATGAATGACCCAGGAATCTTTTCCGGAGCCTTTCTACAAAACCGTACAGGGTCCTGCCTCCTCAGGGTCTGATGTGGAGACGAACCAGATACCCTTCACATTCTTCCTGTTTCGATTCCATTTTCTCTTTTTAAATGTCAGCCTCTTGTTCCCAATAGTCTGAACACAGTACGGGGTGCCGTATTGGCCCGTTAGACTTTAAGAACCAAACAAGTACAAACAAAAAGTAAACATTTTACAATGGAAAGTGACAAACACTCACACAAGCCAGGAGACCCTCAGGCGCGTACGAGGGCCGGCAGACTTTGCTGAAGCTGGGTGTGAGATTTTTAAGTGAAAAATTACTTAAAAGTTTACTGATCAGCTGAGATTCAGACTGCGGTTTTTCCGTCTTTTTACAAAGCTGTATGGTCTTCTGTCGGACTCTGCACCATGAACTGGTGAGCTGCTTTTGCAAAGGGAAAAAAAGCTGTTTGACAATAGGCGGAATTAGAGATGAATTAGCATGAAAACATTTAAGAAAGCCCCTGAGGTTTTTTTAAAAAACTAAAAATTGAATAAGGCTCTTTATGATCCTAGAACAAACTAATGCTGAAAGGTCACTGGCTCCTTTCTGGAACACACGCTGCTTTCTCAGGGTCGGATGGCCGCTGTCATCAGTGTCAACCAAATGCAGTACCAAGGCCACGCTCGACAGCCTCTGCAGTGTGTCCGGTCCTTAGCTGAGCCTCGAACCTTGACCCCTCAGCCCTCCGGGCAGCTGGACAGGGCCGGAGGAGGCCTGCGCCCCTGGGCCAGGAGTAGCTCTGCCCAGGGCTCCTGGGGGGCTGGCAGAGCCAAGCAGGACGACGGCCACTGAAGACAGTGTCCTGGTGTGGCCAAGGGTGCCAGTGGCCCTAACTTCAGCAGCAGGCCAGGGACCACGTGGTGCCCTCAGGACCAGGGCCTGGAGCTGCAGAGGAACGAGGAGGGCGGCTCAGGTGGGGGCTTTAGAGCCCGCCTGGAGGGTCTCCCAGGGGCTGGCTCCAGGCAGTAGCCTTAGAGCAGTGTTTTGGAGACTGAAAAAGCCCGTTTTGAGGCTGAAAAAGTAGTTGCAGGGTGAGTGACTACTGATTGTGAACCAAAATAAAATCTTAAGCCCTGCAGCCCACCGAAAGGACATCCTCGTGGCCAACCAAGGGGACCCCAGAGAAACCTTAAAGCTGAGTTGAGGCCGAGGAGAAGGGAGGTCAGACAGGCCCTGTCGTGCCCCCTCCTTTTGGAGTCACTCTTTGTAACAAGGTACCGAATCATCAGCAGGCCTAAGGCCATGCAAGACAACGCTTAACCATACGTGCAGGCCCGTTTCCTCAGATCACTGGGGTTTTGGTGTAGGTGTAAGGTTTTTGGATGGTCGGCACCAGAGAAGGAAAGACGAGCAGAGTGAAAAGGGCAAGCAACGAGACTTTACTGCGGGAAGCGGAAAAAGAGCACTCCCGGGCGAGGTTCACGGGTCCCGAGAGGTGGGGCCCGAGAAGTCGTGCCGCCCCAGAGGTTTTTTTTTTTTTTTAAAGGGGCCAATTTGATTTATTTTAGTAAATGAATAGACTTGTGCAGCCATCACCATAATCGAGTTTTAGACATATCCATCACCCCAAAAAAATCTCATAGTGCTTTAATGCCGTTAGTCCCTGCACTTACTCCCATCCCCAAACCACAGATATGCTTTGTGTGTCTGAGGATTTGCCTATTCCACGCAGTTCCCCGGAAGTTTTGAGTCAGCGGGCTTATATAGGTTTTAGAGTTGGGGGATGGGGGTTTTCTGGGGCAAAGAATATTGGAGCAAAAAGTAGGGAGTTCTTTGTTGCAGTTTTAGGGTGGGTGTGGAGAAGTAGGAGGGGCCAGTGGTATTTGCGGATTCCAGGAGGCACCGGTGGTATTTGTGGACCCTAGGGACCGAAACTTCTCTTATCCAGGTGAACGTCCGGGTGTGGTTATTCTTTAACTCAGCTGAGCCTGGCAGTCATTTGTGAGCTTTCCTTTTTCTTTAGGGAGGGGAGGGGTGCCCGCCACCAGCCACCAGGTTGGGTGGCTTTTCTCTGATTAATAGGCTTATCTTGAGTTAAAACATTTGGGAATGTTTTAGACAAAGCTTCATTTCTTTAACCAATTACAAATCAAAGACTCTTTAAACCCACCTATAACATGTATCCCCTCCCCTCTTAGAGATGTCCGGCTTATTCGGGCCAAAACCAAGTATTAATACAGTGCACGCCTTCCACGTGTTGACTTGGGGTCTTACGTGTGATTCCTGTCTCCATGAATGCTTAGAACCAAGCTGTGACCCAGCCACGGCAGGCACGTTTTCTCAAAACCTATTGAAAACACGTGCTCCGGGCTGTCGGTAGACACATTCAGCTCAGGATAAACCTCTTTAAGTTATGTTACGGAGTTGGGTTTTTTCCATTAACACACGTGTGTTTTGCAACTGAGCGCTTTAATTCTTGATGTGGAAATGTTTCAGTGGATGCAAAATCTAACTTCAACTTTACGTTTGTCAGTGAAAGCAAATGAGGGCTGTGTAACATTTTCATCTGCTTTAGTGCACAAATTTCTCGCCAATGGCGATTATCAAGAACTTGAAGAGACCCTCCTTCAAAGCCCCGCTCAGGAGCCGCCTACAGCTATTTTAATCATAAATGTGATAGGAAAACGTTATGTTCCCAGAAGTGGATCATTAAATGTTAGAAGAGCATCTATTTGGAATCTGCATACAAATTTAATATTTATGATCTTCCCTAATACTGTGTATTCCATTTTTGTTATAAGTACAGTCATGTGTTGCTTTACGACAGGGATATATTCTGTTTTTTTTTCTAATTTGTCATATTTTTTCTAAAGCCTAGTAGGCACTTGGATAGAGTGTTAGTTTTGAAGGTCACAAAGGAACGCAAGTTGGGTGGATTAGAGCGACAGGTGCTCACTGCCTCGCAGGCCTGGAGGCTGGAAGTCTGAGACAGACGTGCCGGCAGGGCCAGGCCCTCCGGGGATATATGTGGAGAAATGCATCTTTGGGGATTTCGCTGCTGTGTGCCCGTCACGGAGCGCACTCACACACACCTGGGCGGTGCGGCCTGTGGCTTCTCCAGTACCAGCCTGGACAGAACAGGACTGTGCTGAATTCTGCAGGCACCCGTGACACACAGTGAGTATCTGTGTCTTCAAACATACATAAACCTAGAAAATGTACGGAAAAATGTAGTGTGATAATTTTACGGGACCACCATCGTACGTGTGTGCTGTGGACAGAAACATCGTTACGCGGCATGTGATGCACAAAAAGAAAACGTGATGAAAATTCTTGCCAAGACCCACCGAGATACAACTCCCAGCCTTCCCCGGTGCGCCGTGGAGGCGCCGTCACTGTCCGGGTGAGTCCCGCCGTGAGAAAGGCCGGGAAACACGGCACTAAGAGACGTGGACAGGACCACGTCCTCCCCCGCAGACAAGACCAGTGGATGCGTGTGTCACGTGTCCCTGGAGCAGAGCAGGCGAGAGCGTCTCTGTTCCTGCTGCCACAGGAGAAAGGCAAGTGCGTGGCCGCCCAGGTCCCTGCTCCCTGTCTGAGCAGAGCCGTCCTCGGTCCTTCACAGCGCCGCCCTCCCGGAGCCTCTCCCTGCTCTGACTTCGCGAACGCACGTTCAGTCAACAGGACCGAGCGCCTGCTGGAATCCTCGTTCCGCTCCAGGAGCGGAAACCCAGGAGCACAGAGATGAGACTTCTGCCGCAGGGAGTTTACTTTCTGGGCATGGGAATCGGATCAAAATACACACAAATAAAAGCAGTAGATAGACAGTCTGCACACCGGTGTGCGTAAACAGTCAGCAACAGCTCTGGGGAAGATGCGGACCCTACGTGTAGCATTTTCTGATGTCCGCGGTGCGAATAGCGAATACTTCCACTATGGCCAGTCTCGAACTCCCAGTGCGAAGTCACTGATCACGGAGCCAGGAGGGGAGCACGCAGTTTTCCCTCGGGGGCTGGCATGAAGTGGCCCGAGCACAAACTGAATGTCCCGTGGTGACAGACAACGGGAGGAAGGAAAGTGGGTCAAGACTTGCGATGCTGGTCGGGCGTGGCGGTGGCACCTGTGGTCCCAGCTACTCGGGAGGCTGCGGCAGGAGGATGCTTGAGCCCAGGCGTTCGAGGCTGCAGTGAGCCATGAGGACAGCACGGCACTCCAGCTCGGGCAACAGAGCCAGACCC
>NW_012151163.1:1037163-1038060 GCF_000956105.1 Propithecus coquereli
TTTTTTTTAAATAAATAAAAATAAAAAAGAGTCGTGATGTTAACTGGAGAGCCCAGGGAGGCCCGATCAAGAAAGCACCGTCTGAGGCGGAGCTGCTGTGGAAACTGCGCCAGCTCCTCAGAGCCAAGCGCGGCATCGCCGCACGACCCAGAGATTCACCGCCCGCGCAGCCAAAGGAACGGGATGCAGGGACGGAGGCAGGTGTCGGCGTCCCCACGGTCACAGCAGCGCCATTCCCGACGCAAGTGTCCCCCGGCAGACCAGGGATGAACAAAATGTGGTCCCCGCATGAGGGAACATCACGCAGCCTCGGAGAGGAAGGCGACGCTGACACCTCTCTGACGCGGACGAGCCCTGCGGACGCCGTGGTCGGTGGAACAGGCCAGACACAAACGGACAGCACTGCACTATCCCACGAGGGTCACGTTCACAGAGACGGACGGGAGCAAGGCGGGGCTGGGTGGGAGGACGAGGAGTCTGCTCCACGGGGACGGGGTTCCAGTTTGGAGAGACGTCTAGAGACGGCCCGTGGTGACGGCTGCACACACTGTGAATGTGCCCAATGCCCCCGGACTGCACGCGGAACAACGGCTGAGTGGTAACTTTATGTCGCGTATGTTTTACCACAACCTGAGAAAGAAATACTTTTGGAAAAGAAAGGGCCATTTGCGTAGAGACCAGGCAGTGAGCAGCGAAGGCCCTGAGCACCTGAGCACGAGTGTCCTCATTTGAAGAGCAGCCACCGGCGCCGCTCGAGTGGCAGGCACAGGGCAGCGGGTGAGGTGTGGGCGGACGTGCGCCCGGGCGTGAGGGGCCTGGAGGCCTCGGGGCCACGGCGGCTTTGCCTCTCACTCGAGTGGGACAAGGAAGTCAAGGGAGGGTCTTAAGCAGAGGAGC
>NW_012151163.1:1041685-1042536 GCF_000956105.1 Propithecus coquereli
CTCTGGCTTCATGCACTTACTGCTCTGTACTGACATTGTTTGTATGTGTGTGTGTGATTCCCCCGGAGACTATAAAAGCTTTCTTTTTTTTTTTTGAGGCAGTCTTGCTTTGTTGCCCAGGCTAGAGTGCTGTGGTGTCAACCTAGCTCACAGCAACCTCCAACTCTTAGGCTCAAGCGATCCTCCTGTCTCAGCCTCCTCAGTAGCTGGGACTACAGGAGCACACCACCACACCCAGCTAATTTTTTTTTCTATTTTTTGTAGAGACGGGGTCTTGCTCTTGCTCAGGCTGCTCTAGAACTCCTGAGCCCAAGCGATCCTCCGGCCTCGGCCTCCCAGAGTGCTGGGATTACAGGAGTGAGTGGAGCCACCGCGCCTGGCCTGATTCTAGGATATTCTATTCCATCATTCCATGTCTTAGGAACCAGGATTCCCAGTGTAGGAGACACAGACATATTAGAAAAAGTTAAGTAAAAGCCCTGGAAACCTAATTTGTATTGGGAATATCAACACGACCTCAGAAAATATTTTTATCTTTAAATGTGTGTGTGCACGTTTGTAATTTTTTAATAGTTCTGACCAGTGAAAAGGCCTGGAAACAATGACCAACCCTGTAGCAGTGAGTATCCTAGATCATGGATCTGAAAAACCACTTCCACCGGAGATTCTTGGAAACAGTGGATTCCAGGTGTTTAATCTGAACTAAGTTTGGCCTAAAGCGGCCTCCGTACATGGTGAACTGCAACCTAACTTGAGAGTCAACTCTCATAACAAGGAGCTGAGCCTGGGCCAATCGCAGGCCAAAGGTTGCCAAAACGTGTTCAATTAAGGCAAATGCTGGAAGGCGGTCA
>NW_012151163.1:1042726-1044933 GCF_000956105.1 Propithecus coquereli
GGGCCTGACCACAGACGTAGCACTTTTGCCTCAAGACAGAGGGATCTTGTGCTGCTCAGGTATTTAAAAAAAAGAAAGGAGCGACACCAGGAGAGGGCCCAGAAGCCAGAGCAGCCTCTGTGCTTGTTACTTTACATCTCTGAAAATGGAAAATAAGGACTTACTGAAAAATATGATTTCTGTGATCTTTGCCTCCTGGTTTTCTCAGTTTATCTAAATAATTTCTAAAAGGTCAACCGACTAATCGGGACCTGCCATGGAGAAGGGCAAGCATGTTTCCCGCAGCCTTAGCAACTTTTGGATGTTTGCTAATATGAAGAGAAATGGTGTCTTGGTGTCTGTTGTTTTGTTTTGAGACGAGGCCTTGCTCTGGCTGGAGTGCAGTGGTGTCGTCACAGCTCACTGCAACCTCACACTCCTGGGCTCAAGCGATCCTCCTGCCTCACCGCACCCCCACCCCACAAAGCAGCTGGGACTACAGGCCTGTGCCATCACCTCTGGCTAATTCTCCTCATTATTTATAGAGACAGGGTCTTGCTATGTTGCCCAGGCTGGTCTTTAACTCCTGGCCTCAAGTGATCCTCCTGCCTCGGCGTCCCAAAGTGCTGGGATTACAGGCGTGAGCCACTGCGCCCAGCTCAGTGTCATTTTAATTTGCATTCTCTTGTGAGTGAAGTTGAACACCTTTTCATTGCTTAAGGGCCATGTGTATTTCTTTTGCTATGAACAATTAGACTAACCCATCTTTCTATGGAGTTATTAGCTGTTTTCTCAATTTCTATAAGTTATTTATATATTAGGGAAATTAAGCCTTTCTAATATGGGTTACAAATTCTTTTCCTAGTTTGTTTTTGCTAGTGGCTTTTCAAAATCTTTTTTTATATTCTGAGTTTTTTATTTACATGTAGTCTTTTTCCTTTATGGTTAATAGCTGAGTCATAGGTAAAAAGGCCGTGTTTACCCCACTGGTGAGTTACTGCCATTGACGTACACTAACCTGTGCATATTTGGGTTTAAAGAACAGAGCTTTGCCAACTGGGGACAGAGAACGCAATCCACCCGTCCTATTTCCCACTTCACTGACTGCATTTGTATTTGTCCAAGACCCTCCCTTCTACTGCCGGCTTACCCAAACCACCAAAGAATCCTAACTGTGAAGCATATTTTCATGAAAGCTGTGCTTTGTCAACACGAGATTAGAGTGGCCTTGTGCCAGTTCCTGTCTCTCTCTGGCCAGTTAAGAACGTAGCGGGTTTGCGTAACTCGCCAGGTCCTCGTTCCCCAAATATCTGGCGTCTTCTGAGTGCCGGAGACACACAGCGAAGCTCCGCTCTCGGGGGTCTGCTTCTAAGGGCCGCTCCCTAGTGTCTGTGAGCCGGGGACTGAGATCACCACTACGCTGGCTACATGTTTTCTTCCGATGACATCCTTTCACTGAGTTCTGAATGTCAGTTTATCACACTAAATGAGACGGGGGCTTTAATTGAGCGGCCTTTTCCTTCTTGCTCCAGAACTGCTGGAATATGAGAATTAGGAAAAGAGCTAGACCAACGCCCTCTTTTCGGACACACAACCTGAGGCCTGGGACTTGCTCAACCCTAAGTAAACAACATCACCTGAGTCAGGAACGAGGGTCTCATTGGTTCCTATTTGCAATTACCCAAGCATGGCCATCAGCCTGGAGGCAGTTTTGTCCTTTTTGTTTGTTCAGCCTGCATTCTGTGTGCCTGTCCTAAAGACGGTAGCGACTCTATTTTCAAGCCCTAGCCAGGGAGTTACACTGAAACTCCAGTGCTGGCAGACAGCAAGCGGAAGGAGTTCCGCACACACAAGCAAAACTTCAACAGCCCCTACTTGTACAGCATTAACATCGTATTTTGAAAGCAGCACCAACTGAAAGCTTATATATTCCACAATATATGGCACAACCTGTTATATGTAATAGTCACTCAAGTATTTTCTGAGTTGAAAAAGCTGATATAATTGCAAATTTCTAAAGTTAAAAAAATGCAGCTGATTTTTATATTAACATATTTTCTTTTAATAAGAAGGAATTTGCCCTATGAATTTATTATTCCTCTTTAAACTAAAAGATGTGGGATCTCTCTTTCTCTCTGGCTTCATGCACTTACTGCTCTGTACTGACATTGTTTGTATGTGTGTGTGTGATTCCCCCGGAGACTATAAAAGCTTTCTTTTTTTTTTTT
>NW_012151163.1:1052963-1053735 GCF_000956105.1 Propithecus coquereli
ATTTGATAACTTACATGAATTTCTGCTCTTTGGTTTGTCTGTCGCCCAGGAAGCCTAATGCCTACGTTTCTGTGTCAAAACAGTGCAAAAGAAACTAAAATTATAAACCTGACTCTCAAAGTGATTCCTCTCAATGCGTAACAATAAGCGAGTGTGTATTTTTATTTGAAATATAAAAGCATCAGATAAAAACGCAGCGTTTAAAAGCCAACCCCGCGGAGAGACTGGCCGAAGCAGGCAGGAGCAAGCGCGTGTCCGCGCTCGGACACCTTCCCACTCGCCCGGGCTCTCAGGGCGGAGGAAGCGCTCGTTCTCTGCAGGCCCTGGGTGAGGCCCTGTGGCAGCAATGGAAAGACTCCCAGGAGAAAACTCAGGAATAGAAATGGACAAAGTCAGACTTTAGACTGAAATTTCCAGATAGCTTCAGGAAGTAGAGGAGGAAAAAGAAACCAAGGAACCAGAAAAACCCTCAGACCAGGTGATTAAATCTTGGAGGCAGCTCGGTGTGCTGCTGCACGCCTGCAGTCCCAGCTACTTGAGAGGTTGAGGCAGGAGGATCACTTGAGTCCAGGAGTTCAAGTCCAGCCTAGAAACGAAACTCCAGCTCTACTAAAAGAAAAAGTGCTAACTGGTGCTTATCATCCCAGCACTTTGGGAGACCAAAGCAAGAGGATTACTTGAGGCTAGGAGTTTTGAGACCAGCCTGGGCAACACAGTAAGACCCTGTCTCTAAAAATTTTTTTTTTTTTTTTGAGACAGAGTCTCACTGTGT
>NW_012151163.1:1053795-1057969 GCF_000956105.1 Propithecus coquereli
AGTCAACTCTCATAACAAGGAGCTGAGCCTGGGCCAATCGCAGGCCAAAGGTTGCCAAAACGTGTTCAATTAAGGCAAATGCTGGAAGGCGGTCAATCAGGCTGCTTCTGCGTCTTTGCTGTTTCTTTGGCCACAAACCCAGCCTGCACGTCTTTCGGGGGAGCATTCCGCACAGCTTTCGTCCTGAGCGCACCACCTGGTTTGTGGAACTTTTTTGTGCTCAATGAAACGCTGTTAAAGTTAACTTGTTTAAGGTTTTTCTTTTAACACAGGTCTGAAGCAGATGTACAAGATGGGCCTAGAGCACATGCCAGGCTGCAAGGCGGCCATCACTGGCTGTGTGCGTGGTCTGTGCGAGTCTGTGTGCGTGCGCGTGTACACACACATCAAAAGAATCCAGGAGCCAACCTGAAGAGACTCCCTCTCACTGAGCAAAGAAGCTACAATTTGAGTTAAAAATAGATAAAAATAGAAATGGATTAGAACCCATCAAATATGCTTAACTCCATGAGTTCTTAATATATAAGGTATAAATAAAAAACTTTAAATGCTTATATTCTAAGGATGACAGAGAACTAACTCATTATCTTGAAAACTCAGTATTGTATGTAAGAGCAAAGGATCAAACACTTATGCTGTCCTTCCTCTATGAACTGCACCACTGGGTAACCAGTTATGTAGAGAAACATGGCTTAGAAAACCACTCTGGCCAACAAATGCAAGCAAAATGGTACCATTAGAATATCGCCATTTTGCAACTCACAAATAACTAATGGCTCTTGGTCTGAGTATCAGTAGCTGTCAACACCGAAAGAATCCTGGATAAAAGCATCTAACCCCTCTCTCTTGCCAAAGGTATCAAACCTGAGTCTGGTCAAGCCTCTGGGTCCAGCTGCAGGGAACGCTGAACTGCACCACGAGAACGTGATCAGCAAAATCCAAACTGTGGCAAGTAACAGGACAAATGGCCCAGGTTCTTCAACAGATGAACTACAGGGAAGACAGTGAGATGCAGGGGAACTGCCAATTAAGAGAGACTTAAGACATGTCAAGTTAAAAAAAAAAAAAGTGGACAAGACTAAACTGCCATCAAGAAATGCAAGGAAGTCACTCAGCTGTACACTTAAAAATGGTAAGATGGTAAATTTTATATATATATATATAAAACCTCAATAAAAATAAATGGAAAAGAAATGCAAGGAAGTCATTTCTATAAAACTCAGAATTACTTTCGGAGGGGGTGGGGTGTTATAGGGGGGCACCTGGAGCACCTGGCAAAGGGTGGCCTCCCACCAAGGCGGTGGATACAAGGGTATTCCCCTCACAATAATCGTTCAATAAGCTACATACTTGTGTCATTTCCTATATGTTTTTATTTATGATTAAAAGGTCTGAAACTAAATAATTATGTCAAACACTTTTTTAAAACCTGCACAGTATTTTTAACAAAAAAAGCCAAAGAAATTTTTGCAAGATTTACTTATGCATCTTGGTCTTTAAAAGTCTTAACTCCCCCTTCAGAGTGGACTCGTAGCCAGGGTGGCCTGTGTGCAGTCTTTGAAACCTACACGTAAGTGCCCAGCAAGCAGGCAAGCGGGCTGAGACTCAGCTCACGCCGTCCCTGCTGGGCTGCCTGCCCTGACCCTGGCTGCATCCTTCTCTAACGTGCACACAGGCACAAGTCACTGTACAAGCAGGAGACTCAATGCTGCAAACTGGAAGATAAATGAACACTTTTAGAATGCGTCTAGACTTCCTGTCTGTATCTTTTAGTCAATGTTTTATTGATTCCTTATCAAAACCAAAGCCGTGACATTTGGGGCCAGACTGCAATAAAACAAGCAAGAACAGTATCGATAAACGTAAAGCTGAAATCTCACACAATTCTCAAATCTCAAAGATGTTCAATTTATTATACAGGTAACCACTTCACATCACAGAAAGGCCCCGTGCCTCCCCGGTTCGGTGTGAGAGCCAGGTCTGCCCGTGTGCTGCAACGGTCCAGCCTGCGGTCTTCTCTTCCGTGCAAGGACAGGTAGCGACACAGCCACTGGCCCAAGTTTCCTCAAGTACCAAAGTCACTTCGCTCCATCTTCAGATCGCTTAGCTCCTTCTCTTGCTAACCTATCAGCTTCTTCATTGCCTACAAATCCTGCGTGACCAGGAACATGCATCTGTTAAAACAAATAAATTTTTCCCCTTTATTTTTCCTAATTTTTACACAAGCAACATAGGACTATATTCTCATTGCAAAAAAAACTGAACCATTCAGAGCAGACTGAGCAGTCCCGCTCTCCTCTGCAGCTCCCCTTCCCCAACAGGATTCCGAACAGCACGACACATGTTCTCAAAGCATTTATGCAATGATGTATTTACAAAAATTCCATTGTTTTTCTACAAATTAGATTTTACTGTTCGCATTGCTTTTTTTCCCCACTTAGCAATGGAACTTGGCAAGCTCTCCAGACAAAACACATGTGTGTACAGATGGGTGGATGTATATATATACAACACACACTTTACTCTCTTTAAATGCTGTTGAAAAGAATGGATGCACTTATTTAACTATTGTTTCCATTTACGCTGCTGAAATTTACATGTCAGGTTACCAAACTGTTACCAGTGGTCCTGGGAAGGCACACAAGGTGGGGTCGAGACCATGGTTGCAGTTTATCTTGCTTTGTATTGCTTGAAAAAAACTTTTTAATAAAAATGATTTATTATTTTTAGAAGTTTCCATTTTGTAATAAAAGTTGTGTTACTAAGGCTTTATCACAGAACCTTATGATAGTTTTATTTAACATTATGGCTCATTCCAAACACACTAACAGGCTGACTCACAGCTCCCTTTACTAGTGACGAGGTACGTCTGGGAGAGGCATCACCACGCAACTAAGACTACGGAGCATCCCTCAGATCATACTGCCCGCGTAGTCTACACCCAGTAACACTTTCCTTACAATAGTGCTACTCATACGGTCATCAAAAAAATCAAGTGTGTTTTAATATATGGTAATAATTCCATGGAAACTGTGGTATCATTAATCACTTCTGTAAACCATCAATCGCTAGTAAGTCTGCACTATCTGGTCACAACGGCCGTGACACTCACCCACTGAATGTCCATACCCTGGGCGAGCTTCTCCAGCGCCACGAAGTCCTCTTTGTTGATCACCTCCTTCCCAGTACTCGTCTTCCACCCGTTCTTCTTCCAGCCTTGAACCCAGTTAGTCATACCTACAGGGACGCACGTGCACTGCAGAGTCACTCTCGAGTGTCCCGGCCTTTTCACCTCCCCAGTCTGACCCCTCACAACTGCTCCCACTTGTATCTGAAGTCGCTGTCCTGGACTCTTCACTTCCTCGGTTGGCCTTCGTTGCTCTGGCCTTCGGCACAGCCTGAAATCCCCAAGACTCTTCCCTTTCCTAGCTTGCATTCAACCTACAGCTCTCAGCTTAAGATGTCACTTCCTCCAGGAAGCCTTCCCCAGCTCATAACCACCCTCCCATGCGCTCCTACACACGGCATCACATTTAGTCTAGAAGTGCCACGAGAGCAGAGGCACACCCACTCGTGACCGCATCTCCAGTACCCAACGGAGAAATAAGCACGTGGGAAACACGGGAGCAGCAGAACTGAGACTCCAAAATCCTTTTCTTTGCACCTGACCAGCCAAACGTCATCCCCATTACCATGTGGGACCTGCGCTGTTACAGCACCTCCTACTGGGGAAAGAAATACCCGTTTCCCTTCGTAGTCACCAGAAAAACACCAAGAAATAAAACGTGAAAACTTACCATTTATAGTAAACATACTGTCCGTATACAAAACCAGTTTACTGATGTTTTGAGCCTTTGCTTGTTCAATGGCTTTGCAGGCTGCCTTGAAAAAACAAGTTGATAGTCATGCTACAGAAAATGTTCAACTTTGACATTACTGATGCTCAAAATTATTCAAAATTGAAAAATCCACCCTCTTTGCACCCTTCCTTTCGCTCTTTTCCTGCTGTGACGGTGGGTCTGGTCGTCATCTGTGGCGAATGTACCACACGCTGTAAACCTGTGTCTTGCTCTTGCCCTGTAATCCTATCTTTCTCTCCTCAGTAAACCTCATTTTCATGCCTGCCTTAAAAAAAGAAAAATCCCTTTTTTCTGTACTGTGATTACATTCTCTA
>NW_012151163.1:1059029-1069869 GCF_000956105.1 Propithecus coquereli
AAACAATCCTCCTGCCTCAGCCTCCCAAGTAGCTGGGACTACAGGCATGCGCCACCATGCCCGGCTAATTTTTTCTATATAGTTTTAGCTGTCCGATTAATTTCTTTGTATTTTTAGTAGAGACGGGGTCTCGCTCTTGCTCAGGCTGGTCTTGAACTCCTGAGCTCAAACAATCCGCCCGCCTCGGCCTCCCAGAAGTAAAAATTTTTTTTTAAAAAAATTACGTAGGCATGGTGGTGCATGCCTGCAGTCCTAGCTACTCAGGAGGCTGACGTAGGACGATCGCTTGAGCCCAGGAGTTGGTGGCTGTAGTGAGCTATGATTGTACCACGGCACTTCAGCCTGGGCAACAGAGTGAGACCCTGTCTCTGCGGGGAAAAAAAAAACAACAAAAAAAAAAACGAAAGAAAAAAGCCTTGGAGTAACGAGGACACCAGAGCTTCCTAAAAGAACAGGCATTTCTTGAATTAGGAGAGTTGAGGGAGCAGCATGAACAGTGTAAAGCAATTGCCCTTTTAATTTCAGGAAGTCAAGAGGCAAGTTTAATTTCTGGACCTGAAGGGCATGTACAGGTGTCTTTGGCAAGCACTAAACCCACGACGCTCAGTGCCACGCAGGCTTGCCTCCTCTTCCAGGTTCCCAGCCAAGATGAGAAGTTACAATGAAAGAAAGCGAAAACTTTGTAAACTATAAGCTCGATGGAAGGGTAAAGTGGAATTATGACGAGCGATTTATATTAAATAAGCCTGACGGTGCTGTGGCACAGGAGAGGGATGCGCAGAACCCAGCAGGGCTATCAGCTACTCTGCAGGGTCGCTCACACCCAGGGGCTGGGTGTATCTGAATGATCGCGTTTCCTGTCACCTTGACTTGGTGCCTTTTGAAAAACAAGGGGCCACCTTCGAGAGGGCCAGTCCCAGACCTGCCCTGGTGCGTGCCTGCCAGGCCCAGCTCCCAGTGTGCCACCTGACTCTGCAGTCAAGAGGCGGTGAGGTCATTTTGGTGTAAAAGCTCACCAGTGAGACAGACTAACCCAGAGTCAGGGCCGGGAAGGCAATGCCGAGCGGGGGCCTGACGTTCTGAAGAACAGCGCGATTCCGCATCAACACAAATCACAGCTTTGCCCTCTGCTCTCTCCTGCCAAAGCTGTTTATTTGGCAGGTTTTCCAAATAATCGCCCCATAAGCAGATCCTGCCTCACCTATCGCAAGTTCTGGAATGTGATTCAGTAAAACATGAAGCTTAAATTCAGCTTCCTTTGCTTACTTACAGGGGATGGCCCGGACCCCAGTACACACCGATGCCTGCCCGCGCCCTCCTCCGCCCATTACTGGAGCAGCAGCCATCAGTGTACACGACGACAAAGTCTCCTGTGGGAGGGAAACAGTAAGCGTGCCGCGTCAACACTGCTAAGAACTGAAATCACCTCAGCATTTCGCTGTGGCTGAGTTAGCATTTTACACTCAGAGGGCATTTTACAACGTTGTAGAAGTTTCCTGTCTAGGAAAACAGGATCGATTCCTTACATGGGGCACTGGACACTTTTTGCTGGAAATCACTTATATCTCGGTCTCCCGTGCCAGGCCAGTGCAGGGCAAAGGCAGACACTTTGTAAACGAGAATTCACTGCCTTGAGAACTGCTGCTCACAACCCGCGCTGAGGTGTCAAAGGACAAATAAGCCTGTCCTTCCTATGCACGGTCACCTTCACTCAGAAAAGCCGTCCACCCAGAGACGAGCAGCAGTCAGCATGACGGTGACCCTGCCCGCCAGGAGGCCCGGTCCTCTGACCAACCCTGCTCTCATGCCTTCCCCGGCGTTATCTGCCACCAGTCAAGCACGGCCCCATCTTAGCTTCTTTCCATCAAGGCAGAGGTTGTGATCGACATACCAAGGCTGCAAAGCACAAGGTGGAAAAGGACCGACAGGGGACCACTCTTAGGCCACTGGTGACCAGCAAACACTTTGAGCAGCATGGTGGGAGCAGAAGTCAGGTGGCAGAGTGTCAAAGCGCAGGGTGTGGGAGCAAACAGAGGCGGCAGGCGTAGGAGGCGTTTGCCGAAGGACGGCAGACCGAGCACAGCAGAGGCGAAGGGGAAAGGATGGGGCCATGTCCTCACAGGAGCGGGCTGGGAGCCTGCAGTCACACGGGTATCAGGCAAGGCTCCTCGGTCCCCCTGGACCTTGATTCTATCAGCACAACTACAAACGGCCTTGCCAGCCACTGAATTGTCTCAGCTGTGAGCACCTACTATGGGCCCTTCGAGCAGCTGTCAGCACACTGCAAATGGCTCATGTCCCTACTCCTCCACAAGGACTCGCTTCAATTCCTACCAGTAAATAACCAAATGAAGAATACTTGATTTTTTTTTTTTTTTTTTACATAACTGCAAAACTGATCTAAAATATAGCTTGATAAAACATTTTCTATTGGCTTCCCTTGAATTAAATTAGAACCTACAAATATACTGATTTATATAAAAAATGCTATTTTTATTTTCTGTTCATACATGTAAAAGACAAAAAGGAGACTTATATACCCTAAGTCACTAAATATACAACTGATTCCTGGAGCTAAAGGTAGAAGAAAAGTTCATTATTATTTTGTTTCTTAGGATATGGTAGGATCTCTTATGTTTTGCAAATAGTAAACACAAACGGTTAAAATTCTGGTGGTAATTGATTTTAACAAGCGGCTCCCTCTAGGGCCTTTGTTATTTAAAGAAGCTAAAATCTTGGCATTTCCTTGCCTTAGTGACTAAGTACTGTGTGCAGAGGGAATGTCTGCCTGGCTTTCAAACGATTCCAATGTTTTTCATTTCTAGTCTATAAAATGGTTTTCCCAAGACATCCAAAAGTTTCATTCTGCACTACTTGGTCAATTATCATATTCAATAGTGACCACAGTAATCTGTAAATAACCTTTACAGGTAAGAATGAGGATGATTAACAGCAGCTCAAATTCCCCCAGAGGAAAGTGGAAAAAGTTTTTACATAAATATTTTCATGATTGTTATATTAAAAGTCAAAAAATCAAAAAAATATACCCATATAACAAAAGGTGTCTTTGCTAACTGGAGGGGCGGATTCTGTGTCCTGTTTTACATGCTTTGCACACGGCTCTGCGCTTTCATCTTCATCCACTGCCTCACGGGGTCGCTTGCTGGCTTTCACTGGTGATTCCTGTACATGTTTATTCTTCTGCCCTGAAAAACAGAGTCTACGCGTGAGCCAGAAACGATGAACATGACACGAAACGCTTAAGAATGAAGAAATCTGGCTGGGCATGGTGGATCATGCTTATAATTCCAGCACTTTGGGAGGCCGAGGCGGGAGAGGTGGGAGGATCCCTTGAAGCCAGGAGTTTGAGATCAGCCTGGGAAAGGCAGTGAGACCTAATCTCTTAAAAAAAAAAAAAAAAAAAAGGAACTAGCCTTCGTTAAGATTTAGAGTACTTAATAAACAGAAACATACTTATATTGGAAGAATTGAGATATGACTAAATTACTAATTGGTTAAAAACAAAATATCTGTGAAAAGGGACTATTAAGAACCCAACCCCAACCAAGAAGACAGGAGTCATACTTTTAAAGTTGTTTTCTGTCCAGAACTGATTTCTCCATCTGGGTAGAAAACATAACCATCACACCAGAAGCCCCTTTAACAGCCACTGGGGAGGGAGAGGGTGAAGCAGAAATGCACTGAACGATGGTCTCCCTGCCTCTGGACGAGCCCTTAGGGGTTGGTTCTGAGCATGACCTGCCTCTCTCTGAACCATGCTTTGTCCAGGATTGTTCTGACATCCCAAAGGAGCAGCTGTTTGGTGTTCGAGCATCAAGCTCTGTGCATCAGGCTCTTTGCTCTGTGGAGAGCACAGAGACTTTTCAAGAGAAACTGATTAAAACTCTGCTCTTCTCAGTCTTAATCCCCTGCAGTAAAAAAGTGTGTAAGTTAACGAAAAATCACTTCCTCGAGGTAGTTCAGATACATTTTTAAAATCTTGTGCTCTAATGTAGAGTCACCTCGCTTATCTTAGTCCTGCGTATCTGATGTCCCTTATATTAGGCCTTAAACTTCGAATAACCATACTTTCTGTAACACATGAAATTGGAAGAAATTTCGATTGTACAGTTCTGTCTTAAATAAAAAGGAAACATCACAAGGGTGTGTGCGATGAAAAGAACCACACTCGTCTATTTAAAACCACAGCCCATTCAGTCCAATAACAGTGCAAGCTTTTTTAAAAAGACAAGAAATTATGGCACAGTGAGGTCACTGAATGCAACAGGGGATCTGAGTCCTGCTTGTCTCTAATATTGCTACTGACACGAACCGCTATTCTTAACTGCTTCCAGCCTGTTTCCTAATTTGTAAAATGAAAACAATCACAGTATCTTCTTTATGTGCCTAAAAGGTAGCTATACAGATCAAATGACATCTGGGATTTGAAAGGCTTCAAATACGTTAAAATGTCACACTGACGTGACAGGTGACTACCTTCTGAACCGTCTGGGCTTGCAGAGTTCCTGACGAAGGCCCAGGCCTCATCTTCTGTAGCAAACTTCTTAAATCTGGCGGCAGGAAACCGGTCCACTTGTGCTTTGCAGTCATTCCTGGAAAAGATATACAGTATTATTACTGTCTGCCTTCCTTCCCTTTAAGTGATCTGCTTTTTAATTGATTAATATTCTCTTCTCAAGTTGGGAATGCAGCTGTCCCTTGGTATCCAAAGGGGATTGGTTCCAGGATTCCCCCTGCCCTCCCGACAGATACCAAGATCAGAGGAGACCCAAGTCCCTTAAATACACTGGTCTATTTGTATATAAACTACGCACATCCTCCTGTATCTCTAGATTACCTATAATAACTAATACAATGTAAATGTTATGTAAATACTTGTTATACTGTATTGCTTTTTTTTTTTTTTTTTTGGAGACAGGGTCTTGCTCTGGCTCCCTGGCTAGAGTGCTGTGGCGTCATCATAGCTCACTGTAAGCTCAAGGTCCTGGGCTCAAGCGATCCTCCTGCCTCAGCCTCCTGAGTAGCTGGGACTACAGACGCACGCCACCGCACCTGGCTAATTTTTCTATTAAATACTTTTTGTAGACACAAGTTCTCGCTGTTGCTCAGGCTGGTTTCAAACTCCTGACCTAAAGCCATCCTCCACCTCGGCCTCCCAAAATGCTGGAATTACAGGTGTAAGCCACTGCACCCAGCCTCCCATATTGTCTTTTTATGTGTTTTTTAGAATTGTTTTATTTATTTATTTATTTTTGAGACAGGGTCTTGCTCTGTTGCCCAAGCTACAGTGCAGTGGCATCATCATAGCTCACTGAAACCTTGAACTCCTGGGCTCAATTGTTATTATTGTATTTTTTATTATTTTTTTCCCCAAATATTTTTGAGCCACGGTTGGTTGGCTCCAAGTTTGTGGACTGTAGATACAGAGGAGGGACTGTGGTGTGAAAAAGATGGGCTGTCAGTTCCTTGGAGGCAAAGGGTCATACTTTACAGTTCCCAGTTTTATCTTGCACATCACTCTACACCCTATGTTCTACTGTATGCCAGCCAGCCAGTACACAAGCCACCATAAGGCTTTCCTCAAACTCAAAGCATACTAAAATTCTGTGGTCTTTATAAAAGAAATTCTCTTAATCATTCCATTACAGCAAAAAGTTCAACTTCTGAGATGCTTCTTCCTCAATACTATAGCATAGGGAAACACAGATAATAAATAAACCTGGATATAGCGCAGTGGGAAGAGTTTTGGTCGTGGAATCAGAACACCTGGGCTCCAGTCCTATTTCTATCATTTACTTGCCCTGTGAGCTTCCTGGCCACTGGAAATACACCTGATGATGAGAATAATCTCACCCACCTCCAAGGATCGTTACAGGGATCCAATTGTAAAAACCAGTTTATCATTATTTCTCTTTTTAAAAACACAGGGAAGATTACGTACGGTACTGCGTTCCAGCTCCAATTTAACTGGTACGGAAAATCTGGCAATGTTGGCTGGCACCGATTTACGTGTTTTGGGAATTCTCTAATTGCAACAACAAAAAAAGGATTATATACAGATATACAGGCCCCTGGCTACCCTCAAGCTTTATGTGGCATTTTTGGTATTCCAAACAGAACTTCACCGGAGGCGCGCCTCCAGGCCAGGAGCCTCCCGGAACACGTCTGCCGGGCAGGGAGGCGGGCGCAGAACCGACCTACCCACAGAGTCCGGACGCGGCACACGCCACGACAGCCAGGCTCCCGCCGCCGGGTTCACCGAGCGCCGGCAGGCAGCTGCCTCGGGGGGAGGGCCACTCACCAGGTCAGAAAGACCCCGGTCCTGCGGCCCCTCCTCACGGCATAGAACATCCCGAGCCCGCAACAGCCACGGCTGCAGTGCACGGCGGCCAAGGCGACTCTGTGGGCCAGCGACAGCAGCCTTCCCATCGCTCACTCCCAGGCACCGAGCAGCATCTTGGCTCCAGGCCACAGGCGGAAAGAGCCCCCACAACGCCCAACAATCACACTTCCGCCGGCGGCGCACGGAGATGACGTGCATCCGGGCTGTTGCCCGTGAGGAGGGGGAGGAGCCTAGGGAAGGGCGGGGTCTAGGGGAGGTGGGAGCGGGGCGGAGCCTGGAGCCTCGCGCCTTTTGAGCTCGTCAGTCTCCCCGATATCGATTAGAAAGTAAGACCCCAGTGAGATCCCGGAGTGGGGTCACGTGTGGGGGGGCGGGGCCTGGCGGGGGTCCTGGAGCCCGGCGAGCTCCGGGGAGGGGCGGAGCCTAGAGAGGGTCGGGGCTGTGGGCGGAGCCCAAGGGGCGGGGACGGCGCGCCTGCGGGCGGAAGCCCCCGCCCCCCAGGGAGGCCGTGGCGGGTGGTTGTGGGGGTGGGGCCGCCGCCCCTGTCCGCCGAGCGGCAGAAAGACATTCGGATTCACAAAGAGTGAATAAGTACAGACGGAGGGGAGAAGAGGGTGCCGTTTCTTGGGTGCACACCTCTGGAGAGTGCGGGCCCCTGTCCCCAAGCCCCGCAAGTGGGCATTTAACCAGGGGGTGTGCGGCGAGGAAAGTACTGGGAGCCAGGGGGAAATGTACTTGGGAAGGCGATGTGTCGGAACTCTGCTCAGTATTTGACTTTTTGCTCTGTAAGCAAATCAAATCCTTTTAAAAGTCTTCTCCATTGACAAGCTTTGTTTTTCACATTAATTTTACACTACTTTTCTTTAAATCTCAACGACCCCTTTTGGACACCTGCTGTGTGCTATGTCACGCTCTGGGGATACAAGGGCCAAGCGCCCAGGAATCCCCGGAGAAGAACGTGTCAGAGAATAGACTGCAAGGTGGAACACGCTGCTTGAGAAGTACGTGCCAGACAGAGCAGACAATAACCGTGCCTGGAAGGTCAGGTGAGACCTAACGTCATGACCCAGTGAAGTTTTGAAGGCTAATGAAAAAAAAAAGTTCGTTCACATGAATTTCACTTAAAGGAGGATGCATATTGCAGGAAGAAGAGATGGCCAGGCAAAGGTGAGACGTCTCTTAGTGTGATCGGATGAGTTCTTATGTGAACTCACGAAACATAAATTTTAAACATTTCAGCCTTTCTAATTTGAATTAAAATTGGCTATAGCTTTTATTCCTCGTTTCTTTTTATTTATTTATTTTGAGACAGAGTCTCAATCTGTTGCCCAGACTAGAGTGCTGTGGCATCAGCCCAGCAAGTCCTAACTAGGTCTAACCCCAAGAGAAGCTGGTGGGGACGGGTACAGCTGTCAGGTCATCCTGAGAGTGGTCCCTGGGACATCTTTGGGTTTCATGAGATAGATATCTACACAAAGACATATCATCAATCATTAATTGACTTTTAAGGGCAGCTGTGTATGTGTGCATGTGTAATAAGAAGACGACTTGAAGTGAGACAGAAATAAGGAATAAGCTGGGTGCAGTGGCTCACGCCTGTAATCCTAGCACTCTGGGAGGCTGAGGCGGGAGGTTGGCTTGAGCTCAGGAGTTCAAGACCAGCCTGAGCAAGAGACTTGAAGTGAGACAGAAATAAGAAATAGGCCAGGCGTGGTGGCACACACCTGTAGTCCCAGCTATTTGGGAGACTGAGGCAGGAGGATCGCTTGAGCCCAGGAGTTGGAGGTTTTTGTGAGCTAGGCTGATGCCACAGCACTCTAGTCTGGGCAACGGATTGAGGGTCCCCAGGACCCCTATCTGGGTAGACCTGGAGGCCAGGATCAGAGTGGCGGAAGCAGCCTACTGACACTCAGGTGGCTGTTCACAGCCAATGAAGGACACAGCTGAGAGGGGAACAGGGAAGGTGCCTGCCTTGTGAGGTTTCCTCTTTTTTATGAGAGAAACAGATTCAGCAGCTGCATCACCTCAAACATTATTCTCTCATATTGTCAGATAAAGCAAGTAATTGTATGTATTTATATATTTAGGAATCAGGGTTTTCATTATAAGAGAAAAGGAGATGCAGTTATCGAATCAAGGATTTCAGAAGCAACACTGTCCTATTAGGCGTGGATTGGTAATATCAATATGAACCTGTATCTTCATATGAAAATATAGTTTTAAAAATGCAACTCTATTAGCCCTGCCCATTGAAATGGCTTCAGAGGACCCCCATCATGCATCCTAGTGCCAAGATTCTGGTTTCCAATATTATTTTTCCAAAATAAATAAATAAATAAAAAGAATCAAGGCTTCTTGGAGAAAAGGCTCATTCCATGTCTGGGGCAGAAAAGTACAAAAAGCCTGGAACATCTTGCAGCAGAAAGCAAGATGTTCAGACATTACTGGAGATGACAGGACATGGGCACTAATCTAAAAGGGGGTCCTACCGGCCACACTTAAGTGAGACCACTTAAGCATCGAGGGAGAATGTTACCTGAGGTTGACCAACGTACAGTAAAGCTGGAAAGTTCTTCATCCATAATGATACACAAAAGAGTTAACAAAGTCTCTAAAAGTAAGTGAATTGGATAGATGATATTTCCGAGTTGGCAATCATGTTGGTATCATTGACTTATTGTACTTTTAAAGAATAAAAAAACTAGTAAATATATAAAGAAACTAATAAGACTAATATAAAAATTTAATGTTACAGTTAGAAGGCATTTCCCAACAAATCTTAGTAGAATGATCACATAAGTTGTGGCTATGATCCTAAAAACACCTATTTAATATACGCTGCAACATTCTATCAAGTTCTAAGTTTTTAGAATTACATTTATTAGAATCCCATGAGGTTCAAAGAGTTAGAAAAAAATTTATGTATTTTAATTGCTTGATGCTTTCGTGGGAGCCACAGAATTTCTAGTAGTAGAAATAAAAATTAGGTAATGTCTGTAACTTGAAACCAGAGAAGTGGGCTAAGTGGTCACTTCTCTCTTGAAGTTACAAGATCATTAACAAAAGCACCACCACTGGCTCAGCACATTCGATTAGGGTTACGAACAAGAATCCAGACAGCCTGTCTCCTACGTCTGTAGTAGATAATATCAATCAGCTGCTAAGCTAACTACCTTCCTCAGGTTGCTAAGCAGTTTTTAATCTGGAAAGATTTAGAATTAAGATAGAAATGTTTATGAGAATTAGACCTACTATACAAACATTTTTTTGGTTACGAGAGAAACAGTGCATATTTGTTCTTTTGTATAACCATAACGCAAGGGATAATTTGGCCTGTTTAGAGTAACAGTCCAGCAGCAATTATTTGAAATGTATATTTGAGTAAAAGATTTAGACCAGTCATGTTTAGGTGAAGCCTAGTTATTTCAGTATTGAAATGCGTAAAGAAACCTTCAGGTCTAGCTAACTGAATTTATAAGAAGTTGTTGGTTCGTTCACTATATCATTGTTTCTTCAAGTTCTAAAAAACAATGTTTGAGGTGATGCAGCTGCTGAATCTGTTTCTCTCATTAAAAAGAGGAAACCTCACAAGGCAGGCACCTTCCCTGTTCCCCTCTCAGCTGTGTCCTTCATTGGCTGTGAACAGCCACCTGAGTGTGAGTAGGCTGCTTCTG
Source organism: Propithecus coquereli (assembly GCF_000956105.1). Lineage (NCBI taxonomy): Eukaryota > Metazoa > Chordata > Mammalia > Primates > Indriidae > Propithecus > Propithecus coquereli. The sequence continues at coordinate 1,069,068 of NW_012151163.1, forward strand.
CCACTCTGATCCTGGCCTCCAGGTCTACCCAGATAGGGGTCCCGGGGCCCCTCAATTCTTCCCCTAGTCTAGATACTCTACCCAGTAGCACTCTTGGGACTGGGGAGAGATGACAAAACACATTTTAAACATTTTGGTTCGCAGATGGATTTCCTAACAGCCATTTTCCATTGTGTGCCCTGCCTACTCATACCACTTCTAGAGCAAGGGAGCCCCTTTAAGGCTCTCCTGGCTTCCCCGAGCAATAGGCATGTTTAGTGGTAGTGCACCTGTTCTCTCTGTAGCCAAGGCCTCTCCCTTCCAGAAAGTGAATGCAGCTTTAGACTAGTAGGAAGAAAGGTGATGATGATGACGACGATGATGATTAGAGATAAGGTATTGCTCTGTCGCCCAGGCTGGAGTGCAGTGGTGTCATAATAGCTCGTTGCTACCTCTAAGGCTTGGACTCAAGCGATTCTTCTTGCCTCCATCTCCCAAGTAGCTGGGACTACAGGGGCACACCACCACGCCTGGCTAATTTTTTTAAAAGTTTTTGTAGAGATGAGGTCTTGCTATGTTGCTCAGGTTGGTCTCGAACTCCTGGGCTCAGGTGATCCTCCAGTTGCAGCCTCCCAAAGTGCTGGGATTACAGGTGTGCACCACTGCACCTAGCAGAAAGAGCATTATGTTGCACTGATGACTGATCCCAAAAGTAAAACAGGCCCGAGTCAGAAAAAAACTAGTTATCATTAAGTCTGCATATACGGCCGGGCGCAGTGGCTCACGCCTGTAATCCTAGCTCTCTGGGAGGCCAAGGCGGGCG
>NW_012151163.1:1069919-1102476 GCF_000956105.1 Propithecus coquereli
TTTGGTTAAGAGAGAAACAGTGCATATTTGTTCTTTTGTATAACCATAACGCAAGGGATAATTTGGCCTGTTTAGAGTAACAGTCCAGCAGCAATTATTTGAAATGTATATTTGAGTAAAAGATTTAGACCAGTCATGTTTAGGTGAAGCCTAGTTATTTCAGTATTGAAATGCGTAAAGAAATCTTCAAGTCTAGCTAACTGAATTTATAAGAAGTTGTTGGTTTGTTCACTATATCATTGTTTCTTCAAGTTCTAAAAAACAATGTTTGAAGTCATGCAGCTGCTGAATCTGTTTCTCTCATAAAAAAGAGGAAACCCCACAAGGCAGGCACCTTCCCTGTTCCCCTCTTAGCTGTGTCCTTCATTGGCTGTGAACAGCCACCTGAGTGTCAGTAGGCTGCTTCTGCCACTCTGATCCTGGCCTCCAGGTCTACCCAGATAGGGGTCCCGGGGCCCGTCAATTCTTCCCCTTGTCTAGATACTCTACCCAGTAGCACTCTTGGGACTGGCGAGAGATGACAAAACACATTTTAAACATTTTGGTTCGCAGATGGATTTCCTAACAGCCATTTTCCATTGTGTGCCCTGCCTACTTATACCACTTCTGGAGCAAGGGAGCCCCTTTAAGGCTCTCCTGGTCTTCCCTAAGCAATAGGCATGTTTAGTGGTAGTGCACCTGTTCTCTCTGTAGCCAAGGCCTCCCCCTTCCAGAAAGTGAATGCAGCCTTAGACTAGTAGGAAGAAAGGTGATGATGATGACGACGATGATGATTAGAGATAAGGTATGGCTCTGTCGCCCAGGCTGGAGTGCAGTGGTGTCATAATAGCTCACTGCTACCTCCAAGGCTTGGACTCAAGCGATTCTTCTTGCCTCCATCTCCCAAGTAGCTGGGACTACAGGGGCACACCACCACGCCTGGCTAATTTTTTAAAAAGTTTTTGTAGAGATGAGGTCTTGCTATGTTGCTCAGGCTGGTCTCGAACTCCTGGGCTCAAGTGATCCTCCAGTTGCAGCCTCCCAAAGTGCTGGGATTACAGGTGTACGCCACTGCACCTAGCAGAAAGAGCATTATGTTGCACTGATGACTGATCCCAAAAGTAAAACAGGCCCCTGAGTCAGAAAAAAACTAGTTCTCATTAAGTCTGCATATACTACTCTGGGGACTAGGCATGGTGTTCTTTCAGGCCTTTTAGCTCTGAATTAAGAATGCAGCACAATTACCTTTAATATTGATGTAACAAGCATGGATCACCTGCTCTCCCTTGGGTACGCTTTCTCTATTTCCATTTACAAAGGGTTTACAGGACAATGGATTGAGGTACTTGTTAGACATGGATACACCGACAGTAATGACAATTTAATAACCATTGTAAGGTAGACGAGGGTTATACGCTAAATTAGCTTGTAAAGGCATCTGTGTAATACAACATAGCAAGGACTCTCTGGTCATAATAACTCTCAGTCCTCCTGAATAAGGAAGTCAGAACTGTGTCTCAGGCACAGTCCTGAGCAAAACCGGCTCCAGCGTCTCCAATCTTCCCCAGTCAGAGCCGGAACTCTCGTCAACGGAACCAAGATAGACTCCTAGGAAGGAAAAGCGTTTACCAACACACTCCTCCCCCGACCCACTTCCTGAGACTCTCTAGACTGCCTACCGCTTCTCAGTGGTTTTTTCCGGTTTCCTCCTCGCTAGTCGCGCTGTTTCCGCCTCTTGCTTTCCGCCGCCGGGAATTTGACGAGCTCTCGCGAGACTTGGGCCTCTTCCTAAGCCGGCGCTCTGCAAGGTAGGTGTATGGCCTTTGCTCGGGCCGGAGATTTTTGCCGGCATGCAGGAAAACGGCTCTCGGAGTCAGCCCTGGAGCAGCGGGTCCTGCTCACCGGGTGGGGATACAGCCGATTACCCGGCCCGTGCCGTCCGATGGCTTCTGCGGGGCGGGCGGGGCGCGCGGGGTCGCTGACCGCGGCGCGTCCTGTGCTCGCAGGGCAAGGCCATGTTCAGTTCCAGCGCCAAGATCGTGAAGCCCAATGGCGAGAAGCCGGACGAGTTCGAGTCTGGCATTTCCCAGGTGAGAGGGGTTCCCGGGCCGCGGGGTGGGCAGAGGCCCCTGGGGGGCGGGGGGAGGCGGCCACGTGGGTCCGCGGCCGGGCATGGGGGGCCCGCGAACCGGCGCTGAGGGTCGCCCCCCGCTGTGCTCCGCTTCTCAGGCTCTGCTGGAGCTGGAGATGAACTCGGACCTCAAGGCTCAGCTCCGGGAGCTCAACATCACGGCGGCCAAGGTAAGTCGCGCGTGCTCCCCGCGCCGGGCCTGCGGGGGCGTGTTGCGTCGTTAGGTGACCCCGCGTTTAGTGGCGGCGCCCGGCTGCGTCCTTACCCGAATCGCGGAGGAGCCGATACCTGCCCGGGTGCGCCGCGACTCCGCGGACCACTCGCGTGGGGCGGGGAAGCGAGGAGCAGGGCCGGTGCGTTTAGGTCCACGTTTAGCCCTGTGTGTTTGCGGAACAGCGAGGCGGCGCGGGGAGCCCAGCAGGGAGGCTCGGAGTTGAGGCTCCGGGGTGCAGAGCGAAAGCGGCAGTCCCCTGGGAGCGTGGCGGGGCCGGGGGCGCATCTCTGCGGGAGTGAGGATTGGTGGCGGCCCGGCCTATGTCGTCTTGGTCCTGGAATGAGGAAATCTAAAGGTTGGCGGGAGAGGAGACCTTGTCCCAAAGTTCTTACATTAGCTCGAAACATTTGCATTTAAAGTTAATACGTCTAATGACACTGGGGGTTAGACTTTTCTCCTTTGCGTCTAATTTGACTGCAGTTTTTACCTTACTTTCTGAAGCAGTTGTCTCCACTGACTACATCTGCTTAGTGTACAGATAATTTGTGTTCTTAGTTCAGGATTTATGTCGTATATGGGCAGTTTAGTGTTTGGTGAAGAGGCTTAGGCAGATGACAACCAGCCATCATTTGGGGGTGCAAAAAATTTAAAGTTTATTTCCTGTAGAGAATATCAGCCACACTTGCATGGTTATCAGTAAGTTCTCAAATTGGGAGTTTTATGTGTCAGATTTGTCAGACTTGAGAAAGAACGATGGAGCTGGGGTCTGTGGCAGTGGAAATGAACTGAGAGGTGGTTTCTTAAAAAAGGAGCTCCTACGGTCTGGGTGTTCTTGCAGATGACGCCTGTTCCCACTGAGTGTCACCACGGAACATTGTGCTTGAGTGGGACACATGGAGGTTGTGAACTTCAAAAGGTGGATTTTTTTTCCTTTAGGAAATTGAAGTTGGTGGCGGTCGGAAAGCTATCATAATCTTTGTTCCTGTTCCTCAACTGAAATCTTTCCAGAAAATCCAAGTCCGGCTAGTACGTGAATTGGAGAAAAAGTTCAGTGGAAAGCATGTTGTCTTTATTGCCCAGGTATCTGTTCCATTGAATGTTTTGTGAATTTTGCTGAAAATCGGAAGTAACTTCATAGAAGGGTTTCTGAGTAAATTGTTTGGTCTGGGTTGTTTTGCTTTCTTAAAATTTGTCCTTGTTCTGTTACTCATTTTGCTTTTAAAGCAGTTTGACAGTTCTTAGCTTTGTATCAACTTAACATCCTTTTTTTGGAATCTTGTTGAATGATAATTTTTACCTTGCAGAGGAGAATTCTGCCTAAACCAACTCGAAAAAGCCGTACAAAAAATAAGCAAAAGCGTCCCAGGAGGTGAGTATTTTAGTAGCATCAAAATTTCTGTAACATTCTTAGTTTGTACAGGTTTTAATTTATAACACAGGCCGTTCACATGGGTATCCTTAGAGAGATTAGGTTTCCTCTATCTGTGGTGTGTTTTAGAATTCATTCTAGTTGGAAAGTGTACGTGTGTCCACATCGGCACCGTAGGTGCGGGTCAGTGCTGTCGCAAAAGCTGAGACTTTGCTCCAGGTCTCTGGACAAAGGGTAGAAATGACGAGAAGGAAATCAGTAGTTCAGTGCTGGCACAAAGCCTGCTAGACATAGTTGAGGTGAGCTTGGATGTATCTTTGCTTTTCATTTTTGCGGTAGATTAGAGGTAAAAAATAAATTGGGTGGATTTTTCTGGTGCTAACATCACAGGTTAAAATACTATTGCAGTTGAAGATGCTGATGGGAAATTGTGAACTTGATTGACTTACTCTGGCATAAACTCAAATGTTGACAGTTGGCTTCCTGACAGGTAGGCCTTTTGGTATTTCATGGATGTCCCTGAATAGTACATTGTTTTCAAACTTGAATTTTGGATCCCTCCAGACTCTTCCCTACGGACCAATTTGGGAAAAAATGTAGTAGTTGTCTATCAGGTGGACAGCAATCCTATGAAATGTATGATTTGTGATGTTATCCCTAGTTAATGGATGAGGAAACTGACCCAAGACTTGGAGAATTTGCTTATTACTTCTTAACAATCATAGCTAAGAAATTTTTTAAAAAAACTCAATCTTGTTCTGAAAAACGCCTTCATAGGAAGTGAGTGCTAGGAATGTAGAACAATGGGTAGGTGTTACTGTGTGGTACCATGTTGTGGGAAGGAAGGTGAGGACAGAAAGGTAGGTGCAGGGTTTCTAGAATTTGAGTTATGTGGCTTAGCACTTGGGACTTGTTTATGGGTGGTTGGAGTAGCGTACGAATTGAGGATTTTTTTGTTTATCATGATATATAAAGGGGGTTTTGTAATCTCAGTTCTGAGAGCCCGAGTTAGGAACTGAGTATAAAAGCAGTCCCTTCACCTCTGCCCAGCTCAAGGACTGCCTCCCAGATCTGCAGCTTCAATTCTGCCTCATCCCAAACCTGTGTTTCCACATTTTCTCGGGTGATGGCTTCACTCTGTTCTGGTGTGAGCAGGGCGTGCGTTTAAAGCCTTCACTCTCGTCCACACTAAGGTGTAGTTGGTGGGTCATAGTGACTCTGCCACTTTGCCACTCTGGTGTCCTGCTTTCAGGTTTATTTTCTCTGTTGAGAAGAGCTCTGTTTCTCCATCTCAGATTAAGCTGAAATTTATGCGTATTTTGGCTATAGCAGAGTTCAGTGTTTGTCCTCCGAAGCACTTTAAGTCCGTGTGGTTTGTGATTACTAAAGTTGCAGTGCTGTTGCTCCCCCTTTTAAAATAGTTTAGATAACATTGAAACCTGAGAGATGATGCCAAGAATGGCTTTGAATATATTCTAATTTATATTTTAGAGACAGTAACAAATTTCCATATTTGCCTGCCTGCCTAGTGTTGCCAGAATATCCTTCTTGAGCAGCATTGAGTAATGCAGCCGTCTGAGAGCTTTCTGGAAGGTGACAGAAGGCTCTGGGAACGCATTTTCTTCCAGCTTTTGCTGTCTGTGGCTGCGGAACAGTAAGACCTTGGCAGTCACATTCAGAGCCAGTAGAAAACCTTAACTGTGCATGGTACTGCCAAGTAGGAAACAGAAATGAGTAGAGCATGTACTATGGGGTGAGCAAGACCTATACAAATAACCGTGATACAAGGCAGCTCTGTAATGTTGAAAATGCGTAGTAGGCACCCCAAAAGTTTGGAATTAATGGAATCTTCTTCTTTGTCAGGCAACAGGTCGGATTTGAACTTTATAGAGACAGATGAGGAGCAGTATTCCGTTGGCAGTGTAATGAGGATGGGTTGAAAGTCAGTGACCCACATGGTGGGGGGGCAGCTGTCCTAGAGCTGGCGATAGGACAGTATCTTTGGAGGGGCATATCGTAGCCCTCATTTGATCATAGACAGCAGGACGATGAGTGGTATCTTGGAGGACCAGGGGAACTCTTGAAGGCTCTTCAGTGGGTAAATTATGTGATCACTTCAGTATTTTAGAAAGATTGCTTTGACCACATTGCGGGGAGGGTGGTTTTGGAGGTGAGCAAGACTAGTGATGTGGTTATTACAGTGATTTAATTGAGAAATAATACAAGTGAAAATAAAGATGTATAAAAAGTCCTCACTAATCTCCCTAGAGATAATCACTCAATACCTTGGTGAATATGGATTGTATTGAATATGCAGTTACTTGTATCACATTTGAAATAGACTTAAGTTTTTTTTAAAATTAAGCTGCTGCTTACTGTATTCTAGTTAGACAAAGACTTTGGTGTGAAATATGAAATATAATTTGCCTATTTGAAAACTGGTATTAATTTAGATTTTAGGAACCTGGAATTAACCATTTCATTTTGACTGCGTGAGGTGCCCTCTGGGGTTCACCAGTGGGCAGGCGTTGCCAGATTGCTTACATTTTGTCACTGTTCTTCAAGCCGCACCCTGACCGCCGTGCACGACGCAATCCTTGAGGACTTGGTCTTCCCAAGTGAAATTGTGGGCAAGAGAATCCGCGTGAAACTGGACGGCAGCCGGCTCATAAAGGTTCATTTGGACAAAGCACAGCAGAATAATGTGGAACACAAGGTAACAGTTCAGCATCGTCTTACGGAAAGGTTCTGCCGCAGAGAGGTAGGTTGCAGTGTGCCGTGTCTCCATGCACCACCAGAAGCAAGAACTGGGAACTACGGCCAGCTGGTGTCATCTGTACCTCGGCCTGCTCCCCTTTGGACTGTGTGTGTCAGGTTTTAAATTGGGAGAGGTCTTAAAAATTGGACACTTGATATTCTCTGTGCCTTTTAAGTTACCAGGAAAAGTGGAAGTGAAATAATTCATGGTCTGACTTACAGTAAGGCTGTATGTTTCAGATGAGTCAGGGGTGGGGTGGTGACACTGTTAGAGTCTTGGGAGAACCGTCAGTGACCTTCAGACTTCAGAGAACATAGCCAACGTGGACAACTGCTGGCATGCCCCGGCGGCTTTGTCCGCATGGCACCTGCAGAGCAGCCCAGCACACAGGTGTGGTGGTGAGGAATTCTGGCCCAGGACGCTGGGGATGAGCTGGTCCCCAGCCTCGGGACTGTTGCGGGCATGTCCTGCGTATTTCTCACCTTCTCAGTACCTGGTTGCTGAGGAGAAGAAACATAACATACGGGGCACAGTTTCACAGAATTGGTAGGTTTTAAGATGTGTGTGCGTATTTAAAGTTTTGTGATGAATTGTTTCTTCTCTTGTAGGTTGAAACTTTTTCTGGTGTTTATAAGAAGCTCACGGGCAAGGATGTTAATTTTGAATTCCCAGAGTTTCAGTTGTAAACAAAAATGACTAAATAAACTATATTCACAGTATTCTGTTTTAGGCGTGTTTGTCTAAAATTCCAGAGACACGGATGCATAGCTACTTACGTCATCAGTAGTTTGCTACATAGGCTGGAGGATTTTGAGCAGAAGGGGCTGTGTGTGTTTGTGCCAGGATGTTTGATGTGATGGGTATACTTGTATCCAGCGATGTTGCAATAGGTGTAATCTTATTGCCCCAGATGGGTGAATATTACTATCTTACCCGTTTTTAAGCATGCAGTTCAGTAGCCTTAAGTATATCTGCGTTGTCCGAGACAAATCTCTAGAACTTTCTCATTCATCTTGTAGAACTGAAACTGCCCGTTAAACCAACAAGTTCACTTCTCCCTTGTTCCCTCAGAATCATTGAATTTTTATGCGTAAATCCATGTCAGGTTTTCGAAAGACTGGAAAGTGGAGTGTAAGTGTAGTGAATAGATTCAATGCACTCCAGATGGTGCATGAACTGGGGTGGGCGGTCCAGTTCCTCAGCGTTCTAGTCCACAAAGTGAAGGCATCGGGTGAAACGGCAGCTCTTGAGGTCAGGACCCTGGAGCAGCGTTAGGGTCCATAGTTCTTCCAGCTCTTTCTCTAGGTAGTAGGAGATGTCTTAAAAGGAAATTGATTCTTCAGTTTGTTTGCTTTGTTGCCAAGCGGCTTTAAGAATTGATAAACCCTAAACTTACTGTGCGAAAGTTACCTTCTTGTTTATATGGAGTGAAGAAGATCTTAGGGAATGCAGCCCCAAATAGCGTGTTTTACATCAGATTGCTCCCACGTGTAGACTAGTTGGGTTGCATAAGCTTTTGAGGCAAAACAATAGTATTTGCCCATTTCACACACAAGGCCTGGTAAGAGTTGGGCAGCTGGAGTGTCCACCGGGTGCTTTAAACCCCCGTGTGCCCTTGAGCCGCCTTGTACTGCCTGGGTGAGACCTTGGTGGATGGGTGGGTGAGGAAGACTCCCCTCCCCCATGCTGCTGTCTACACCCCATCAGTCCCCATCAGGGTCCCACAGCCCTGACGCTTTCCCTGGTTCTTGGGAGGGAAGCCCTTGCTCAGGCCCAGGGTGCTGTGCTGCAAACCTCTCACCCTCCCCAGCGTGCAGCCCGTTTCCTGATCTGTGTTTTGTGGCATCGTAGGTTCTCTTTGCCGTGCTCTTACCTCGAATGTTTAGCATATATTGGTCTTCAAAAAACGATGAAGGTCACAGGAAAATGCCCGTTTTTGTGGCCATAACCTGGAAACTGATTGGACGTGCTGTAGGTGGCGCATGTTTTGCTTGAGCACGATCCTAATACCGTGATACGCGGTGTGTGTCACCACTCTGAGCCTCAGTTCTCTGGTCTATAAAATGAGAATTTATTACCTGCTTCATTATATTACTTTCAGCTACACAGATACCAAGTGCATTTTCAAAGCAGTAGCTCCTTAGTGCCAGGGATTTAGAGTGTGCGCTTCATAAACTGCACTGACCACGGCTCCATCACCCGGGAGTCCTCGGGCTCTGAAGCTCTCTCCAGAGGTGGCACGTGAGATGAGCCCTTCAACTTTAAATGGCGGAAGGTGACGTGAATCGCACAGCAGGGAGGAGCCGACTGAAGCAAATTCAGTCTTGCTTTTTTCAGCTTGCGAAGTGCTGCAGTTACAGGCGGTGATGGGATTTGGGTCGTGCTGAGTGGTCGGATCCGACGTAGGTGGAGCGTGATCGCGGCACTTGCTCGTGTGGTGCACAGGTTTGCTTCTCAGGCCGGGGAAGCAGGACTTACAAGCTGTCCTAGAATGTTTTTGTTTTAAAAAACATTTGAATTTGTTGATTTTTCTGTGATGCCAGTGCCTATCAGTAGTATGCCTAGTAGGTGTTAAAAAAAAATCCATCTCCAGTAAAAGAAATTGTACCATTACATGAGAAATAATTGTTTTTAAACGAGTGTTGTAAGGAGTGAGCATGTTGTAAGATGGCCATTGGGAAATGCTTCCGTTTTAGATGGAAGTTACATGTCACCTGTAAGGTATTTGCATAGTATAAAAACTTGGAAACAGAATATTCTCACCTATTAAAGACTCTTACGAAGAGTTTCAGTTGACTTCCATTTGTTAAAAATTAAAATGTTCAATCGTCTAATTCCTTTGCAAGAACAAAAATTACCAGGACACCAAAAAAAGATGGAAAATTTTGATTTATTTTCAATAAAAACTTGCACAATTGCTGCATAGGAAGCATAGCCGAAGATATCCATTTACATCTATCTTTGTAAGGGATCTTTCTTTAAAAAAACAAAAAAAAAACTTCAGTAGAAGCTTTCTGTTACACACGAAAGTATAGCAGGATATCGTAGTGGACTTCTGTGCACCTGTCGCCCGGCTTCAGTGTTACTGACGATTTGCTTAATCTTGTTCCAGCTATCCCCACCTCTTTTTGCTGGAGATTTTTGAAGGGAATTCTAAACATATCAGGAATCTTTTAGCTGTGATGATTACTATATTTTTGGGGCAGGGTTTCGCTCTGTCGCTCTGGCTAGAGTGCAGTGGCATCGTCATAGCTCACTGCAACCTCGAACTCACAGGGCTGGCTCGAGGGATCCTCCTGCCTCAGCCTCCCGAGTAGCTGGGACTACAGGTGCCACCACGCAGGGGTGATTTTTCTATTTTTTGTAGAGATGGGATCTTGCTGAGGCTGGTGAACTCAGCAGTCCTCCCATCTCGGCCTCCCAAAGTGCTGGGATTACAGGCCTGAGCCACCGCCCTGGCCTAAGCTGTGATGATTATTAAAATCAAGTATCAAAATAAACTCAACTAGATTTTAAATTGTTATATTACAAAGTATTAAACCAAGGTTTTCTAAATCTAGTCAATCACATTGCTTTTACTAAAATTAATACTTTGGTGAACAAAAAGTTTTAGGTACTATTTTTATTCATATAAAATTTGTGTTTTTGTAATGTGTATACGCTGTGTATACTATGGTACATTCTGTATTAACTACACATTGGAGTTACTCAAAAGTTTTCCTTGAGATACACGACAAAAGTTTGGTTTGATGACCAAACGGATTGTCATCACAATTTTCATCAGTGAACTTGGTGACAAGAAAGCTTAAATATATTGAATATTTTGGAAAGGTAAACAATTTAAGATCCTATTGAACAAAGATTAGATATTGAACCTGCAAGAATGAGATTAAACCCTGCTAGTTGTATTAGTGGAGTGTTTTCTTCCTGATTTGTACAATGTAAAAGAACTGATAAGGGTGCACAAAGGGTATGCAAGTCCATAAGTAGTTCATCATTTTAATTTTTTGAGGCATTGAGATGCATAATAATATATCTTTAGTATAGGCATTAGACTATTTAAATTTATAACAGTACAATACAACCACGATCTAATAAAGCAGACACATTTCAACTCCCAGAGATGGGCCTGGTTGCTCACATTTGATTCCTGCTGGATCTGCTGGTAATAAACATGCTTTTAACTCCACTGAGTTTCTTCACATAGTAGCAGCAGCACCTGTGTGTGAGTGACGAAAATGAGGTTTGGTCTGAATGCCTCTGGCAATTACATTTATACTCAATTCTGGACGGATAAAACCAAGTCTGTGCTCTGTAATAGCATTTAAGTGAGGCTGTCATTTCACTTAGTGTGTTGTTGTCTGCACCTAAAATGGCCCAGCCGTTGTCTTGAAAGTAGAACACATCACTACTTCTCAGTTTTTAAGTCATTGTTTGCATTATTTTACAGAACTCGGCATGGTCCGTAAACAGAGCTGTCATTCTGCTAATTTTATTCATAACCGTTCTTCGGCTTCTTGCAAGCCCATCATGGTGACTACGGACCAGACGAGAGGCCGCCGAGTCCACAGCTCTCTTAAGTCGACGAATGGAACAAAGGGAATTCTAAACTTTATTCGTGTTTTTGACTGGTTGCTTTTTCCATTCCATGCTGTGCAGCTTTCTTTAAGTCTCTTGACTTCTCTGGGTCTCTGGCCCTCTTACTAACTTGAAGGACTGAATGAGACAAACTCATCTCTGCTCCTAAGTCGGGTGGTTCTGTGAGGTTCAGGAGGGCCTCTGGCTGCCCTCAGAAGCAGCAAAGGTTAGATTTCTGTGTGTGTCTGCGATGGGTGTATGTCAGAAAAGGTATGGCTTTTGATAGTCTTTTAGCTGAGAAATCTCTTCCTCAGTTTCAGATCTGTGCTGTATGTACTTCAAGGTCACATAGATGGGGGACTGGTGTAATTAGGGTCACTGGTCCAGCCACGGGCCTGCTCAGACTCCAGCTGCAGTCGTCGCTGTCAGACCCAGGCCTGACCGGCTGCAGCGGACAGTGCCTGCTGAAGACAGTGTTCACCGGAGGCCAGGTCCTGTGGGGACCCTGGGACAGAAAGATGAAATAAGTTACAGTCTCTTCCCTTGAGGTCCTCACTGCCCAGTGGGTAAGACAGACACAAAAATAACATTTATGCAGCAATGTGGCACTTACTTCGAATTACCTGTGCCTAAGAAGGCTCCGTTCTTTGACTTGTGTTTGTTGGCCTGGTGCACAGATGCGCGGGGAGATGGCCTGGGAGGGGCGGCGGGAAGACTGAGGGCCCCCCCCCACACAGAGGAGTCTCGTGTGACGTCAGCTTTCCCTGCCCGAGACTCTCGTTCGGTCTGATTTCCCCCTGCGTGGGGAAGACCACTGGGACACCCCGTGGGAAACAGGGCAAGTGGGACGGGCGTCGGTGACGCCTGGCACAGCCACCTCGTGCTGAGTGACAGTCTACTCGTGTCCGGCACTGGGGTGGAGCACTCACTGTATACGCTCACATCGGTGGGCAGCGGTTCTCCAGGTGTGGTCCCCGGACCACACCCTCAACGCCGCTTGGGAACTCGGTAGAAACGAAACACTCGGATCCCGCTGCCTGTGGGATCAGCAACCCCCGGGGTGGGGGCCGGCAGTCTGTTTGAAGAAGCCCTCTGGGTGGTTCTGATGCGGCCCAAGTGAGGCCCTCCGGTGTCAGGCTCCCTCATCTGGTGGTGCGCTGTCTCGTGGAACCACGTGGTAGGTGGCGCAGTCGGGATTTCAGGTGCGTGGGCAGCGACGCCGTCTCTGGGCCATCTCTGGGCCTCTGCACCCGGGAGGAGGCCGAGGGAGGGGAAGGGGCCGTGAGCCGCGCTGCTGACACTTGCAGGGACCTGGGGGAATGAGCCTCGGGGACGAGGCGGGGAGGTTGGCCAGGGTCAGTGTCCTCACGGACGGAGAGTCCTGGAGATACGGCGACACGTACCGTGCGACCTCAGTGAAATTCCCATCCGGGGCGGACGGTTTTCATCCGGCTCTTGCTGTCCAGATCTCGCAGTTATCTCTGAGAAATGTAAACACCAACCGGGCTTCGGGCCAGAGTCTCGTCCTGGCGCGGAACGACCCACTCGGCGGGCGGGTCGGAGTTCAGGAGGCTAAAGGCTGTTCCCGAGGGCCACGGCGTGGATGCCGTCCCGAAGCTGAGGGGGACAGAGAGGGACAGGGACGGCCTGAAGGGAGCAGTAGCCGGCGCTTCCCGACGACTCCTGCCACGTGTTTGCGATCCTTAACCTGAAACCGGTTCTGTTTCAGTCTGCCTGAAATAGGCATCTCGCTAGAAGAAGTTACTGATCACTTTTATTTTTGTGACAGAGTAATTTTCAGGTTATTAATTCTTTTCAAAAAGCCCGTGACCTTTCAGGATCACAGACACACAGACACATCACATTGGTGGCTCTCGGGACAGCCGTGGCGGGAGGTGCCTGCCCGCTCCGTGTGGCTGCCAGGCACAGCTTGGGGGGGACGGAGCCCCACCTGGCACCGTCCCTGTTCTATGGCTGTGACCTTGGGCAAGGTCTCTAATTCTTGAACTGTAAAGCGGAGGCAATGAGGCCGTGCCCCGAGGAGTCGAGAGGCCTGAGTTCGTGCTTGTGGGTGACCCTCGCCGACACCTGGCGGCCTAACTCGATCCCATTCTCCTCACCCCGTTTGCGTCTCGTGGGCGTCTCCGGGGCTGCGATGGGGCCCGCGCGCACTGCTCCCCGCCCCCCACCGGGCACCAGAGGCAGATTCGTCAGGAGACCGACAGAGATTCAGCCGGAGAGGCCCTAGCACTGCGTTCCCGTGGGCGTGTGTTTTTGTAAAATTGGCAGAAATAAACTCTTTGCCACAATCAGCGAAGACTGCGGCCTGGGTCCTCCGTGCAGCCTGCTGAGTGGCCCTGGGCCCTATGGCGCTGGGGCTGGACCGCTGTGCGGTGGGGCCTTTGTGCGTCGTGGGTGTTTAGCGGCATCTGTGGCCTCTGCCCTCTAGAAGCCGGTGCCGTCCCCCAGTTGTGACAGTTACAAATGTCCCTGAGCCTGGGATGGGGAGAGCAGGCTCAGGTGAGTTGGGATCGTATGTTTGGGATTTCGGTTCGGTGTTAAGTGGTTCCCAGTGACCTCCCTGTGCGATGAGGCCCTCGGTCACAAACCAGCCAGTGGCATGGTCGCGTCAAGGACCAAGGTCAGTCTCTGCACGAAACAAACCAAAGCTCGAAATGCCTGACATCGTATGCCTCATATATGAAAGAGAACGGTTAGAGGTTTCCCCAAATTTGACAACCATCTAAAAATGTACACGACATTACCAATAAAGGCTTGTGGAGCTGGAATACACTTTTTCGAAGCTACCAACAATAAAACATTTAAATAACTATGTAAGATAGAGAAAATACCGAGTTACCTTCTTTTCTCTCTACAGAAACTTGTTTGGAGGGAGGAGGCAATAGAAGAATCTGCAGCCACATAGTACAGTAAAAAAGAAACGTCAGGGCTGTCAGGCAGCTTTGTAAGAGTTAAACTTTTTATTTTGAGATAATGATAGATTCACGTGCAGAAGTAAGAGCTGACACAGAGAGATCCCAGTTTCCCGAGGGCAGCATCTCGCGGACCCACAGGACAGTCTCACAAGTGACACGGATGTCGACGTCCCACGTGACAGCACACGGTCACCAGAAACAGCCCCCGGCTGCTCGTCCCAATCCCCGGCCACCACCAGTCTGTTCTCCGAGTGTCGTGTGAGTGGAATCACACAGTAGGGACTTGTGGGATTGGCTTTTTTCACTGAGCACAATCCTGCTTCATCCCAGCTGTTCTGCGGATCAGCAGTTTGCTCCTTGTCGCTGCTGAGCGGCATCCGGAGCACGTGGGTATCACCGCTTGTTTAACCATCGCCTGCTGAAGGACGCTGGGCTAACCTGTTCTGGGATACACAAACAAAGCTCCTGTGAACAATTGTGTACAGGTTTGTGTGTTGACAAAAGTTTTCATTTCTCTGGAATAAATGCCCAGGAGTGCAACTGCTAGGTCTAAATTGCAACTAAACGTGGTACTTGCCTGTTTAGTTTTTTAAGAAACTCCCAAACTGTCTTCCAGCGCCGCGGCGCCATTTTACATCCCTTCCAGCAGTGACGTCTTTCTCCTCTTGCTTGCCCATGTTTGGTGTTGTCCCAACACTGCTTAGCCTTCCTGCTGGCTGCGCAGTGATGTCTCACTGAGGGTTAATCTGCTTTCTCTAGTGCAATGATGTTGAGCATCTTTTCACGTAATCACATCTGTTTGCTGTCTGTGTATCTTCTTTGGTGAAAGACCTGTTCATGTTTTTGCCCATTTTCTAACTGGACTCTTTGTTATTTCACTGTTAACGTTTTGGGAGTTCTTTGTATATTCTAGATACTAGTCCTTTGCCAGATGTGTGGTTTGCAAATACTTTCTCCCATCCTGGGACTTGTCTTTGCATCTTCTTAACAGGGTCTTTTTTTTTCAGAGACAGGGTCTTGCTATGTTGCCCAGGCTAGTCTTGAACTCCTAGCCTCAAGTAATCCTCCTGCCTCTGGCTCCCAAAGTACTGGGATTACAGGTGTGAGCCACCATGCCCAGCCTCTTAACAGGGTCTTTTGCAGAGCAAAATTTTAAAATTTTAATAAAGTTCAATATATTAATTATTGCTTTTGTGGATTATACTTTTGATGTTTTATTTAAGAACTATTAATATTTGCCTAGCTTTAGATCCTGAAGATTTTTCTTCTATGTTTTTCTTTAAAAGTTTTATAATTTTACATTTTCCATTTAAGTCTGTGATCTATTTTGAGTTAATTTTTGTATAAGATGTGAGGCCTAGAGGTTCATCTTTTCACCTATGAATGTCCAATTGCTATCTTCCTTCCATTGAATTGCTTTTGCACCTTTGTCAAAAATCAGTCAGTTATTTCTGTGTAGGTCTATTTCTGGGCTCTCTGTTTTGTTTCATTGTATAATAAGTCTTGGAATTGGGTAGATTGATAGCCCAGGCTGGAATGCAGTGGTGTGATCACAGCTCACTGCAATCTGAAACTCCTGGGCTCAAGTGATCCTCCTGCCTCAGCCTCCTGAGCAGCTGGGACTACAGACATGCACCACTATGTCTGACTAAGTTTTAATTTATTTTTTATAGAGATGGGGTCTTGCTCTTTTGCCCAGGTTGGTCTCAAATTCTCGACCTCAAGAGATCCCCCTGCCTAGGCCTCCCAAAGTGCTGGGATTACGGGAGTAAGCCACTGCACCTGGCCCTTGCTGGGATTTTGATGGGAGTCGTGTTAAGCTTGTTCTATATATCAGTTCAGTAGAGAATGGACATCTTTACTCTGTTGAGTCTCGCAATCTATGAAGGTGATGTCTCTGTTTATTTAGATCTTCTCTGATCTTTTCATCAGTTCAGCATGTAGGTCCTGTATATGTTTTGTTAGATTTATACCTAAGTTTTTTTTTAGAGATAGGATCTCTGTTGCCCAGGCTGGAGGACATCATAGCTCACCTTGAACTTCTGGGCTCAAGTGACTCTCCTGGCTCTGGCTCAGCCTCCCAAGTAGCTGGGACCACAGGCAGGTGCCATCATGCCTGGCTATTTTTTTTAATTTAAAAATTTTTTCGTAGAGACAGGGTTTTGATTTGTTGCTCAGTCTGGTTTTGAATTCTTGGCCTTGAGTGATTCTCCCACTTCGACCTCCCGAAGTGTTGGGATTACAGGCATGAGCCACTGCGCCCAGCCATTTATACGTATTTTTTGAGCAATTATAAATTACATTGTTTTTATTTTTAGTGTCTACAAATTCAGTGCTACTTTATAGAACTACAGTTGAATTTTTACACGTTTATCTTGTGTCCCGTGACCTTGCTGAACTCATTCAGTTGTTCTAGGAGTGTTTTGTAGACTCTTTGGGATTTTCCCAGTAGACAACCATGTCATCTGCAACAAGGAACAGTTTTACATTTTTCCTTTCTAGCCTATATGCCTTTGTTTCCTTTTCATGCCTGTTGTCGTGCCCAGAACTCCCAGCTCCGTGTTGAGTAAGAACAGTGAGAGTAGACCCCCTTGCCTTGTCTTGATTGGGAAGAAAACCTTCAGTCTTTCACCATGAAGTGTGGCCTTGGCTGTAGACTTTTTCATAGATGCTCTTCATCAAATTGAGGAAGTTCTTCCTCTACCCCTGTTTTCTGAGAGTTTTTGTCATGCAAGGGTGTTAGATTATGCCAGTTGCTTTTCCTGCATCAGTTGATGTGATCATGTGACTCTTCTGGATGCCGACGTGGTGGATTGCGTTGATTGGTTTCTGAATGTTGACCCAGCCTCGCGTCTCTGGATGAAACCGTATTTGGTTGCAGTTTATGAATCTGTTTATATATCGCTGAATTCTGTTTGGTAGTATTTTGTTAAGGATTTTTGCACCCACTAATATATTCCTGAGGGCTGTTGGTCTGTGGTTCTTTTGTACTGTCTTTATCTGCTTTTGGTATCAGGGTAATAACAAATGCATGAAATGAATTGGTAAATATTCCATCGTCTTCTGTTTTCTGGAAGGGGATGTGTAGAATTTTTGTTAATTTTTCTTTAAACATTTGGTAGATTCTCCTGTGAAACCATCTGGCCTAGAGATTTCTTTCTGGGGAGTTTTTAAATTGCAAATTTAATTCCTCTAATTGTTACAGGGCTATTAAATTATCTATTTCATGTTGTGTGCATTGTGGTAGGAAGTTGTCCATTTTGTCCAAAGTTGTCAAATTTATGTATAACTTTAATATGTTTTAAATAAATCCATTCTTTTTCATAGATATTGTGATTTGTGTGTAGTTTGTCTGTGTTTACATTTTAAATTTGTTATGATTTTTCACTCTAAATAAATATTCACCTTTGAACCTAGTTTTTTATGATCATAATTTTATATATATCTTTTTCTTAGAAGGCCCCCTCACCCCCTACAACATGCAGGGTTCGGGCTACATAGAAACTGGATCCACCAGCCCCCACAGCGACCCATTTCTGATGTGTTTTTCCTTTAAATGAAACTTAAATGAGTGGAGTGGGTTTGGGTCTCACTCTGGGCTGGGTCTCCATACACACTGGTCAAGTACTTACTGGCTTGGGAAGCAAAATCCCATATGGAAAAAAAGGAATGGAAATCCATCAGCTATACTTATTTCTGTTTCACGTGATGCCAGGTGATTGTTACCACCCTTTATAAATTGCTGAATTTCCGCAATACTCATGCCTATTAAAAAAAAAACCAGAAAAGAAAGGCTTTTTGAGACAGGATCGGGGTGTTTGGGTTGGAGAGTTAGCAGGGGGGTCCTGCCCTGCCCCCCAAACCTGGTATCACGGATGTTCCCACACTCTCTCCACCACCCCCCTGCAGGACAGCTGATGTATTTCAAACAGGAAGCTGCTTGCAGATAACGCTGCAGCCGTGCAGGCTGATCTGCTGGGCTGTCTGACAGCCCAGGCCGTGGCTTCCCTCTGCGCTTGGACCGCGGCCGCGTCTGTAAATAGCAGGCATGAGGCTCCCCGGCGCAGTGTCCTCGCGGGCCAGTGGCGGTCAGGACGCGCCCCTCGCCTAGTGTGTGCTCAGGTAGGAGACGCTGCCCGGACGCCGCCCCAGAGCACAGAACCCAAGTCTGGTGCTCAGACACTGGACAGAAGGCAAGATTCCTGACGGGGATCAAGGTAGGGATTGGGCCGAGGGGGAGATGGGAATTTGTTCTCAGTCCAGGCAAAAGATCGAGTCTTAATACACTAGGCACCAGAATTCCGAAGTTTGATTGGTTCAGTAGTTCGTGGTGGAAATTCCGTGGAGGCTATGGGGACAGAATCGGTGGATCAGAGTTACCGGGTGATCGGGTCACGCCCACTTGGGTTACACGGAATTCAAAGAACCCAGGTCCAGAGGGAGCAGCAGTCTTAAGTCCTAACCACAGTGTAATTCCTGATCCCAGAACCAGGAATCTGAAGGGTCGATCAGCTGAGGGGCTGGGGGGGCGACAGCCATCACCCTGCGTGGTGGCGGGAAGCTCTGTCGGGCTCAGTGACGGGGAGCCTGGGGGAGGCGGAGGGGCGCTCGCGGTGGCCACTTCCAAGGAGGGACAGTCCGAGTTCAGGTAGGGCGTCTGATATGAGTGGGGTCGCCTTGTCTCCAGAAATTGGAAGAGAGCCAAGTTCCATAGGGTGGCCACCTCCTGCCGTGACAACCTAGCGTTAGGAACAGCTGTCTTCTCAGACCTGAAGTGGTGTGGCAGTTCCAGATTTAACTGATGACGTTTTAAAGCCATCAGGTGCATGCCTGGCTTGTTACGTTGATGGGAAACGCTTGGTCTGGTGGTAGGTAGAGCAGTGCCCCAAACTTTCACAGCTGTTCGATTTTACCTACAATGCTGAAAAATCTGTGCCCAGTACGAGAACAGACCAATGAAGAAGTCTCTTCTTGCCTGTGGTCTCGGTGAGAAGCTGAGAAGAACGTGTGTCGTGGGTGGAAATCCTCGCTGCCCCGGAGACACCTTGTCACCGTGAGAAGCAGAAGGTGGGGGCGGGAATGGGCGCCGGTTTGCGGCAGAACAAGCCTCCCTGATGCTTCCGGGGACGGGTTCTCGGTAGATATTTACAGCGTCCGCGAGGTGCCGCCGCTGTAGATACGTGGTGAGAACGTCAACTTGCATGTCTGGCAGCTTGAGTCACGTTTTTCCCGTTGTCTATTCGTTCTTATAATTATTTCTTCTAAGGATTCCACACTGAATCCCCTTTCCCCGCTTGCAAAGCCAGCCTCCTTCACTGAAGGGAGAGGCCTCGCGTCCTGGGCCTGGCTGGCAGATAAGGATGTTGTTCTTAAAGAGCCCCTGGGGGTAGCTGTGGCTCCTCTGTTTATAAAACTAAATTCCTCTTCTCAGTTGGAGAGCAGGCGCTCTGGGAAGGCGGCTCCTTCCGTGCGTGTGGGTGCCTTCTGCGCCCTCTGCCCCGGTTTCTGCTGGCTGGACCCACCGAGCCTGAGAGCCCCCGAGGGCAGGGTCTGAGCCTCACCTGCGTCCACAGGCCGATGCGATGCGGGGCCTGTCACTGGAAAGTAGGCAGGAAATCTGCGAATGCGCAGGTGGGTCAGTGAGTGAGTGGCGGCCTGAGAAGTCCCAGCATTCGTTGATTCCGGGTTTCTCCCTCTTGCTGCCTGCCTTCCTGGGCCGGGGCAGCTGATCTCCTCTGAAGCCACTGTCAGGACTTCCGCAGGGCGAGAGCAACACAAGTCTTGCCGAGCACCTGGGTGTCTCCGGACAGAGTCACTTCTAACTGGAGAGGAAGTCCCCACGTCAGCTTTTGATACTTGGGACATGTTACAAGATCTAAACCCAGTTTGCATCCAGCAAATACCGAAAAGCGCGTGTCAGCCTCGGCACAGGTGGGGCGGTAGGGTTTTTTTTGCTTCGGTAGCTGCACACCAGCAAGAACCCAAACCTGCGGCGGAGACAGCGGCGAAGTGCGTGGTGCTGGAGAGCCGTGGAACAGCGCGTCCGGCTGCAGCCTTCGCGGGGCCCTTGTTGCGACACTGTTGGGAGTTCAGGGCGACCACAGCGGAGTGATAACAGGTCTGCAGGCCCCGTGGGACGGCACAGGCCCTGCGTCTGAGGCGTGGCCCTGGCAACACCCTGTGGGCACAGACACGACGTGGGCTCCAGACACGTGGGAAGTCCACGAGGAGGAGAGCGTGAAGTTCCGTTTCTGGTGCCTTTGTGAGCTTTCGTTCACACACTCGTTCGTTCACCCATTCATTTGTTCACTTAGTGCCTGCCCAGCTCCAGCCCCCGAGCGCCCGGGGGTCTTTACCAGTCACCAAACTGTCGCACGTGGACCCAGGCCCGGATGAGAGGAGTGACGTCAGCTCGCGGGGCCTGGGTCGTGGGTGAATTCACTCCCCCTTCTACGTGTCCCTTATTCTTGTGATCTTCCTGTGAGCTCAGCCGCCCGTGTGGCCAGAGGCAGCTCTGGCGTGGGGAGCACTGGAGGCGGAGCACTCGAGGCAGGGCCCGGCCGGGCGTTTGGGGCCGACTGTCCACCGCGGTGAGCCCCGCGTCCTTCTGGTCTTCGACAGGAGGAATCACAGCAGTTCAAGGGTTGTTCTGGGGATTAAATCAGACACGTGGAGTGTAGTATGTGTGGGCTCCTTTTTTCTCCGCCCCCCCATAAAGCCTATTCCCGTCATGACTCAAGGAGGAAGATGAGTCTTCCTTCGGTGCGTGGGGAGCCGACCACTGAGCAGAACGAAGAAAGAAGCGGACGGTGATAGGAAGCCCCGGCTTCAGCCCACTGCACCACTTACCAGCCGTGCGGCGCCGGTGACGTTGCTCCGTCTTTCTCATCTGTGCCGTGGGAGTGACGGTGCTCGTCTCTGGAGTGCTGTGCGGGCGGGTTATTTTCTCCAGCCCGGCGGACATCCGCATGCCTGTCCTGGCAGGGTCAGTTCTGCAGAAAGAAGCCGGGTCCCCACTCGGTGCATGGTGACACAGGCCGCAGGATGGCTCAGAAGGGGGACGGTTTCCCTGTGTCCGTTTTGTGGAACAGCTGACTGCAGCGAGGAGCTGTGCGGGGACAGACGTCCTCGTGGAGGGGCCTGGGCTTCTGGCCCGGTCCTGGAGCCCACACGTGGTCACTGCGTATCAGTAGCTGCCACGTGCCAGGCCCTGCGTACGAGCTTCCTGGGCATTTCCAGCGCTCTTCCTCGGGGTACACTTAGGGCGTTCTTAGCTCCACTTGCGATGAGGAAACAGGCTGGCAAAGGGCGTGCAGTTTGGCCATGGTCCTGGTAAGTGGTACGGCTAGACTCGTAGCTGTCCCTTAAACATGCGCCATACGGACGTCAAAGTCCCACGTGGCAGGTCTCCACGTGCAGCCTGTGGCTTCCTCAGCAGCTGAGGAGGCAAGAATGGCTGCCTGCTCCCACAGCCACACGGCCAGCCGTGTCCTTCCGCCCACCCGACACCGTCAGTGACTGGCGTGCCCTGCGTTAATGCGATCAGATCACGGATGAGCTACGACTACACGGCAGCGTGGGTGAATCAGAGCACGACATTAAGTAAAAAGACATGGGGACTACGCACAATGTGACATTCTGTAAAACTCGAAAACAAGCAAAACATGACGCATGTGGTTTAAGAATATGTGAACGTGCGTGTGTGGGAATGCCGTTCGGCACACCGCCAGTGCACAGCGAGCTCACGATTCCGGGTGGCGGCCCCTCCGCGGGGAGGCGGTGTCGGGCAGCAGCGGGACAGGCCCCCCTCACCCCTTCTCAGCAGGACAGAGCCCACTTTCCTCCCGCCCCTTCTCTCCGGCTGCTGGGTGTAGCCCCTCTGCAGTCTCTTTCGGTCCAAATGTCTTTCTCTTAGGAAGGCAGAAACTCAGCAGGGCCCCTCTCCGTTCTCCGTTCTCCGGATTTGATCTTTTCCTGCCCACGTGCCCTAAGCCCTCTGCTCCTCCGGTTCCTCACAGCTTTTGACCCCTGCCTGAAAGGGAGAGCGCGCATTTTCCTAATTAACCCTGTGAATCCCCCCACTTCCCACCACCCTACTCACTCCCTCGGGAGGACCGAGCGGGAGCAGGAGCGGGGATTTGAACTGGGCCCTCGGAGAGCAGGCGCTGGGATGTCTGGGCTCGGCATGTGGCCAGGCGTCATCGGCTTTCTGTCCCTGACTTTGAGCTTCCAAGTCTCTTTCTTCCCTGAGCCTGGACGCGAGGGAGGGAGGTGGCTTTACCTGCGTTGACAAAGTAAGGTAGGGAAGCTCTGTGAGCCCGGGTGCTGGAGCACTTGCTCTGGCCCCTCCCTCCCTCCCTCTGTGTCCCTTCCTTAACCTTCTCCTTAGTGTCCCGTGGACGTTGCACATCTAATGTTCACGGCTGTGACACTGTCAAACAACCTCCACTTACCTTTTCTCCTATTATCATAGTGGGGATTTTTTTCAGAGTTGGGAGAAGGATTTCAACGACTTCGCTTCATGCTGCAGGGACAGGTTCTGCCGCTCACAAGACGTAGCTTGTCCACTGGCTGCCACGGTGGCAGGGTCCATGTCGGGTGGCAGTGGGTGTCCTTGGGCGTCTTGACCCTTCCACATATTTCTGGCAGAATTCCTCGAGCAGCAGGCAGTTCAAGTCCTAAAGGTGGGCTAACACCAGCCAGAGATGGGGTCTCTGCAGACTCGGGGGCCACAAGATCTGAAGACGGGATGGACTTGGCCTTAGAGGTCTGTCCCGCCATCCTCCCGGGCTTTTGTATGACGAAGTGAACACAGGAGGGCTCCCGGGCTGTGGATGTGAGAATCGACACTGCTCCAGACGGCCTTCTCCAGCAGCTAAGGCGACTCCGCTTTGGGCGGGGAGGGCTGGCCTGGGACGGACGGGACAGAATGCAGGGTGCTATGGCCCCCCGGCCTTGCAAACCAAACCGTCGCTCCGTCCACCAGGCCCAGCTGCCTCTGCGCCGCCCTCTTCGGAGGCTGACAGGCGGCTCAGACTCAGACAGCCGAACCCCACTCTCACTCCGTCCCCGCCTCCTCACCTCCCTTCCTCTGTAACTGGCTGCACCACCCACCTGGGTGCTCAGGACGAAAGCTTCAGTCTCTGGCCCCCTCTGTTTCCCACTTAACCCATCAGCAGATTCCGTCAGCTGTGCTCCCCGGGCTGTCGCAGACCTGCCCGTGTTCATCACCTTCAGCTGCTGGCCCAGTCACCCCTGCACGGTCTCCTGGCGTCCATCCCGCCCCTGAAGTCCAGTCTCAAAAGAGCCAGGTGCCCTTTTATGAAGCTGCCCCCTCAACCCAGACCCCTGTCTCATTCAGAGCAACCCAGAGCTGTCACCAGGGGGACGGCCAGGGACAGCGCTGCCCTCTGCTGCCCCAGGGCTCGCTTCCTCCTACCCAGGCAGCTCCCTCTCCCGGCCCAAGCCCAAGCCTCAGGGTTTTCACACCCACAGGTCTCCCCTGAACACTTTCCCCCAGTGGCAAGTCTCTCTGCAACAGCAGCGGGTGTCTCCCCACCCCCAACTCTTCCCCAGGGCTCCCATTCCCGTCTGTCTGTCTGTCTCCTCCAACCGCCTCTACTGCCAGTGCCTAGAACTGTGCCCAACGGGTCAGTACCCACAGATGCTGCGTGCGTGAGTGAGGGGTGCAGGGCGCTGGGGCGCAGCGGGAAGCGCGGCCCTTGGATGGAGACTTGGTGCTTCTGAGTGGCCATGGCTCTCAGGGAGCCGGGCCAGGCCCAGCTCTGCCCTTCTCTGCTGTGCTGGGCCCTGCGCTCTCCCCTCTCCCTTCCCTGCCTGCGCCCTCTGTTTCCTGTGTCTCCTCCAACGTAGCAGATTCCATTGCCAGCTTTGTTTCCAAAGTTTTAATGCCCCTCCTGAAGAAACAAAGGTGACAACGAACACTGGCCTCTCCTGGGACAATCAAAAGCCAGGAGCCCCGGTCCCCAGGGCTCTCACCTCCCTGCTCCCCAGGGCGCTGGGTTCATTCCTCAGGGTGGGGCTGCCCCCCTTGCTGACCTCCTGGGGGCTGCCCACATGTGGGGCGTGGACTCCTGCCTGCGAAGTGAACCCTGACACGTGGGGTCCACTGGCGCCTGGGCCTTTCCCCTGGCTCTTCACCCCCCCCCCACAGCTGTGCCTGCGGCTGGCGGCTGCCCCTGCAGAGTCCCCTCCACTCTGTTGGGATCGGCTGCTCTGAAGGTCTCAGACGGAGCCATGGTGGGCACACAGCAGGCCTCCACCCGTACCCACTGCTCAGGCTGGGGCGACCCGGTGCCTGTGCCTGACCAGGGCTGCCGGACACTTCCCAGGGGAGGCCCCAGACCCCCGCCCAGGCCCAAGGAGGGGGGACCCCAGTGTGCGCAGGCTGCCCGGCTGGCATTCCCGTCACTGTTTATTCCTTTCTTGGAGCAGGAGTCAACGTCCTGCCCGCGCATGATGAAGGGGCACCTGGCTCTCACGGGCGCTCTCCTCGGCCTGGCCTTCCTGTCCCTGCTGCCCTCTGGATGTCCCCAGCAGACTGCGGACGACGCCTGCTCCGTGCAGATCCTCGTCCCGGGCCTCAAAGGTAACCGGCGCCTCTCCTTGACCCCAGCCCCAGTCAGCAGCCTCTGGGGCGGCTCCGCGGGAAAGCACTGAGACCACCCCTGGCAACCATGCTCACTCCGTTGGGCCTCAGTCTCCCCATCTGTGACATCGAGGGTTGGGCTGTGTGGAGTCTGAGCTTTCTTGAGCCGTGGACTTGTGCGACCCTGAGGACAGCTGTTTGCACCCCAGCCCCGGGCACGGGGACCCTGTCGGAGCCCCGACATCTGCTTCAGGCACTGCCCACGTGGTCCCGCGGCATCCCCGGCAGGAGATGATCTCGTGCGGTCCGTTTTGCAGATAAGGAATTTCGAGGCTCGGAGAGGTGTAGCAGTTCGCCTCAGGACCCACGTGGGCTCCTGTAAGGTTTCCAAGAGCTCTTAATATTCTTTATTTTAAAAACTAAATGAAATTTTTCCTGCTGCTTTGTCTATAGTTGACCTCCAGACAGATGGCTGTGCAGGTCGGGTGGGCAAGTGCCGAGGCCGCCGTGGCCGAGGCCCCCCGAGCGGTGCCTCCATTCAGGAAAACCACCCGTTTCTGCAGAGCGCAGGGAAGAGATCCCCAAACCCTGTGACTCCTCAGCAGGACGAGCTACATAATTTGTGGGGCCCTTGTTTGAATATTAAGAATTTCCAGAAGGGACAGCCGCACCCACACCAGGCGTGGGGTGCGCAGGGCCGTGTGGCTGCCGGGCATGGAGGGGCACAGTCACTTCCCGCACCCCAATTCGGTTTGCCCCTCCCCATCTGCAAGGGCCGCTCAGCCAGGGACCACTAGTTGTCCCCACGAGGTGCTGCCTTTTAAGGGGAGGCTGCAGCCTCCTTTTATTGAAACATCAGAGAAAAGCGGGTTCTCACACTGAGGAGCTGTCGAACCCTTGCTCAAAACGACCACCAGGAAAGACAAGCTCCACTTACCTCTGCATCGCACAAAATATTATTGATATAAAAAGATTAGCATAAAAAGCTGGGGCTGCCCGTCGTGGGCAGGGGGACGCCGGTCCCTGCGGTCCTGCCAGGATGTCCCTCTCCGGGGCAGGTGCTGGCTGTAGGACTGGAGGCCAGAAGTTCTCTAGCGTGGCCTGTGTGGAAGGTTCCTTTTCCTCTGCTTTCAGCCTGTGGTTGGAAGCCAAGGAGACAGTCCTGCAGCCCTAACAAGCCCCCTGGCTTTTGTGTCCTTGGTCATGATAAACATGCTGACCTTCTTTTTAAAATTTTCAATCATGTCGGAAGAAGCGTAAACTGTGCCTCTATCAGAAGGTTTGGCGAAGGCGTGGTTTTGGCGCCTGACTGTGGTGGCGGGTGTGGGTGTGTGTTTGCAGATGTTGGCTGTGGCAGTCACACCCCACCTGGCCACGGGGCCCCTGGAGTCCCGCAGGTCCCCCCACTGGGCTCTGCACGGGGCGGGGCTGGGCTGGGGCCGGCTCCTTGCAGACGCCCCCCAGGCGCTGTGGTGAGGAACCTCCCCAGGCGGCCGCCAGCCTGGGTCCCACGGGTGCGCCACCGTCTCACACGTGTGTGGGGCCCACCTCTCCGGCAGGTGTGAGAAGGAACAGGACAGGGCTGAGTGTGCCCAAAGCAGAAGATTTTAACACATGGTTTAAATGTATACTTACTGTTACGGAAAGAGTCAATGTTTTCTAAAGCTAAAACAGTGTTTTCTAAAGCTAAAAATCTAGAACAGTGGAATACAAAATTTTAAATATTAATAGTCCCTTTGTAATTTCATTTAAAAATACCCAAATATATACAGTGGCGTGCACCCGTGGTCCCGCCTACTCGGGAGGCTGGGGCAGGAGGATCGCTTGAGCCCAGGAGTTCAAGGCTGCAGTGAGCTGTGATGATGAGACCCCAGAGCCAGACCCTGTCTCAAAAACAAAAACCAAAACTCAAAACCAACAAAGGTACAGAAACATAGAATAAGGCTGGAAGGAAACATGCTGAAATGCTAATGGCAGTGGCCGTCTCTGAGTGTAGACTGACATATGATTAAAAATGGTCACGGGGGTAACAATCCCAACGTTCTATAGTTAGCAGATTTCACACTCTAAGTGTAAAATCAAGGCAATATCAATATTCAGATGTCTCTGGGTTGTCAAGCGCACTTTGAGGGCACCTTTGAGCCAGAGACTTTTCCAGGTCTGCGCTGGTGACGTGCGCCGAATCCCCGGGTGCCCGCAGAGGCGGCTTGCAGGGCCCGTGCGGCTCGATGTCGACCGTCTCTGGGTCGGATGACCAGCAGCCTCCTCCCTCTCCCGGGGATGGCATGCCTCCCATGCGTGGCTGCAGCTGTCATCTCAGGGGTTCATCGACAGCATAACACAGACTGTCGTTAGTGATGAGTCGCCGCCCTCGTGAGGCTCAGGCGTCGTCCACAGGGGTGGCTCGATGTTGTGCTTATTTGCTCCTTTCACGCGTGTTTACTGAGCGCCCGTAAGGAGCAAGATGCGCTGTAGGTTCGTTCCTTAGAGGGTCCCCTGGGTGAATCGGACCTGGACCCTGCTTTCCATGGGCTCGTTCAGCAGGTGGCTGGGGACGTGTTCCTAAGCGTGGGGAAGCCGTGTGCGGTGGTAGGCCCTGTGCCCTGGAGCTGCTCCTGCAGCCCCGATGCCGGTCGCTGTTTCACGAGACAGATGCCAGTCTGCCAGTGCCGAAGGGCGACTGTGTAGAGACACTTGTGAAGACAGTCACTCCAGCCTGAGAACCTGGGTGTCTTGTTCCGACGGTCGAGGCTCAGGCCAGAGTCCTTTTCTGCTGCGGTGAGTGAGTGTGTGAACACAGAGCCAGCTTGGTTTCAGTGGAAGAGTTTTGTTGTTCCGATGTTTAATTTGGCAGCAGGGGAAGGGTGGGGGCAAATCTGTCACAGGAAAAGCAAGTGTGGGGGCTTCCAAGCAAAAAAAAACCTCAAGATTGATGCACATTTTGTCAACGGCAAAACAAACAGATTGGCATCCAGGAAGGAGCCTCTTCTCTCGAGTCCGCGCCTCCTCCCTGGCATCCTCGGCGTGGGGCCTGCGGCCGGAGCAGTCGGGGCCGTGGAGCCCGCGCCCCGGTGTGGCTTAGCCGCTGTCTGTGCGGGCTCTGGTTATCCGGTGAGTGCACGCCACTTCGGTGCCCTGGAGTGTGCTTTCCCTGTAAAACAGGGCTGCAGCGTCAATCCCGCTGACCTCGCAGAGAGACCGCGACGCTAACACGTGACACCGTGAGAGCAGAGAGATGGGAGCCCACAGGGTAGGCGGCGCCACGCCCCTTCAGTAGGGATGTCTGGGAGTCATCACGTCTCACTGCAGGTGGGCGTTGTGCCTCCACCGTCCCTGCCAGCTTCGGGCCAGACCTGGGCGGGGGGCCCAGCCCCTGCTTCCTGCTCCTGGACGGTGACTTGCAAACCGCTAACCCTGTGCCGGGCAACCGGCCCAGCAAGGCAGCAGATCAGATGTCCACCTGCCGGCGTGCAGGGAGCGTCGGCAGGTGAGAGGTGAGCCCAAGGGGCTAGGAGAGGGTCTAAAAGGATTCATTCTACCCGACGTGTCAGAAATTGCATTGGTCAATGGAGCAAAACATACAAATGCAATACAGGTTCTGCTTTTGGGGGGAAATAGGCATATAAATGGTCACCGGTCACTGGGCACACATTTATTGGACATTTATGGACCAGGCTCAGAGCTGGGGTGGAGAAGCCATTGCCCGTCTCCTCAGAGGCCCAGCGTCAGCCCAGCACGCGGGGCAGCGTCTGGCCTGCAAGTCCCCCCGACACCCCTTGCTTGTCCTCGGGGTTCAAACGTGGCTGCAGAATCTTCCGCACCCCACACTCCCGGCAGCCCTTTGACTGCTGGTGCTTGAGATGACACGCATTTGCTATGTCAGGGCCTGATAATAACACATTGCCTTTGCATTTAGAGAGAATGACAACTCCTTTTGTTGGGAAAAAATGGTCTTTCCTAAAAGGTTAAAAAAATTGACTGTGGGTGGGAAAACATTTATGCATATTAGCAAGCCTGCTGCTCAGAAGTGTGAAAGGTCAGAGGTTTTGTCAAATTAATTAAAAAATCATTAACTGTCATCCCTCAAAACAAGGTTGAGAAAACCAGTAAAGGGACCCAAATGCCGCGTGCCACGTGGGAGGTTTGTGCGGTGGGAGGTTTGCGCTTCTGCCCCCAGATGTGGCTCCTCCCGGCCGGCACCTCTTCTGTGGAACAAGCCCGCTGGGCGGGTCCCCGGCTCTTCCCTCTCTGGCCTCCCACGGCCCTGGGGAGCCGTGGCATTGGCTGTGGCCAGCGGGGAGGAGGTCCCTGCAGACGTTGCTGTTCCGATGCAGACGCAGGTAGAATGACAGTCCAGGAATTTCCATGGCTCTTCCTCCACGGGCTGCAGATATGTCAAAGAATCTCATCTGCGTGAAAGTAACTGCCGTGTGTCTTCCTAGTAGGGTTGAAAACGACCCCACGTGCAATCTGGGCAAAAGCTTTCTGTTCATAGGTTTATGCATGACTTGCAGGAAGGCAAGCGAGCAGTAAGCACTGGTCACATTTTCTTTATTTCTTTGGGAGCGGAGAAAGCAGTGTTGTTAAGGATGTCGGAGAATGAGGCGGACAGTTGGAACTTTTGCCTCTCCTGGTAGAGAAATAACTCGGCAATAGAACTTTATGCGGCAGATCAGCCCCAAATCAATACCTGGTAAAGGAAAGGATGCAGGAAAAATGCCACTGTGCTCCCTGGGTGTGTGTCGTAAAACGCATGTAATTTTTGAGCGGAGAGGTTTATAGAAATCCTGTTCCAGAGTCATTATCAGCAGGGCCATATATCTTTATGACCCCTGAGACCGGCGTATAACACACACGCGACCCCTGCCAGCGGTGCGCAGCGCTCGAAGACAGCCTGTGTTCCGAGCAAGCGTGTGCAGGTCGGTCCCCCCGGAGGAGGCAGCGAGGCAAGCACGGGGCCAGGCGCAGTCCTGCCGTACGGGGGTCTCCATGGACTTTGGTGCTGCCCCCCAGAACAGGAGATTAAAATAGGTTTTTAAAACATAGTTTAACATATTTTAACAGCAAACTCACAGGAACAGCACAGAAGAAGACAGAATTAAAACCATGTGCTTGCCTGTAGGACAACTCGGAAAAGTACAGTGAGCGGATGGATTCCGCCATGTGACGAAAATGCTACCATTTAGTTGTCGTAAATAAGAAATGTACTTGTTAAAAAAAAAACCCAAATGGTGGCATTGTCCAGAAAAATTTAATAGATTTATTTATAATTTTTGTGACGTTGAAGTGCTGAGACTTGTTCACCGAAACGTTTTGACTCGCATTAGCAATTTACATCCTGCATCTATATTAACAATTCACACACAAAGGAAAATGGAAAAACTGCCAATGTCTGGTTTCTGTCCTCTGTTTTTTCACTCACAATCATATACTTAGGTACTTTTTGACCCATGGGGGGAAATTTCATTTTCAGAACTACCAAGAAGAAGAGAATTTTTTTGCATGAACTGTGTCCCATCATGGTGGGTCCTTAAGCATGTTCTCCATGTACGCGTGTGCTGGCTGGATGTGTTTTGGCGTAACTGTTAGGGGTTTGGCATGGACAGCACACAGGTCTTCCAAAAGGCCAACCGGAGAGGCCTCGCCCGCCTCTGCCAAGCACCAGCGGCTGGCTCTGGAAGCACAGATCTGTTTGGAAGCCCTGAGCAATGCTCCCACCAGACGCTGGCAAGGAAGTTTGGAATCAGCTCAGCAGACCTGTGGTAACATCTGATTTCACAGAGGGCCGCGGTGCCAGCCCTGTAGCCGTGGGGCCTCTTCACCCCTCCCGGAGAGGGTGCATCTTGCCAGCCGCTCTTGTAGCCAGCGCTTCGCCTCACCTAGAGGGGTGTGGGGCAGCCTGCTCTGCGGGAGCCAGGTGTGGAGACCTCCCTGCTCACCCCTTCCCCTCTGGCTGGAGCTCGGCGAGCGCCAGCACCGGCATGGAGTCTTCCAGGACGCATTTCATTCGCTCCTCATCAAAGATGAGCAGACGGAGGCTGGGGGAGCGTGCGTGGCCCGGGTGGTGAGCAGGTTTCCCAACCCCGGGCCCTGGACCCCCTGCAGAAATAACACCAAGGAGTCCCGGGTGCCTGCTTCCCAGTCCTGGAGCACATGTGATCGGCCCGAGTGGTCCAACCCAGTGTCCGCTCAGCGGGCCCCTTGGGCACAATGGCGCTTAAGCGAAGTGATTTTCTGAGAGAGAGAAAGAAAACCCCTGTTAGGTCCTATGCTTTAGAGAGTCTTGCTGTTTCTTTTTTTTTTTTGAGACAGAGTCTCACTCTGTTGCCCTGGCTAGAGTGCCGTGTCATCATCATAGCTCACTGCAACCTCCAACTCCTGGGCTCAAGCGATCCTCCTGCCTCAGCCTCCCGAGTAGCTGGGACTACAGGTGCACCACCTTGCCCAGCTAATTTTTCTATTGTTTGAAGAGATGGAGTCTCGCTCTTGCTCAGGCTGGTTTTGAACTCCTGACCTCAAGCGATCCTCCTGCCTCAGCCTCCCAAAATGCTAGGACTACAGGCGTGAGCCACTGCGCCTGGCCTTAAATGTCTGTTGAGAAGAGAAACAGCATAATCTCATTTGTGTTTTAGAGATTTTGTGGGTGTGTGTTCGTCCATTTGTGTTGCTATTAAGCCATTCCCGAAGGTGGGTGATTTATAAAGAAAAGAGGTTTACTTGGCTCGCGGGCTGTAGCCCGCACATGCGTTGCACTGGCATCTGCTTCTGGTGAGGGCTCCAGGGAGCCTCCAGGCAAGGCAGAAGGTGAAGGGGGAGCAGGTGTGTCACCTGGCGGGAGAGGGAGCTGGAGAGGGAGGAGACACCAGGCTCTGCTTCACAACCAGCTGTCATGGGAACTAAGAGAGCCCACTCATCACTGCGAGGACCAGGTGGCACCGGGCTGTCGGGAGGGATCCACCCCATGACCCAAGCGTCCCTCCCAGGCCCCCCTCCAACACGGGGATCAAGTTTCAACAGGAGATTGGAGGACAAACTTCCAAACCACATCAGGGCATTGGGGTGGGTGGAGGCCACAGCCAGAGTGGTCTCGGGGCACCGTGTGCCAGGGGGCGGCTGAGAGCCAGCCCAGAGGGACAAACGCACTCCCCGGGGCGGACAGTAGGGCAAGGGGAGGAGGATCCCTGAGGGGACTGGGGGTCCCAGGACGGGCAGGATGCTGAGCGCCCTTGGCTGCTGCGGGGGCCAGGGGAGGTGGGGAGCCTCTCTGGCTGTCGTTCCTCCACGTGTCACGTGGGAGTGCTGAGTTGCTAAACGGATCTGACTTCTTCCACAGGGGATGCAGGAGAGAAGGGAGACAAAGGCGCCCCAGGACGGCCCGGAAGAGTCGGCCCTACCGGAGAAAAAGGTACCTGCAGCCCCTGGCCGCCCAGAGCTCTGCAGAGGAGGCCAGGCTGATGCTCTGGCTTCTGCAGGGGCTGGGGCGAGGGGTGGGCGATTCCAGAGAGCAGACGCCTGCCTTCTGGGTCTCGGGGAGGCAGATGGCGAGGCTGGGGGCAGGGACGGGAGAGTGCTCTTCCAACAGTGCTCCTTGGTGTCGGCCCGCGGGGCCCCAGGAAATAAAGCCCCGGACACTCAGCGCCGTCCTCCGCCCCTCTAAGCCTCATCTGCAAAATGAAAGTAGCAACATTCAGGATCCCTTGTGGGCACTGAATGAGGTCAGTAAAGTTATCTGTGGTGGCCTGGCAAAGGGGACGGACGGCTAACGGACCCGGATCACCTTGAACTTACTTCCTTGTGAGTGAAATAGGATGATTCTGCCTGCCTCGTGGGATCGTGCTGGGGCTTAAGGAACTAGATCATATGTGTAAAGGAACTAGATCATACATGTAAAGGAGCTAATTATACATATAAAAGAAACTATATTATAAGCATATAGGAAGTAGATCATACATGTAAAGGAAGTAGAGTATACATGCAAAGGAA
>NW_012151163.1:1103456-1107482 GCF_000956105.1 Propithecus coquereli
AAATATTCTCATAGTTCAAAGTTCAAAATGTGCAAAAAGGCATTTACAGTGAAAAGTCTCCTTCCTGTCCCATCCAACACTCCCACAACTATTGTTAATTTGTAATTATCTTTACAGAGATATTTTATGAATTGGCAAGCACACTTACAATCGATTCCTCCCCTTTTGCACAAGTAGTTGCATAATACCTGTATAGTTTTGCATTTTGCTCTTTTCATGTACTGTATCTTGGAGATGACTCTGTACGAGGACAAGCAAGATTTTCCTCATTCTTTGACATATGACTGGTCTTCCATAGCATAGATTTATCCTCATTTACTGGGGATTTACACTTTCCTGGGTGCTTGCTGCAGTGAATAACCCTGTATATACATCATTTTTTATGTGGACATAAATTTCTACCCGTGTAATTGCTACATCAAAATGCATGTGCATTTAAAATTTTGGTAGATGTTGCCAAATTGCCCTCCGAGGGGACTGAGTCATGTCCTCTCTGAGAGGCAATGCACGGAATGCCTGTTCCTCACGCCCTCCCGACTTGGTTGCTGGTCTGGGCATTAATAAATGCTACCTCAGTGTGGTTTTCTTTTGCTTCTCTGTAATTGTGAATGAGGTAGGGCCATTTTTCATGTGCCTAAAAGTCATTTGTATTTCTTTTATGTCTTTTTGTTCTTTTTTTTTTTTGGTTGTCTTTTTCTGTCTTTTTTTTTAGCCCTTTGCATTCTTTTTCTCCTTGATGTGTAAGATACTTTTATACTTGCATTTTCTGTACATATCTCTGAATATTTCTTTAGAATAAGTTGATAGAAGTGGAGCTATTAACTTTAAAGATTTTCAACATAGTTCCCGTGCTCTCTCGGATGCGGCCCCTTCTCCAGAACAGTTTCTCCACCGTTTTCTCGTGAGTGCTCCGTCTGTGTCTGATGAGCAAATACGTGAGTGGGCGAGGCAGGGGGTCGCTGAGACCCAGCTCCTGAGGGCCCTGGATGCACCAGCGAGTCCTGCTGTGCCAGGACAGAGCCAGGCGCGCTGGCCAGGGTGAGCAGAGGGCTGGCCAGCTGGGGCTGGACCCTTAGATGCTTTCTCATCGAGAGGAGGGGAGGAGGGCTTGCCTGCTGCATGAAGTTCTTGGGTTACCTTAGAAATACAAAGTGCTTATTACTTTTACTTCATTACTATACTTCTTATAAAAGTTGGACATGCTGTAGATAAATTGTGTTATTATTTCATTATTGAACTCATTATAACATTTACATAGTGATAAAATAGGTGTCCCTCTATTTTCTTGTGTAGATGACTTTGTATTTCAGCATTAGGAAGTAGATAATCTCCCCTATTCCAGATGGTCGTAAATTCATTTCCACAATGTCATTTCATCGATGTTTTTTGGAGGAATGATGTTTGGGCTCCATGTGCATGTGGTGGCAGACCTCTTATGTCACATTGACGAGGACGCCCACACGCTGTCACGTCCACCATCTGTCACCCTCAGCGGTTAGCTCTGTCCTCACGCTTTCTCATCAGCATCACCCTCTTGTTCTCATTCTCAAAAGCCAACGCAGGCGCATGGTGACTATGAATGCTTTTAATGTTCTTTCTACATCTCCTGAGAAGGATGAGCGCACAGAATAGCCTAATTTATTGTATCGTTTCCTGTGGTTTGACTACGATATTGGGTGTCTCTTTGGAGCTGAGTGCTCGGGGAGGGCTGCAAAGCTGAGAAAGGCCAGTTCTTGACCTAGCGCAGTGGAGGAGACAGGTGGGTGCACCCAGGGAGGGTACATCAAGGCAGAAAGCCACGGGGCAATGTGGAGCTGAATTTCGGCTGCATTAGGGATGCACATCTTGGCTATTGTGAATAATGCTGCCATGAACATGGAAATGCAAGTATCTCTTTGAGATGCTGATTTCACTTCCTTTGGATGTATAGCTGGTAGTGAGATTGCTGCCTCATACGATGGTTCTAATGTCGATATTTTGAGGAGGCTCCATGCTGTTCCCCACAAAGGCTGCACTAATTTACATTCCCACCAACAGTGTGTAGTGGCCGCCTTTTCTTCATGCCCTAACACTTGTTCTCTTTTGACTTTTTGATACCAACCATCCTCACAGGCATGAGGCGGTTTTGATTTGCATTTCCTGATGATTGCTGATGTTGAACACCTTTCATACCTGTTGGCCATTTGTATGTCTTCTTTGGAGAAATGTCTATTCAGATCCTTTGCCCATTTTTAATTTGGGTTACTTGGTTTTTGCTGTTGAGTTGTGTGAGTTTCTTGTATATTTTGGATATCAGTCTCTTACCAGATATATGGTTTACAAATACTGTCTCCCATTCCATAGGCTGCCTTTCTGTTTTGTTGATTGTTTTCTTTGCCGTACAGAAACTTTTTAGTCGGATAGTTTAGTTCCACTTGTTTATCTTCGCTTTTGTTGCCTGTGCTTTTGATATCATATACAAAAAAAATCATTGCCAATACCAATGTCAAAGAGCTCTTCCCTTATGTTTTCTTCTAGGAGTTTTACATTTTCAGGTCTTTCATCTATTTTGAGTTGATTTTTATATATGGTGCAAGATAAGGATCCAATTTCAATTTTTTTGGATGTGGATATTCAGTTTTCCCAGCACCATTGTGTATTGTTGGTGCCTTTGTTGAAGATTGGTTGGCTGTGTGTGCATCATGGGTTTACTCTGGGCTTTCTATTCTGTTCCATTGTCTAAGTGTCTGTTTTTATGCCAGTGCTTGTTTATGCTAGTACACTGCTTTGATTGCTACAGATTTGTAATACAGTTTGAAATCAGGAAGTACAATGCCTTCAGCTTTGTTCTTGCTCCAGATTGCTTTAGCTGCATGTGGCCTTTGTGGTTCTGTATGAACTTTAGGATTGTTTTTTCCTATTTCTATGAAAAATGCCATTGGCATTTTAGTAGAGATTGCATTGAGTCTGTAGATTGCTTTGCATAGTACGGACATTTGGAAATATTAATTCTTTTGATTCATGAGCATGAGAAATCTTTCAATTTATTTGTGTCATCTTCAGCATCTTTTATTAATGTTTTATAGTTTTTAGATGAGATCGGGCACGTTCAAGGTGGTATGGCCGTAGGCTGTGTTACTGCTGTCAATGTATAGGTGGACAACACTTCCTTGGTTAAATTTATTCCGAAGAATTTCTTCCTTTTTTTTTTTTTTTGATGTTACTGTAGATGGGATTGTTTCCTTAACTTCTTTTTCAGGTAGTTCATTGTTAGTGTAGAGAAATGCTACTGATTTTTGTATATAGATTTTGTATCCTGCACCTTTACTGAATTTGTTTATAAGTTCTAACAGTTTTTTTGTGATGTCTTTAGGGTTTTATATATATATAAGATCAGATCATCTACAAACAGGCAATTTTACTTCTTCCTTTCCAATTTGGATGGCTCAGCCTGCCTGCCTGCCTTCCTTCCTTCCTTCCTCTATCTCTCTTTCTTTTTTGCCTAATTGCTCTAGCCAGGACTTCTAGCACTATGTTGAATAGAAGTGGTGAGAGCGGGCATCTTTGTCTTGTTTCTGATCTTAGAATAAAAGCTTTCGGCTTTTCACCACCGAGTATGGTGTTAGCTGTGGGCTTCTCATGTATGAGCTGTGTTGTGTTGAGGTACATTCCTTGTATACCTAATTTGTTGAGAGTTTTTACCATGAAACGATGTTGAGTTTTGTCAAATGTTCTTTTTGCATCTACTGAGATGATCATATGATTTTTATTCTTCATTCTGTTAATAAGGTGCATCACATTTACTGGTTTGCATATGCTGAGCCATCCTTACATCGCAGGCATAACCCACCTTACCATGGTGTGTGATCCTCCTAACGTACATGTTTTACCAGTTAGGTTTATACTTTCAATGGTTTTCATATTACTAATTAGCATCCTTTTGTTTCAGCTTGAAGAACTCTCTTTTTACATTTCTTATAAGACAGGTCTAGTGGTGATGAACTTCTTTAGCTTTTGTTTATCTGGGAAAGTCCTTATTTCTCCTTC
>NW_012151163.1:1108470-1119334 GCF_000956105.1 Propithecus coquereli
GGGGTCTCACTCTTGCTCAGGCTGATCTAGAACTCCTGACCTCAAGGGATCCTTCTGCCTCAGCCTTCCAAGAGTGTTAAGACTACAGGTGTGAGCCACCACACCTGGCCTCCAGTCTTTACTGACTGTGTTTGGTAGAGAAATTCCTTCGCCAAACAGCCTGGCTAGGGATTCTGAGGCTCTCTCAGACCTTTTCTATGGATGCTTCAGCTCCATAACTTTTGTTCCCATTTCAGGGGGGTGTGTATCCTTAAGATTATATGCTTCTCTTGATCCCACAAAGCCATTCTGGGTGCTGAGAGCCTCTCATTTGTTTCTCTAGGAAAGTGCCATGAAATGCTCAAGTTTGTGTGTCTTCTCCCCATTCTACACAATCAAGCTGTCTGTTTGTGCAAGATGCTTGCACTCACCATCCACGGGGGTGCCCTTGGGGAGCTGGGGGAGGGAAGGGTGAAGCATGTGAGCATTTGGATGCCTGTGGATCAGCTGGGGTAGTCCACAGGTGAGGCATCCCAACTGGCTTGTGGGCAGGCTTCCTGAGAGAACCTGCAGAGCAGTCATTAGGATCTGTAGCCTTTCTTCCCTGCTCCTAGCCTCTCCCAACTACTCAGCCATGCCAGTCACCCTGTATTCTAGGTGGGGCAAGAAAGAAATGGGTGTCTTTGGGCAGCATCCTGCATGGCTGGGGAGCTGTGTGCTCACTCACTATACTTTCACTTACCCCTTTGGGAGAGATTGTGGGCCAAGGTGGTCTCCTTTGGTGGTGAGTTGTGCTGCCTTGGGGAAGGAGTGGCACAGGTGAAGTGAAACTGCTCTCAGTCTCTTCAATGCAGCTATGCTTGGAGCTTTTGCTCCAGTGGTGTGCTGGAACTTCTCCACTGGACTTCTAGACTCCCACAAAGGTACTCTCATCCATAGGTAGTTGTCAAAATCAATGCTTTTGTGGGAGGATGATGATAGAAAGCTCCTGTTCTTCCATCTTCCTGATATCACCTATATGTGCATGTCTTGTCTCCCTAATTAGATTGTAAACTCCTTGAAGGCAGGGATTTGTGAATCACAGTGTGCCATCCTGCAAATAAGTGAGTCAAAGTCTGTGACACAGTATAATATATGTTCCTAATTATGGGGTTGATGGATTCACAGAGGGTCACATAGTTGAGGGGTGGGCATGTATGGGGGTGGGTCCGAGGTAGGATGTGGTGGACGGCGACCGTCGAGATGGCTTCCTCACTGCTCCACGGTGGGTGCAGGTCCATGGCCCCGGCCCAGGGAAAGGGTAGGGGAAGGGGTTCAGGAGGCCACTGGATAATTGAAGGTTTCTGAAATGTGGGGACCATGGAGGGCTAGGAGTCCACAGAGGGATGTGACATTTGGCATCCCAGGGAGTCAGCTTAGGGGAGTAATATTGTGGGATTTAGCATTCAAGGGTCTAAACTGTGTCACTTTTTGACCCTATGACTTTGGAAAAGCTATTTAAAATCTCTGTTATCTTAGTTGTCAAGTGGGGATATTTATAATGTGAAATTTATTTTTTCCAACAGTCACAGTCACTCATGGCAGCTTCTGACTTCCCCAACAGGAAGTGCACTTCCTAGGAATGGGCCTTTAGAAATGGGACCGTAGGATAATAGAGCTGGAAGTTCCACTCTGTTGGGCTCATTTACTTGGAGCCCAAGACTCAGAGGATAAGTGACCAACCTGTCCATGGTCACATGGCCAGAGAAGGCCTGGAGCCCAAGCCCCGTGTCTAGAGATCAGTATGGCTTGCTGGGAGAAACGGGGTTAGGGATGGTGTGGACCCATCCTCAGCTGGGTGCGGAGAGACCACAGACGTGGAGCCGGGCGGATCAGGTTTGCACTGTGGCTCCACCACCTGCCAGTCACATGAGCTTCTGCAAACTGCTTCACCTTTCCCAGCCTCCGTTTTTACATACCTGTTTCCCCTGAGAATGACAGTGGCGCAGGTCTGATACATGTCCAGGTGCTTCTTGAAAGGGGCTCCTGAGGAGGAGGGGTGCAGAGCTGGAAGAGCACAGTCGGGGTGCAACAGATCAATTTAGACACCAGTGCCCCAGCTTCCTAATTCTGTGACCCCTGCAGACCACAGTTTCCAACCTGTGACATCAAAATAACAACACTGAGAGTGGTTGCCAAACGGTGGGCCACTGGGCGTAGATCCACGTTACCTTCATTGTTGTGCCCCCAAGGCCTGCATGGGACCTAACACTCAGAAGGTCTTTAACCAATTGTTTGAAAACTATCTTGAGATTTAATATCTTTGAGTATCTCAGCTCTGTGGCTGAGGCTGAGGCCTATGGCTGAGGGCCCCGGGTCTGCGTAGTCGACTCCCTTCCCCAGGTGAAGGAGCTGCCCCCTGGTCCCGGACAGCCGGTCTACGGGCAGAGGCTTCCGGCTAAGCCAGGCTGGGCTGCATTCTGTGCTTGTCTCGGAGTGGGGGCTCTGCCTCTCAAACGGTGGTGCTCACAGGACCACCAGGGCTCTTGTTAAAATGCAGCTCCTGGTTCCTGCAGCTGCCTGGCAGGGTGTGGGCTCTGGATGCCTCAGCCTCCGGGAGGGGCAGGCTGCGTCTGCGCCTGTGTCTGTGTCTGAGTCTGAGTGGGGCCTGGCCCGCAGGTGGGGCTGCGTTCGGGGAGAGCGCGTGCTGCTGGGTTGCCTTTTCTGAAGTAACAAAGCCAGGCCAAGCGCCCAGCAGAAATCTCCTGCTGTTCTTTGTTGTTTATTGATATAAGAACAATTTCCACATTCGCGGACCCCACGGCTGTGTGGAAATAGTATAGAGAGTGGCTTTGCTGAGCTGACCTGCTAAGAGCGTGTCATCTCAGCCTTCTTGGCTTCTGGTCTCCAGACACATGCTGAGACGAGAGTGAGGAAGCCACCCTGGCGCCCCCATCACAGAAGCTGGGGCCCTCCTGGCACGAGGAGGAGGAGGGCGACCGTGACGGCTTTCTGGTCTCTGTCATATGTACATCCTCCTTCGTTAAAAATTGCTGAGGAAGCTGAATTCCAACGCTCTTTCTGTCCCTTCTCCGCTTCCCAGGCCTGTGTGATGTCTTCATTAGAATTAGTAAGAATTGCGCACCTGCTGTGAGCTGCCGCCACTCCTGCGCGAGTCCAGAGGACAGACGTGTGATGGGCTGTGGGGCGGGACATAGCGTTGGCTCCCAGCGCTCTGGGGTGCTGCAGCCAGAAGCTCCTGTGGCTTAAAGGGGGGGGATCTAAGCTCTTGGAGCCTGCCGTGGGGCCTTGTGTGCTTCCTGCAAAAAGCTCGCTGTCATTTGGAGGAGCCTGAGACCTTGGAAACAGGAAGAAGCTTAGAGCTCTTGTTCTAATCCGCTCTCCTTAGAGAACCTCTATTGTTCTGCCCAAGGGTTAGTTTCCAGTAAATGTCTGCAAGTTAGTGCAAGTCTGCTACAAAAAAGGCTGCGGATTGCTGTGAAGTAGAGAATGTGTTGACAGTCTCAGTGGATTTTAATGGTTCTCATCTTCTTCTTCCCCGACAAACTCAAAATAGAATATTCGCATCAGAGACAGCAGCTCACACCAGCACTAGGTCCCGGTGTGTGTAGCAGTTCATGTGGAGGGTGAGGTGTGGTGAGAGGGGTCTCCCGGTTACTTCCCGTGGTCTTGGTCTGAACTCAGCTCTGTGCCTGCAGGTTTACAACCCTGAATTGTGTGGGGGTCAGAAGTGTGTTTATTTGCATGCACTTGTGCATGTGTATGTATAGTATGTTTGAGCATGGTGTTGTGAATGTGCATATAGCAGGTATGTTTATATGTAGGTACATGCACACATGTAGGCCAGCATTTTGTAGGTATATGTGTATAGCGTGTATGTGTGTATACGTGTGTGCACATATATGTATATGCGTGTAAGTTTGTATGTGTGCTTATATGTATGCATGTCTGTACATATATATGTATGTGCATATATAGTGGTGTGTATTTGTGTGTGCATGCCATGTGTATATGTGTATAGTATGTGTATGTATATGTGCATGTATGTGTGCATATGATAGCTGTGCACGTGTATATGTATACATGTGAGTGTATGTATATGTGTGTATAGTGTGTATGTGTGCTTGTATTTGTTCATGTCTGTATGCATGGGTATACATGCTTGTGTGTATGTGAGTTTTGCGTATGTGTACGTTTGTACGTGTATATGATTGTGTATGGTTGGCACCTTGCCTTCGCACCCGTTCTTAGAGATGCAGCCGTCCCGCGGTTGCTGCCCATTGGGGAGTGGCTTTGGTGCACGCTGGGGGCCTGGCACGGAGGCGAAAATCCCCGCGGTCCAGGCCCTGCCCCACAGCAGAAATGCGGGTTCGGAGCCCTGGACGTGCAGTCAGGAGACCTCGGTGTGAGTGACATCCATGTCATCAAGAGCCCGCCCCGTTCCTGACGCTCACACTGACCCGCGGTATTGAATGCCATGAGGACGCCACCTTACAGATGAGGAAACCGAGGCTGAAAGAGGGTCGCAACGCATCCAGGGTTCTGAGGGTGGGCACAGGCGTTCGGGCCCGGCCCGCCTGACTGCAGGGCCTGTGCTCCGCGCGCTGGACACTCCGATCTCTTCCTGGGTTGCTGTGTGACCTGTGGGCATCACTTCACTCTTAGCTGGCTTCTCCTCTGGAGCAGAAGGACAGGGTCTCGGTCTGTGTGGGCGACTGTAACAAATAGCACAGACGGGGAAACTTAAAGTCAGAGATTTGTCCCTCACAGTGCTGGGGGCTGGGAGTCCGAGATCAAGGTGCAGGAGGGTGGGCTTCTCCTGAGGCCTCTCTCCAGGGCTTGCGGACAGCACCTCCTCGCCGTGTCCTCACGTGGCTTCCCTCTGCACGCACAGCCCCGGAGTCTCTACCTCTCCTTGTGAGGCCACAGTTCCACTGCATCAGGGCTGGCCTGTGACCCCATTTAACCTTTATGATCTCTTTGAAGACCCAGTCTCCAGGACAGTCACAGGGGTCAGGGCTTCAAGCTGTGAATTTTGGAGGGGCACAGTTAAGCACATAACAGGTAGTAATGATAATATCGTGAAGTTGAAATCAATAAGTACATCTGGACGTGATTTCCCAGCACACAGGATGCTTGGAAGTATTCTATTTACCTCTGGAAGGTGGAGAAGTGAACAGAGCTGCCTTAGGGTTCCAGGTGTGTCTACCACTAACTCGCGTTGGCAGTGGCGCCTGCAAGGGATAGATTATAGCGGAGTCTCCGCCGGAGATTCAAAGAGGGCTGCCCACAGGGTCTAGACGGGCCCTGCCCGGGCTTTAGTGCCCATAATAATCACTTGGGGAATGTGTTAAGATGCAGATGTATGTTTATCCAGCCCCCAGGTGATATCTGTGTGGCCTGTCCAGGGACCACTCCCCAACTCTGAGAGTTTCTGCCTCTGACTAATAATATGAGGTTATTAAGTATGAAATGTCAATTTCCTTAAGTACTACATTTGATGGTTAATCTCTGTGACCTTTCACTTTGACATTTGTTTTATTTTTATTGTAAAGGTACGTCCTCATTCTTTCAAATGCACATTCTGAATTGTGATTATCTTTCAAATTTTTTAGAACAATTTTTGTACAACCATAGATAAGTCAAACATTTGTATTATTTTCATATATGAGTTCTGTCGTAAAACCAATACAACGCAGACAGCTCAAAATATCAACAAAGTGTTTGTTAAGGATATAGCTAATCAATACACAGTACGTTGATGGCTTAAAAGTTCCATTCTGGTGATTTTAATTTTAAAAATGAGCCACATGGACAACCTGAGACCAAAGTGGATAACGATAAACTAAAAACTGTAGTGGAAGTGAATTCATCTTAGCCTACGCATAAGTTAACACAGTTTGATGTTACTATTCCAACAGTGTTAGACCATTTAAAACAAACTGACACGGTAAAGAAGCTGGATAGATGGGTACCATATATATTAAACAAGCATCAAAAGAAAAATCGTCTCGACGCTTGCCATTCTTTGCTGTCACGACACAAAGGGGAACCATTTCAACACTATATTGTTACCTGTGATGAAAAATGGGTTCTTTTTGACAATCACAAGCATTCAGCACAATGGATGGATAAAGATGAAGTGCTGAAACAGTCCAAAACCAATATTCATTTAAAAAAGCTAATGGTGTCTGTCTGGTGGTCCAGCGCTGGTATTATCCACTACAGCCTCATGAAACCTGGTCAATCAATTACAGCGGATGTCTACTGCAACCAATTGGATGAAATGATGAGGACGCTTGCGATTAAGCAGCCGAGATTGGTCAATAGAGACAGGCCAATCCTCCTTCAAGACAATGCTCAACCTCATGTCACACAAACAACGCTGCTCAAACTACAGAGGCTGGACTTGGAAACTCTCTGTCGTCCACTGTATTCCCCAGACCTTGCACCACTGACTGCCACTTCTTCCAGGCTTTGGACCACTTCTTGCAAGGAAAAGTATTCAGTTCTCAACAAGCTGTGGAAACGCCTTTCATGATTTCATCACCACTGACTCTCCAGGCTTCTTTGCTGCTGGCATAAATCAGCTACCTAAGGTGGCAAAACTGTGTCGATAGTTTAGGTGTCTACTTTGATTAATTGTACTGCTGCTTGTTTGAGATATACTAAGCTAAATTTTTGATTCGAAATCGGACATTTCGTGTTTAATGAACTAAATACTTGCCGAGGCCAACACATCCACCTGCTCTGTGCCGGGCCCTGTCTGGAGTGGTTCCCATGTTCTCACAATGAGAGGGGCCCTGTTGTCGTCCCCACTTTGTGGGTAAGGACACACACAGAGGCCACCCAGAGGACGAGGGAGGACTGAGCTGGGCTCCGGGGCCCTCACTGCAGACCACGGTGCCGGACGCTCCCTGTTTGGGGCGGGGCAGGGTGGCACAGCACCGAGTCACGGCAGGGGAAGCTGCCGGAGGGGATTTACTTACGTACATTATCTCACGAAATCCCTTAGGATAGGATTCTGGTTTTGCAGATGAGAAAACTGGGGCACAGGAGATCAGCAACTCGCTTTGGGGGCCAAGCTGAGGTGCAGACCCGGGACTGCAGCACTCCAGCCCGGCCCGCTCTGAGGGCCAGCCCCGCCC
Source organism: Propithecus coquereli (assembly GCF_000956105.1). NCBI lineage: Eukaryota > Metazoa > Chordata > Mammalia > Primates > Indriidae > Propithecus > Propithecus coquereli. Next base: position 1,115,598 of record NW_012151163.1, read on the forward strand.
ACCTTCCTGCACCAGAAACCTCAGCGCTTCTCCAAGTTTGCTTCTTGCACTGGCTGTATCAGCATCATGTGGGAACTTGCTGGAAACGCCCCACCCCTGACCTACCGAATTACCCTCTGGGGGCAGCGCAGCCCCCTGGGATTAACCAGCTGGCAAGACTTGCTGGTCCCAGGCTCAGGGCTCAGGGTGTCTCCGTCAGGACCTGCCCACGTTGCATCTGATCTTCAGTAGCTGTGCCTGGTTTCTCGAGCCCCCCTGGCAGGGACCGGGTCCCGCACTTCTCCAGGGCTCAGCGCCTGGCTGGCAACACGCCCAAGTGTCAGCCACAACCCTAAATCATGTTCACATTTGGCCGTGCGACTTAGAGACAAGCCGAAAGCCAAATGCTCTCAAATCATTCTCAGGTTATAACTTATTCACGGCAGCAGGATGTGTGCTAGCCCGGCAGTCCCCAACCTTTCCAGCACCGGGGACCAGTTTCATGGAAGACAATTTTTCCGTGGAACCAGGGTGGGGATGGTTTGGGGATGATTCAAGTGCATCACATTTATTGTGCAGTCAAACCTCTCTGCTAATGATGGTCTGTATTGGCAGCCGCTCGCCAGCACCAGCATCACCGCCTCAGCTCCACCTCAGATCGTCAGGCAGCAGATTCGCACAAGGAGCACAACCCAGATCCCTCCATGCGCAGTTTACAGTAGGGTTCGCGCTCCTATGAGAACTTAATGCCTCTGCTGATCTGACAGGAGGTGGCGCTCAGGCAGTGATGCCAGCGATGGGAGCGGCTGTAAACACAGATGAAGCTTCTCTGGCTCACCCGCCGCTCACCTCCTGCTGTGTGGCCCAATCTCTAACAGGCCATGGACTGGTTCCAGTCCTTGGCCCGGGGGTTGAGGACCATAATGCTAGATGCTTCCTACATCCTTCAGCTGATGACATGAATCGTTAACTAATCGTTCTGTTAAGGTGGAGGAGGGAGCTCACGTCCCCAGGCGTGCAGGCCCCTGTCCTCCTCGGGCCTCTCCCCACCACCGTCCTGTCCTTGAACACGCCTCACATCTCGGGTCTCAGGGAGGGCAGGGGGCGCATAACGCCCTTCCCATCTTGCCGGGTGGAATCCTCCCAGCAAACAGTGGACTCTTCATCCAGTGAAGGGTTCGCACCCAAGTCCAATCTCCTCATCGGAGTGGCTTCTCATACTCCTCTGCGGTGTTTGGGGTTTCAATGGGAAGGTCACGTTCCTAGGGCCAGAACTTGGTTTTTGTTTTCCACGATCTGGCAACACGGCCCCTCTCCAAGTGGGGACGCAAAGGGGAGTCCTGGGTGTTGGGACAGACCCACCTGCATGGGGGCCACTGCCCACGGCCCCCACTGCAGGGCTTTGAGGGAGCTGACCTGCTCTGGGGCCTCCCCTCCCACAGCCTGGTCCTCCCCACGCCGGGCAGCCCTGCCCCTCCCACAGCGGGGCTGGGGTGTAGCCCTCGATGGCCTGGCGGGCCCTGCCGTGTCCTGTGCTCTCTCCTTGCTGCCACTTTCCTGGCGGCAGGGCTGCTCGATGGGCCACAGTGTCCTCTGCCCTCTCTCCACCGCCCTCAGATTCCTCCCTGAGCTCTCTGCCCTCACACGTGTGTCCCCTGGGCTTCCCGCCAGCCCCTGCCCTCCTGCTGGGCACCTGCTCTCTGGGTGGTGTCACCCTGGCCGGTTTCCAGTGACTATCGCGCACTGACACCCCAGCTCAATCTGCCCCAAGCCCAGCCGTGTGCCTGCCCCACCTCGCCTGAGCGCAGTGGCAGCCCCAGCTCGGGGCCTCTGCTGCTCCTCCTCCTGCCTTCCTGCAGGGGGCCTCACCCCCCAGCTGGCCACTCCTAAGGTCCTGCCACCTCTGTCCCCCAGGGGTCTCTCTGGTTGGGATGGCCCTTCCTGTCTGGCTGCCCACCCACCTCCATCTTTGCCTGCTCAGTCTCCTCCACTGAAATACAGGTGGGTGTGTGACCAAACACGAATCTTCCTAACTCTGCAGGGCTCCACTGCTTGGTGGGTGCACCACACCCTCTCGGGGGCCCCCCTCACCCCCAGGCTGCATGGTGCGGTGGCCTGGCCGCCCTCCCACTGCCCCAGCGGACTCTGAGCTCCGCCACTCGCCACTCACACGGGGGCCGCCCAGCGTGCCGCACACGGAGCTTGTGCAGGGATAGCCGCATCCTGGCTGGGCCAGTCAGGGTCTCCCCTGCTTCCCCGGGGGCCCCAGGCTGTGTGTGGCCCCAGCTTCAGACCAGCAAACCACGGCTCTCGTGCTGCTCGATGAGTTGTTTTTATTGTATAATCAAATAAGAGAACAGACATGGATGTGTCTTGTAAATCAGTGCTAATGTCAGCCATTTCTGTGGGCCGTGTGTGCGTGTCTGCACGTGTGTGTGCGCGCATGTTTGTGCATCTGTGTGCATGTGCGTCCATTTCCGCCACAGCTCACTCCCAGGCCTGTGCTCTGTCCTCTGGTTTCCATCTGCTCTGAAGTTAGGGAAGGTTACATCTACTTAACAGAACGAGGCTGGGCCTTCCTGGCAGGGCTCTGAGGATGCAGTTGGTGACAGAGCGGGACGGAGCGCCATCTGTATGCAATGTGAGTGCTTCCCACCAGCCCTCTCCTGCAGAGCTTCCTGTGCCTAATTTAGTTTGGTTTCTGCAACAGGGGGTGTTATAAATGATAACAAAATCCTAATCACTCGTAAACATGTCCATGACAAAGTTCTTAAATTAGAACTGGTTGCCTGTGTGTTTCCCCAGTTTCCCCCGTGTGCTGTTGCTGTTGTTGGTTTGGCTGTGGCCAGTGGTGGTCACCACAGACCGGCAGGAGCAGTCGCCCAGGGTCTAAGGACTTTGTGGGACAACAGCTGAGCGTGGAGAGATCCCGTCCTCTGACCTAACGTGTTCTTCAGTCTTGGGCCTGTGATCAGAGAGACGTCCTGTGGGGTCCTGGTGCCTGTCTTGCTGAATGAGATGGGGGGTGGGACAGAGGGGTGGAGGACCCACACCCTGCTCAGCACACCCAGGCCACCCTGATGACAGATGACATGGAATCAGGCGTTTTGCTGTGGAACTGGTCAAATTAGGAGACGTCTGATGAAGCACTCGGGGACCCTCCCCCGGCACCCTCGAGTTCACTGTCACACACCAGAGGAGGCCAGTGGCTTTGCCAGCTGACGCCACCCATGTTCCCAGGGCGCTGGCGGGGACTGGTTTGCAGAGTTGCGGGTGCTGGGTCTGGTCTGGGTCCAGGGACAGGAGCTGGGATGGAGGAAGGACAACCGCCCTCTCCTCACAGTGACGGAGCGGACAGACCTTGGCTGAGGCTGGGACTTAGGGGCGCCCATTTGGCCTCCTCCGTTCCATGGTGTGTATGACTTTTAGGGGAAGTACATCTCCCTTTGGCAGCTATATCAACAGGTGAGCCGTGAAGAACTGTCCAGTGACAATCATACATGTGACCCGGAATAGATTGAGATCTTTTTTTTTAGTTTCCTCTTGTGTGTGTGTGTGATGTATATTGGATCACTTGTGTGTGCATGTGTGTGATGTATCTCAGATCACGTGTGCATGTGTGTGATGTATGTTGGATTACCTGTGCAAGTGTGATGTGTGTCAGATCACCTGTGTGGGTGTGTGTGAGGTATCTCAGATCACCTGTGCATGTATGTGATATATGTTGGATTACCTGTGCATGTGTATGCGTGTGATGT
>NW_012151163.1:1119506-1143865 GCF_000956105.1 Propithecus coquereli
TGTATGTCGGATCACCTGTGTGCGTGTGTTGTTGAGGAGGAGGCCGCTGCATCACCTGCGCACCAACCAACCTTGATCTTGTTGTTTTCTGCAGGAGACATGGGGGACAAAGGACAGAAAGGCAGTGTGGGTCGCCATGGAAAGATTGGTCCCATTGGCTCGAAAGGTATTTGTGATGCGGTTCTCGCCTCAACCCCCTCCCAGGCTCCCAGCCCGATTCCGGACACGCTGAGATGGATCAGGGACTGAACCTTCTCCCTGTGTCTTGTTTATTTGTGTGCGTTATGCTTGGTCGATTCTGCTGCAGTGCCTGCGCTTCAGGAGTGTCTGCGAGTTGCTAGTTCTGTGCCCACTGGGATGGGGAGAGGGGCTCCCCGCACGGCAGGGTTTACACAGCGCCCCAGGAGGGAGGGGCCGGAGCAAGTGTGCTCGGCCAGACCTTGACTTTTCAGCTACAACTCCCTTAATGAGTTTGTTAAAACCCTCAGAGCCTCTTTTAAGTAACTGGTGGACCATGTTGGGAAGCAACATGTCTCTCCACCCAGCGTGTGTTTTTTGGCTTTCTGAGATGATGGGATGGCCCTCAGAGAGAACAGGGCACAGGTGGCAGCAGCAGGTGTGGGAGTGGCAGCTCTGGTGACACCTGGGCTCAGGTAATACCTGCAGTTTCAAATCACACCATCTCTGCTGCGTTCCACTCGCACCACGTTGGTGAGGAGGGCAGATCGGGTCACATTCTCTCTGTGACGAGGAGAGCGAGGCCCGGGACAGTTAAGCGTTGCTCAGAATCACACTGCTCGCAGGGCCCCCTCCTCATCCAGTCAACGCGAGTTCTCTGAGCGCCGGGTTTGTTCCCTGCCTGTGCTGGACTCCGGGGGCAAGGAGCCGGCAGTCCCTGAGCTCTGCACATGTGACCTCACGGAAGTCCCCCCCTCAGGTCCTGCCATGGTGCCAGCAATGTGGGCACTGCACTGAGCCGGGAAGGTCCGTGGTTGGCATGGAGCTGCCCTGAGACCCGGAGGCAGGGAGGGTCTGGCTGGGCTTCCCAGTCCTGGTGCAGGCTTCTCGTAGCTCACACCTCTGCCTTGGAGCGGGTCAACCCAGGCACTGTGAGGCCACATCTGGGGCCACAGACCTTCCCTGCTCCAGCCCCGCCTGTCCCTGGTAGAAGGGCCCTTGACCAGCATGGTGGTGGAGGGGTGACCAGCTCGTCTGCGCATCTCCTGCCCTACGGCGCCCGACTCGGCAGAGGGCACACAGACAGGCGTGCTGTCAGGAGGCATGTAGATGTTTTAACAAACCTCAGTGAAATTGTGGTAAACATTTATGACACAAAACTCACATTTAAACTATTTTAAGTGTACAGTGCAGTGGCATTAAGCGTATTTGCAATGTTGTACAGCCATCACCGCCATCTGTTCCAAAACTTTCTCATCGCTGCAAAGAGAAGCTCCTTACCCAGGAAGCAATAACCTCCTCCTTCCCCCAGCCCTGGTAGCCTCGAATCTGCTTTTTGGCTCTATGAGTTTACCTTTTCTAGATGTTTCACACAAGTGGAATCCTAACAGCATCGACCCTTTTGTGTTCGGCTTATTTCACGTAGCGCGACGTTTTCAAGGTCAGCTCTTGCAGCGTGTCAGAGCCCCTCCCTCCTTGCGGCTGAGCGCTTTGCCACCGCACGGACGAACCTCATTCTGTCTGTCCCGCATCTTGTTTCTGCCCGTGCGTGGTGCTGCAGCCGGCGCTGCCGCGCAGTTGGGTGTGAACTGCAACGCGCCGCGTGTGCCGGACCAACCTCAGCGTCTCACCAAGGACAGCTCGCCAGGCCCCTGCTTGGCTTTGCTTGTTCGATTTGCTTCGTCCCTGAGATTGCCACCCGGGGTCCTTGTCCAGCTGCACTTCCACCTTCCAGGCCCAGGTGTTGGTAAGGAGCACGGAGCAGCCAGGCGGGCGGCGACTGCCGAGCTCCCTACCTCCCATGCCAGGGGACCTGAACCCACAGCTGCGGCAGTCGCGGCTCCTTTGCAGACACGTTTAGGTTCTCTCCGCGAGAAGAAAGATAGTGCTTCAGGAATATTCATGAGACTTAACATGAACACTCCTTGTCTAGTTTTCAAGCAGCTAGAAAACTTTGTTGCCATCATTTTGTTCAACCCCCAAGCTGAGAGAAGTTGAGGGCACCGTGGTTAAGTGGCTTGTTGCATCCGACGGGCCAGGACGGAGCCATGGGTCCTCGGTCTGGGCCGTTCGAGGACACGATGCTGCCTCAAGAGGGGCCAAGAAGGACTTTGACTGCAGCTCGAGGCCGTAAGTTCTGCCGACGCCTCATCGCCAAGGTCCACCCTCGCTCTGCCGGTGCACGTCCCGTCTGGACTTCCTGCTGTCCGGGGAACGTGCGGGGAGCTGGCGTCAGAAGTCATTGCCCCTTCCTCATGGGGTTAGGGACTCACGAGATGACATCTACAAGGCGTTCTGTCAAATATCTTGGATTTTCCAGAATTGTCTTAAAGAATGATCGTCTGATAATCCCTAAAACCCCACGATGTGTATGTGGCACACATGACATGAATAGAGTGGGAAGAATTAGTTATCTATGGAATAGAGCCCCTGTGCTTCCCAGCACAAACAGGGCCTAGGAGAAATCCCAGGGCATTATGCAAAAAGCAATAACATTTTAAAGCTTGATATTTTAGAACTCATGAGACGTGTCCACCTCTGCTTGGTGACTCTGACCTTGCTTTTCATTTTCAGGTGAGAAAGGAGATACTGGTGACATAGGACCCCCTGGCCCTAATGGAGAACCAGGTATGGCAGAAAGGGTCCAAGGATTTTTAATAAAATGTATTAAAAATTGTGCTCTTGAAAAAATGTAAACCATTAAATAAAACTACAATGGGCTGGAAAGCAGGGTACACACGACTGACAATCGCACCCTCACGTGGGTGTTTCAGTATTTGATTTCCTTCTAGTGGAATGTTTGAGTGACCTTCCCAGGAGTGTGGCCTGCCTGCCCACCCCGTGTGGGGACATCTGTGCCGGAATCAGGCTCGGCCACACCCGCCCTAACGCCAGCAGCCTTGTTTCTTAACGCTCCCCGGGCACGAGGACCCCCGTCCTGTACTTGATGGATTTTTGCCTCTTTCCTGACGTCCTGCAGCTGCTCTCCCATGACCTTCCACCGAGACCTCCAAGGTCACCAGGGCCCTCTGGGTCCAGCTCCAGTGGACTTGGCTCAGCTACCGATGCCGAGTGACCGGGACCTGGGACCTCGCATTCCCTCAGCCTGCCTTCCTGCCCGTCTCTCTCCGTTCTCCTTCCCAAAGCTCCCTCCGGGGCTCCTCTGCTTTCCCCGCAGGGCAGTGACCCCCCCTCCCTGGAGCTCACCCTGCACACCCCACACCCCCACCCCACCCTCCATGCACTCCCCACACTGACTCCCATCCCCCACACAGCCCACGCTGCAGCCCACCCCCACTGCACAGCCCACACTGCACTCCCATCCTCTGATCACAGTGTTGGGCTGTGTCCTCTGTGTCCTCTGATCGTCCTTCTCCTGCTCAGACCCCTGCAGGCAGGTGTCACTGCAGCCCCCACAGACTGTCCCTCTTCTTACCCCTCCCCCACCTTCCCCACTTTTCCGCTAGGTCACCCAAACCACATCCTAACTGTTCTGTGCTCTCCAGTCCTTTTTGGCCATTAAATGTTGACTCCAAAAGATGCTTAAGAGATACGAGGTTTGGGTGGAAGATGCAATGTTTGGGTGACTAGAATGTTCTTTCAGTCAGGCTCCAACCTTCCCCTCCGTCTCTAACCAATAAGCTCGCCAGGCAGGGCCCAGGGAGACAATCGATGCATCCAGGAGGTTCCCCGGGCTTGGCTGGTGACTGTCCCTTCCACAGGGCAACGTGTGTCCGTGGGGACACCTGGCATCCACCTGCTGACATAGGTCTTTCTCCCCGAGACGTGTGTACCTCCGTCGGCGCTCACTCGGCGTTGTAGCGCCACGCAGAAGGTCGTCTCCGAGAAAGACCTGGTCCACTAGGAGAAAGGAGAGACCGTGGATTTCTGAATAAAGCTCCCTGTTTAGGAAGCTCCTCAAACACCGCAGGGGTAAGAAGTGACTGCGTAAGAGCGTCCTTGCCCTGGGACTTTGTACCAGCGCATCTGAAATCCGCCGTCACTGCAGGTGACCGAGCGCCCTGCTCTTGGGGCCACCTCCAGGCACCAGCAAACCCCAGCGACTTGGTCAAAGTCTCGGGAGACGAGAGGATGCGGCGGCCGGTGAGGGGCCCTGCGAGGGGAGAGAACGCCCCTGGCTGAGTCTGCACCGCCAGGCGAGCGGCCCCGGCAGGCCCATTTGCTCAGAAAGTTCGGAAGGAGAATGAGGAAACTAACCCACCGGCTGCCCTTGGAGGGGTGTCTCCAGAAAACCTCCCTTACCCGAACCTCAGTGAGCTTGAAGATAAAATTTATCTCACATAAAAGTTCCATGAAAAAAAGCAACAGAACCCAAAACAAACGGCAGCAAAGATCGAGTTTCAAATGTCCCGTTGGGAACCCAGAGCCTGTGTGTGAGAATCAGGGAGGAGTTCGGGCTCTACGGAGACGCATCGGCCTCTGTGGGCGCGCTCGGACCTGGGGTGGGCTGAAGACTGGGCACGATGGGGTCGGGCAGGGTGATGGAGGAGGGGCAGTGGGGCAGACCCGGCTCCAGCCCATGGAAAGGCGGCAGCTGGCAGGGCAGAGGCAGAGCCCCCAGCGCCACCATGGAGCAGGTGCCGCTCCCCACAGGGGGAAGACAGGGTCCTACCCAAAGGACCAGGGAAGAAGCACAGAGGAACGGTCGGCGGAGCTGGGTGGTTGACTTTGATTCTGTCTGTCACTCAGCCCACAGGGACCTGTGCAGCACTGTGCGTTCTGGGTGCTCGGCTGGGGGCACTGAGGTGCCAGAGGGGCTTCCTGTCCAGCCGGGGGCACAGACACGAGCTATTAGAGCCAGAATGGGCCAGACTGCCTGCCTGGATTCAAAGCCTGGCTTCTCCAGGCTCTGTCACGCTGGCTAGGACAACTATGGGTCTCCATGTGCTCAGTGACAGCAGGGTGACCGCGGCGTGTGTCTGGGTGTGTGAGCTGACCGGGCTCGTGTATGCAAAGCGTTTATAGTGACATCTCCACCTAGAAAGGCCCAAGAAATACGAACCATTATCTCAGCAGAGGAGATGGCTTCTCACCGCTCTGATCCTCCCCTCCCGCCTCACCGGGACACTTGCTGTGTTCCCTCGGGTGTGGAAGGATGGCGCCATCTTTATCTCGATGTCCCCTCCTACCAGCTCCCTTCCAGCCTCATTTAAACACACTCAGTGTTTCTTATTTCCAAGCAAAGCCAAGCAGTTTGAAAGCCCCAGCCCTCCCCACTCTGGGCCCCTCTAGCAGCTCCACATCTGGATCTCCTGGGAGTTCTTTCCCTGGGCCTCAGTTTCCCCTCCTGTCCCTGGACTCTGAGCACTCAGCCGTCCTCCATTGGACCCTGGCAGCCCCTGGCCCCTAGGTGGTCCCAGTGTGGGCACTGCTCTGAGCTCCCTCCCTGAAGATTCCACGGTCACGCCCACGAGGACGTGCCCACGATGCCCCAACTGCCCACCCTGACCGTCCACCTGGGGCTCGGCAGGTTCCCTCCCCACGCTCAGCCAGTGACGCACGGCCTCCCCGGCGCCCAGCACCGGAGGCGGGTGTCTCCGACAGCTCCTCTGGCCGCCCCCCCCCCACAGCCACCACTGGGTGCCACGGATGCTGCCCCCTTTCCCCAAATGTTCCGGCCTCTCTCCCTGCCCCCTCGGCGCCCTCGCCCCTGCGCCCTCGCCCCTGCAGCCGGAGTGAGGTTGGAGAGCATCACCCTGAGCTCCTGCCCTTCTATTACATACAGTCCTTCTCCTGCCTGTAGGATAAAGTGCAAAAACTTTATCGCAAAGGCCTGTGGGGTGTGTTTGTCAAATCGACTGTACGGTGCGGGGGTCCTCGTGTGGCCTCTGACCCCCGGGCCTGTGCCCGCAGGCATCCCGTGCGAGTGCAGCCAGCTGCGCAAGGCCATCGGGGAGATGGACAACCAGGTCTCCCAGCTGACCACCGAGCTGAAGTTCATCAAGAACGGTACGTTGTCCCCACGCCCTCCCCTCGCCTCCGCCTCCCGCCCCAGGCCCCAGCCTGCCCCCGCACTCTGCCGCCGGGCGGGGGCCCCCGAGTTTGTTGCAGAAACGCAGGTGCTCACTTTCCAGCACTGCCCTCCCCCGCAGCTGTCGCCGGCGTGCGCGAGACCGACAGCAAGATCTACCTGCTGGTGAAGGAGGAGAAGCGGTACGCGGACGCGCAGCTGTCCTGCCAGGGCCGCGGCGGCACCCTGGGCATGCCCAAGGACGAGGCCGCCAACGGCCTCATGGCCGCCTACGTGGCGCAGGCCGGCCTGGCGCGCGTCTTCATCGGCATCAACGACCTGGAGAGGGAGGGCGCCTTCGTGTACTCGGACCGCTCGCCCATGCAGACCTTCAACAAGTGGCGCAGCGGCGAGCCCAACAACGCCTACGACGAGGAGGACTGCGTGGAGATGGTGGCCTCGGGCGGCTGGAACGACGTGGCCTGCCACGTCACCATGTACTTCATGTGCGAGTTCGACAAGGAGAGCGTGTGAGCGGCCCTGGGCGCCACCCGGTCCTGCTGGCGATGGCAGGTCCGTGGCTGTCCCTCCGCAGGAGGCTGCCAGCTCCTAACCGCGTCGCTTCCCAGGGCGCAGAGGCTCACCCAGTAAAGGGTCCCTGTCTGAGCCGCAGAGAGCGGCCTGTGCTTAAGAGGAAGAAGGAAGCGTTTCCGGGGTGCTGTTTCTGATGAAGCCCAGTTTTATTACCTGTATTGTTGCCAAAATGTTCATTATGTGATTATTGTTACTCAGAATTGCTTTCCCATAAAGCTCTTGCCTTTGTCCAAACTATAAAATAAATCTTTAGATATCGCAATAGTTAAGTACAAACAGTGGTAGCAGGGCCTTGAGTTACTGCCTTTCTTTTCATTTCTGTATGGAAAAGAACCCACCTAACTTTGACCAGAGTTTCTGTAAATTATGTTAACATATAGGTTCCTTTTCATTTTTATACAAGTAGAAATAATTTTGCTTCAAATCCAGATTCCAAAACAAGAACAATAAAAATTCTTCAGACTTTACTACTAAATGTGTGGTATCATTTGTTCTGTTTTTTTTTTTTTTGAGGCAGCGTTTTACTTGCTCACCTGGGCTGGGGTGCGGTGACATCATCGTAGCTCACAGCAACCTCAGACTCCTGGGCTCAAGTGATCCTCCTGCCTCAGCCTCCCCAGTAGCTGAGACTACAGACACATGCCGTGATGCCCAGCTAATTTTTCTATTTTTAGTAGAGACAGGGTCTCACTCTTGCTCAGGCTGGTCTCGAACTCTTGACCTCAAGTGATCCTCCCGTCTCTGACCCCCAGAGTGCTAGGATTACAAGCGTGAGCCATCATGCCCTGGCCTAATTTTTTCTATTGTTATTGGTCATTAAATATGAAATGTCCGATTTCAAATCAAAAGTGTAGTTTATTATATCTCCAACAAAAACAACAAAAATAAAAAAAAAAAGCAACCAAAACAATGAAAAAAGTGCCCCAACCTAAACGAACCTGGTCAAGCCAACCCCAAAAAAGCCCTGAAAACAAAGGGGGAAGAAATTGCAAAAGGCATTTTCCACAGCTCGTTGAGAACTGAATATTTTTCCTTGCAAGAAGTCGTCCAAAACCTGGAAGACGTGGGAGTCAGTTCGTGCAAGGTCTGGTGAATACGGTGGATGACAGAGAGCTTCCAAGTCCAGCCTCTGTAGTTTGAGCAGCGTTGTTTGTGTGACATGCGGTTGAGCGTTGTCTTGCAAGAGGATCAGCCCGTCTCTGTTGACCAATCTTGGCTGCTTAGTTGCAAGCATCCTCATCATTTTATCAAATTGGCTGCAGCAGACATCCACTGTGATCCATTGACCGGGTTTCATGAAGCTGCAGTGGATAATACCAGCACCGAACCACCAAACAGACATCATCGGCTTTTTTTGATGAATATTTGGTTTTGGACTGTGTTTGGCACTTCATCTTTATCCAACCATTGTGCCGAATATCTGTGATTGTCAAAAAGAATCCATTTTTCATCACATATCACAATACAGTGTAGAAATGGTTTGCCTTTATGTCGTGACAGCAAAGAAAAGCAAGCTTCAAGATGATTTCTCTTCTGATGCTCATTTAATTCTTGCAGAACCCGTCTATCCAGCTTCCTCACCTTGCTGATTTGTTTCAAATGGTCCAATATTATTGGAAGAGTAGCGTCAAACCTTGCTGCTAATTCACACACAGGTTGAGATGGATTTGCTTCCACTACAGCTTTCAGCTCATCATTATCCACCTTGGTCTCAGGTCGTTCCCGTGGCTCATTTTCAAGAGTAAAATCTCCAGAATGGAACTTCTCAAACCATCCACATATTGTGCATTCATTAGCCACATCCTTCCCAAACACTTCATTGGTATTTCAAGCTGTCTGAGCTGCATTGGTTCCATGACAGAACTGATACTCGAAAATAACATGAATTTTTGACTTATCCATGGTTCCATAAAAATTGCTCGAAAAAAAATTTGAAAGATAATCAGAAGCCAAAGCATGCGTTTGAAAGACTGAGAATGTACCTTCACAATAAAAATAAAACAAGAAGTGTCAAGATGAAATGTCAGAGAGATCAACTGTCAAACTTATACTTAAGGAAATCAGACATTTCATACTTAATAAACTTTAACAGTAGAGATGGGGTCTCGCTCTTGTTCAGGCTGGCCTTGAACTCCTGACCTCAACTGGTCCTCCTGCCTTGGCCTCCCAAAGTGCTGGGATTACAGATACGAGCCACCGCATCTGGCCCATTTGTTCTCTTAGTTTCTTCAGTAGTTATATTAGTCAGAGCTGCCCTTGGTACCTTGTCACCTGGGCCTCTCTGTGGGCAGCTCACAGCATGACGTGGCTTCGTCAGAGCAGCAGGGAAGAAGCCAGGGAGAGAAGTCAGCGCCTCCCATAGCTGGACCTGGGAGGTAACATGCATCGCCTTGCGGTGTTCTGTCCACGAGCAGCGAGTCACCTGGTCCAGCCTACACCAGGGTGAATGCCAGGGGCAGGGACCCCGGGAGCCATTTGAGAATCTGCCTGCACAGTAACCCACAGTTGTTCTTCTTCTTTTTGTATTTCAGAATCCCTAATAAATACCTTCACTTTTCAAAGAAAACACACATCCATGCACGTGCAGCCCCGATGGGTATTGTGGTTTCCGTGTGTCTTGAGAGGGAGGCCCTGGCTGTCCTTTTTTTGTAGAAGGAACTGCCTTGGAAGATAAAGATAGCAGCTCCCTGCCCCGGTGATCCCCCCTGGAGAAAAGGTTTGCTCACAGTCTTAGAGGATAACAGAGAGTGTCCCATTCTGGGGCAATGGCAGGCATGGTTACTGCCGGTTAGTGAAGGTGACATCTCCCTCCGGGGTAGAGGGCTGGCGTGCATTCTACCTGTGGGGGAAGATTCGGGTTCCCCAGGCTGAAGGGTCCTCCCTGTAACTGACCCACGGCGTGTGCCGGTGCTGTCTGCTCCTCTTCACAAAACCCTGCTGGGCGGGGGCTCAGGAGACTGGAGCAGAAACGCCCCTGCTCTGGCCACTGCGATTGCTGCGAGTAATAAAGTCCTTTGTCTCTCACCTGGGAGTCTCATGTCTTTTGCCAGCATCCATGAGACTGGGCTGTAAGTTGAGAAAAATCTCAGATTCTTCCCAGGTCTGGACAGGAATTTCTTGGTATTTCCATGCATTTAATTATCCACCTCATTGGAAGGTCATAGCAAACAAGTTTATTCAGGTATCTTGGATCCGAGAGGTGCCCGGTTTGGTTGGAAAGAGGAGTTCTTTGTCTCTGTGGAGCAGAAGACAGACTCAGGTGGAGGACAGACAGCCAGAGCGGCGCGGGCCACTGCCTCGCCATCAGAGGGGACCAGGAGGACGCTGCCAGGTTTTCACTTCATCTGCCAGACTGTGTCTATGAGAGTCTGATTCTTCCTACTCCTGCTTGTATCCTCTGGTGCTCACAGGTTACTCCCTCCACGAACTCACCCGTCTTCCCGCTCACCCACTCATTCATGTCCTACGCAGACAGTTCTTAAGTCTCTGTTTCTGACGGCGGCAGACCAGCGTGCCAGCTCCCCCGGTAACTGGAGCTTCACGTGTCAGGGACGCCGCCGTGCGTGGGGGACGCCGTGTGTGGGGACGGCTGTTGCTGAGCAGGTCATCTCAGTGGCAGGCGGGTAAGTCCTCACACGTCCCTGAGGCTGGGGTCTCCCTCCTGGCCCAGCCCTCGCCCACCGTTACCCACGAACACACAGTTTGCTTAGAGTAGCCTTGAGAGGACAGGACGCCAGACAGGAAGGTGTGTTGCTTGTTACCACGCAGGGAACACGCAGATATATTTTGATCGTGATACATTCAAGATGACACATAGATATGCAGGACGAGAAGTAAAAACGCTTCACCCCCTTCTCCTCAATCGGCTTTGCTCCAGTTGGGGGTTAGTCTTTCCAGACCTTAAAAAAAAGCACGCACACACTCACATATACACAAATATGTGTGATTATTTTAAAAATAGCCGTGGAATGGGTCACAGGTGGGCATCACTTCTCGCCTTGCCTTTTCCGTTGACAACACGTCTTGGAGCTCTTCCAGGCAGGTCACGGGACGGCCTCGCCCATCACGTCGCTCCTGTGCAGCGCACGGTCCGGGCGAGTAAGGGAAATGGCACAGCACGTGGTCAGGTGGGGACCTGGGGGAGGCGTGGCCGAGGGAGGCGCTTCAGCAGCCGCGCGATGGACCCCTCTGCGCGGCGATGCTTTGGCCCCGGGAGCCCCCGCTCTGCAGGTCTGCGGTGGGTGGAAGCGTTCGCATCTGCCTTTCGGTCGTTCTGCTCCCGCACACCCTGCACCTGTCTGGGCCTCGGTCTCCCCACCGTGCAGCCGAGGAGGTTGGACGGAAACACCTCCGACCTTCACATTCATGTCTCACGCGAAATTAGAGGGAGATCTGCTACCACATGGTCGCCCCTCCCCTTGGCTTCACCCGGGGGATCATGTCGATGCTAAACTCAGCGAAGGCACACGTAGCCTTTATTTGTACCTGGTTAACATTCCCTTATGTGATTATGACCGTTTTAAAGCAAATTTGATCGGGTCTAAGCAATGGGGCATGAAGTCAGAAACACCGCCCCTGATTTAACTCCCGCAGCATCTCAGGAATGGACCTATTGTGTAGACTGCAGAGCCTGACTCGTGCGGTAGGAGGGAAATGGTTTGATGTAGGACAGAGCGGGATTTATTAGGTGCTGCATTGAGGCGTGACCAAAAATCTGGCACATGTATTTTTTTCAGAGCCCTCCATGAAGTGTGGGCTGAGACGGATGAACATAGACACAGCCTGGGGCTGCCTGGCGGGTGACGGCAGATCTGTGATTCCACACTGCCACCAAGCGGGGGAGGGAGGACGGGCGCAGCCACAGGCCTGTGCAGGGTGGCAGAGCTGCGGGTGCTCACAGGAGCTCTTTTGGATGGCGTGCATGTGTGCATGTGTGTGCACGTGTGCATATGTGTGTGCATGTGCATGCGTGTGCATGTGTGTGCATAGAAGAGTGCATGTGCGTGTGTGTGAGTGCACGGGGGAGGGGAGCAGTTAGAGACAGGCAGAAAGAACAAAGAGCAGGGTGGGGAGGCAGGCGTCTGGCCCGCGGTGTCACACTCGTCAGAAAACCCTCAGCCTCTCTCCAAGTGATTTCTCATCCTCAAGTAGCAGACTCAAGGCTAGTCAGAAGAAGAATCAGTCACTCTGACCGTTGGTGGCAAAGATAAGCTCTAGGTAGAGGAATAGTCCCCAGCGCCTCGGCAGCACCAGCAAAAAGCTCCCTGTGGGCTGGGAGGCGGGAGCAGTGAATCGTGGGCGCCTCTTCACGCAGGCTGGGCTTCCCGACAGCTGTCAGGCGCTCCCCACGTTCTGTCTGGGAGAGCCCTTTGTCTGGACATTCGAAATACCGCTGTCCCAGGAGGCCGCATGTCAGGCGGCAGCTCAAGGTCACCGTCTGGACGGCGACCCATGCCTCCTGTGCACCCACGGGGCTGAGGCAGGTGAGGGCCCCGGGCAGTGATGAAGGCCAGACCAGGTCATTGGGCACGACACAGCTCAATTCAGCAGATCTGAGCCAAGGGAAGGGGGTGTTTCTTAGCTGTAAGCAGGAAAATCCAGGCTGGCTAATTTGGGCAGAAAGGGAAGGTGTTGAAAGCTTCCTGGGAGTTCACAGGAATCTGGGAGTCTGCCGGACCAGCCTGGGCTGTGTGGAAGGGAACAAAGCCCATGAATCACGCTGCAGATGGGCCTGCGTGGGTCCCTCTGCTGCTGGCGGCTGCAGAGGCTGTTGCTAGGCTGCCGCCACCGTTGCCATGGAAGCAGCAGCGGCTGTGTCTGCATGTCACTAGCTTCTCATTCAGAGCCTGGGGCGGGTCTGCTTGGGTACCTAGGGTTCAGGGCCATTTCATGTCTGCACATGTTGTGCACTGCACAAATCCAGAGGCGCCACTCATAGAAATATAACCTGCACAACCATGCACGGCAGCTTCGTGTGCGTCTGTGCCCTAGACACAAACAAGGCCAGGAAGCACGTATTTTCCAGTTCCTATGGTGGAAGGAAAATGCTGCTCCCTAAGGATGGAAATAGCCCAACCAAGCACAGTGTGTCAGTTAGCTTTTGCTGTGTGAGAAACCACCCCCAAACTTAGTGATTTTAAACAATAACCATGTATTTAACCATTAATCATAATTCTGTGGGTCAGCAATCTGGACTGAGATAAGCTGGGTGGTTCTGGTCTCGCTGGGCTCACTGTCATGTCTTTGGTCCATTGCTGGGGTGGCTGGTCTTGGATGTCCCAGCTGGGAGGCTCATTCTGCAGCCTCAGCACGTTCGCAAGGTAGCAGCAACATTCCGGAAAGTGAGAGTGGGCGCACGGAGGCCTCCTGAAGCCTAAGCTCAGGGGGACATCGCTTTGTCACATTCTGTGGCCAAAGTCAGTCATAAGCCGAGCCCAGGTCCAAGGGGTCGGGAAGTGGACTCCACCATGGCGGCAGGGACGTGCAGGTCCACCGCACAGGGCTGTGGCGGGCTGTGCCATGTGTGCCACCTGCCGCTGGTGGGAAGTTCAGATGTAAGACGCAGGGACGGACGTCCACCACGGCAGGATTTGGGAGGAGGGAGGGGCACTCCAGGCGGTCAGCGAGGGCCGGGGCGTATGACAACCGGTGGGAGAGGGGCCTGCTCCCTGGGGCAACGCCAGGCTCTGGGAGCTGGGACACGGGTGGGTGTCAAAGACAATGGTTTCTGGCCGTGCCTTGGGCTCGAGTGCAGCAAGGGTGCTCCGGGCCCCTCTGTGCCAGGCCACGCCAGAGCTCTGCCCCTCCTCGGTGGCCTGGAGGTGTCCCCACTGCCTTCATCCCACTGGCCAGGATAGTTCCCAGCAGGCCCGGGGCTTAGTGAGGGCCGAGCCTCTGTCAACACATCCCGTTGTCCTCCCCTGTCGCTCCCTCCGGGCTGCAGCCTCAGGCTCAGCCTACACCTTTCTCATCCCTCACCCCGCCGGGCTTCCTGCTGGACTGTCACCTGTGGTGTGGAAGGAATTGTCCCACAGTTAACTTGTATTATCCTGCATGGTTTCCGCGGCTCAGGAATCTGGGAGCAGCTTGTGGGGTGGTCCCGGCTCAGGGACGCTCACAGATTGCCTCAGGGTGACCGCCAGGGCCATGGCCTCGCCTGCAGGTGGGGCTGGGGCTGGAGGCTCAGCGTCCGAATTGGCGCGCTCACACGCCGGCGAGGCAGTGCTGGCTGTGGGTGGGGGCCTCGGCTCCCGCCATGTGATCTCTCCCGAATGTCCCTATGACAAGGCAGCTGGCTTCCCTCCGAGCGATGATCCAAGAGCACTTGGTGGGAGCAGCCACGAAGTCACGGGGCAAAGGGGCTGGATGCGGGAGAGGCGGAGGGCCGTGGCCATCGCTGCAGCTGCCACACGGGAAAGAGCAATGGCTGCTGGGTCTGCGCGACCTCGCCCCCGAACCGCACTGTCGTTCTGCAATGTCCTGTCGGTCACGCTGCCCAGCCCGGCTCCGCGGAAGTGCTTCACCCACGGGTGTGAGGCCCTGCAGCGAGGACTGGTGCCACCCTGGAGGCTGGCCCAGGCCACCCACGCTTGTTCCCTCGGGTGGTGCTTTCGTAGGTGAAACTGGGTCATCCGACCCACACACTCAGCACCATCTGACAGGCGCTGTGGGGCTCACGACGCACTCCCTGAGCGCTTGCTGTGACCAGACAGCGCCGGAAGCTCTGGGACTGCACGGCCGGGTGGCGACTCTCAGTGGACCCTCAGGTACACAGCAAACCCGATCCTATTTTCTGTGAGTTTCCATTCAGCCGAATGGAAGAAGCTTCCTCTCCGTTCTGGATTTCACGCCCCATTTCCCCGGGGTCGAGCCAGGGACGAGGCATCGAGAACACACCTGGATGGCGCAGAAGAAGGGCTGCGTGGTTGCTTTTCAGGCAGATGTTGCCATAGATGAGAGGCGCTTTGCATTAACTATCTATTGCTGCGCAATATGCTACCACCACGGGTTAGAGGCTTAAGCCAGCGTTCGCGGCCTCCCAGTGTCCGCCGCCGGCACCCGGGCCTGGCTTCAGCGGCCCCTCTCACAGGCTGCGGCCAAGGTGCCATGGCTGCTGTCGTCGCAAAACTCCGGGAGGGGTTGGCTTTCCCACCCACTCCCACGGGCACGGCAGGACCAGCTCCTCGCTGGCTACTGGCCTCCCCGTACTGCGGCTCACAGCACGGCAGCCAGCGCCGTCGGGGCCATCAGAGGAGAAAAGCCAGACACACACACACACACACACACACACACAGGGAGAGACAGGGAGAGAGAGACGGGGGAGAGAGAGACAGGGAGAGAGGGAGAGAGAGAACACACTCCCATGATGGAAGTCATAGACCTCTATAACCTCACCTGGAAAGTGACACCCGTCGCCTTTGCCGTGTTCTGTTCCCCAGAAGTGAGCCGCTGGCCTCGGCCCACACTCAAGAAGGGATCACACAAGAGCGTGAATACGGGAGGTAGGGTCCGTGGCGCCCTCTTGGGGTCTGCCTGCCCCGGGCTTGGCAGGGGTGTCCAGTGGTGGGTAAAATATGAACAGCTTATGAGACTATTAAAGTAATGACAAGTTTAAGCATTTGCCTAATTAAAGGGACAAGATTCAGGAAACCATTATCTCACATCTGGAAACAGAAGGAAAGCCATGAATGTCCCCCTGAGCACCGAGCCTGTGCTTTTGTCGGACCACCACGGAGCCTGTAGCCCACTCCAGTTGGGGCTTGGCTGGTGGCCGGTGGCCAGCACAGCCGCGAGCTTCCCCCGAACAGGCCGAGGAGAGACACTGCCCCAGTAGCAGGCCCCTGCTGAGTGCGTGGAAGACGCCCTCCAGCCAGGCAGCCCCCCACCTGCCACGGGTGCAGGCTGGTCCCCTTGCCTCCTGGGACCCCGGGGAGGCCACGGAGGGTGGCGCTAAGCTTATTCTGTGGCTGCTCCAGCCCTTGTCACCACAAATCCTCACGTCTCGACAGGACGAAGGAGCAAGGAAGCCCCGACGGGGCTCCAGGAAGGACCTCCTGCCCAGCCCCGGCCCCACTCCGCCTGCTCTCACCCTGCCCGCTCCCCACAGAGCGGTCCCGCAGGACGGCCTGCCGCGCCACGTGCGACAGAATGTTCTCCATCTGTGCGGTCCTGCACAGAGCCACGGGCCACGCGTGGCCACTGGGCACCTGACACTTAGCTCACGAGTCAGAGGAGCTAAAATTTTAATTCCATTTAATTTTAATTAAATTAATTTAAGTTGTAGGTAACTATTTAATTTTAAATAGCTAGCGGCTACCACACTGGATGGTGCAGCTGGTAGAACCCCAGGTCCCGAGTGGCCCATGGGCCGGCGGCACCGCATTGCCGCAGAACGTGCAGAATCCTGACTCTCGGGCCCCATCTCAGGCCCTCGGTCTCGGAATCTGTGTTTTCTGCACGTCCTGAGCGATTTGAGTGCATGTTAGACTGCAGGAGCCGCTCTGGGCTTGGAGAGGGTCGAGGGGCTTTCTCTAGCCCCCTGGGTGTTCTTCTGTGGCTTTAATCTATGCCACGGCCCAGACTCAGTGAAACGAAAAAGACACAAATGGGCCCTTCTGCTCTCTGCACTTATCTGAGGCAGCAGGAGCTGCCCTTGCAGGGAGAGGTTTTGGGGTGACAAGAACTGCCAGGGATAAAACACCATCCACTGATTTACTAAAACACAGTCCGCTACATAAAGCAGCGTAGCACGTGGTTTGTGTTCTTAAAGAACTTTGTCTGGAAGGTGAGACAGATGTGTAAACACCAACTCGAAGGCCAGTGTGGGGAGCTGGACGCATCCACTCTGCGTGTGCGGCGGGGCGGAGAGCGGGGCAGGCTCCTGGGGGCAGCTCTGAGCCAACCTTTCTGATGGTTTGGCTTTCTCCAGGGAAAGAGCGGGTGCAGGAGGGGAGAAGGCTGGGCCAGGCCCTGGGAAAAGAAATCCAGAAGGAAAAAAGGAGCTTGTGGGTGGTGGAGTCTTCCTGGGACAGGCTGTCTTTCCGGAGTCTCAAAGAACAGCCATCCGGGTGCTGTTCTGCACTTGGGCTCAGTCCGGCCATCCCTGTGCAGGCCACCCCAGATGACTTTCTTACCTGTCCAAGCCTGAGTTTCTCCATTCGTAGGGCGGGAGAACACCTGGTTGTGACGAAGCCGTGTGGTCACCTCTGTCACCGCGTCTCAAAGTAGATGCTCAGCTATTCTGTATCCATTGAAAATTCTTCTTCAGACAAGAGATCTTTGAGGGCAGGGATGAGTTTGTCTGTGTTGCAAACCCCAAGGCCTAGCGTCCCCTTGGCAAGGCGTCCTTTCTCAAGGGTCCACAGACTTCCTTAAATTTTCGTGTGCATGTGGCTTTCTTCAGGGGCTGAGGGTCCTTAAACTTTGTCAAGTTCCCTAAAGACTCCGTCCTCTCTAGTAGGTCAGGACCCACTGCTGGGTGTGCTCAGTGTTTCGGCCTAAATTAATAGGTGACTTCTAGACATAAAACTTTAACTCATGGTACTAGCTGGACCAGAAAGTGGGGATTTCAGGCTAGGCCAGCGGTGGGAGGTAGTTTTGTCAGAGATGGTGGAGGGCCCTGGGACCGGCAGGGTCACACTGGCGGGAAGGAGCGGGTCTGGCTCCGGGCCTTGCGTACAGGGGCCGTGCAGAGACCTGCTTGGCTTCTCCAGGGAGGAGCTGCTCTACCTCTGGGCTCCATGTCCCTGCAGCCCTTGTGACATCACACAGGCATGGCCAATCTCCGCAAAGTTCTGCCTCGACCTCAGGCCCTGTGAATTCTCTCCGAGCTGGCACCCAAGCACCATGGGACCTTGGCTGGCTCGTGGGCAGCAAGAAATCCAATCCTAGATACTGGACTTCGGACCCCTAGGTGAGGTTGGAGTGTTGCTTGTGGATACCTTGCTGTTTTTACAGTTGGCATTGCCGAAAGAACAGGGAGACAGCAGAGACGGATTTCAATAGTGCAATGAGAATTTGACGTGTGGCGGGTGAGAGTGGGTGGGTCGTGAAGACGCTGCTTTGTGCTGTTGAACTGGGCTGGTATCGGGCTGGGCCGAACATCAGAAGGGCCTCTGAGCAGGGTTAGACGTCTGGGCTCTGGTCTTTGCTCTGCTTGGTTTTAAGTCACGTGACTTTGGTCTTTTTAAAAGAAAATCTAAATAACCAAGCCCGAGGTGAAGTAAACCTATACTCCAAAGAAGAGTCACAAATTAGAACAAAACTTAGATATACGCCAACAGTCACCTGTCGCCAGGGACCCCGTGCGTTAACCTTGTACTCCTCCGAATCCCTGCTGACACTCACTCCGGCTTCGTCTCAAACTTGAGCAAACTGCTCCTTTTATTTCTACCACAAATCTCATACTTTTGGCCAAAGGCATCTACAGGACTTACTGACGGTGATGACCAAAGTCCCTGGAGGCTTTCTCCTTTAACAGGGACTGGTCCTCGGTCAGCGTGGCCTTCCCTGCTCTCTCGCTCCCTCGCCTCCTAGACTTGCCTGGCCACACCTTCCTTATTTTGAGGCTAATGCCAAAGGATAAAGAACAGCGCGAACATGCTTGATGTACGAAATTTCACTTCTTCCATGAGAAGAGAGCGATCGCCCCATCTCATTGGAATAACCCGTTATAACCGTCCTTTCTGACGATTAAGGTGAAATCCACATAAAAAGCTTTAGCGTGTTTGTCAGACGTCAGAGGCTGACCCCCGCCCCCGTCTGGCCTCACACACAGCACAGAACGTATTTAGAGGTCGTTTGTAATGACGGGTAGGAAGGGTTTGCAGCGGCGGCCCGGAAGGAGCTGCCGTAGGAGGCCTGAGCGTGTGGGCGGCTCTGGCAGGTGCGCTGGAGGCCTCGGCCAAGGTCCCCCTGGCTCCTTCCCTTTCTCTCCTGGACCTTGGCTATTTTGTCACTAGACACCAGGGGACGATGAGCAGGGAATTTGTGAGCTCATACACGAAAGGCTCGGAGCCGTGACCTCCCCCCAGCAGGGCGGATAACAGGCCTCACACCTCCAGCTCCGGCTGTCCTGCAACAGCGGCAGGGACCTGCACGGGGCCTGCACAGCGTGGGCCACCAGCCGGTGCCTTGGGACTTGTGGCTGAGGAGAGACACTTAGCGGAGAGAAGCCACAGGCCTTTTCTGCAGCAGACGCCAGAAAGAACCCGCTCTTCAGGGAAGAGTGGCCGGCACCGTGGGGTGTCCTGGAGACCCACGTGCACGTATTGTCCCTTTTCTTCCTCGTGTTTTTGTCTTAGCGGTGGAGAGACTTTTCACGTGATAGCTCTGGAGACCGTTGGGTGCCGTAGTGTGGAGGTTGGGCCCTTCCAGACTCATGCTGAGGTTCGATGCCCAGCGCTGGAGCTGGGCCTGGTGGGAGGAGTTCAGTCAGGGGTGGATCCCTCACGAGTGGCTTGGTGCTGTCCTTGCGGTAGCGGGTGGGTCCCTGCTCCATTAGTTCCCACGAGAGCCGGCTGTTAAAAGAGCCCGGCACCTCCCTCGACCTGCCTTCTCTCCTGCCGTGCGATCTCCGTGCACGCCAGCCCTCTTCCCCTGCCGCCATGAGTGCGCCCACGGGTGCTGGCGCCAAGCCTCTCGTGCGGTGAGTCGTAAACCTCTTTTCTTCATAAATCACCCAGCCTCAGGCATTGTTTACAGCAGCACAAACGGACTAACACACTGGGGAGCACAGACAAGGCGCCATCACTGTGTTCTCCATGGTAAAGTGGGGGCCAGACCTGCCTGCACTCACAGCCTGCCCCTCCCTCTTCCTTGCTGTGTGACATCGGCTGGGAGCTTCCCTCTCTGGGCCTCTCGACACTGGCGATCACTACGTGTAACTCGCAGGCTTGGGGCGAGGAGGACACAAAGGCAGATGTGGAACACAGAGGCGATGCTCACAGACATCGGGCCCTGCCTATGCTCCCATCTCATTTTGCACATATTTTATGTCTGTTTATGGCAAATCACTTCTGCTCCCTCTTCGACGCCCACGCAAGGGCCACTCGACACAGGAGGACCTCTCTGCTCCGCGCCAGTCCCAGTCCCACACTTCCCTCCACTCTGGCCCAGCACGCGTCCTCTGAGGACAGGTGGCTCCGTTCATTTGCTCGCCCTCCTCGGAGCCCGGCGGGGGTCCTGCGCAGAGCCGGCCATCGGTAGGTGCTTTGGGAATTAATGACGGATGACGGGTGGAGACTCGTCACAAGGCGCCGTCTGCAGTGGGACAGGAAGAACCCCTGCGATCCCGGCAGAAGGAAATGGCGTCTGCGGTTGTGTCTAGACGTGGGCTCCTGAGGAAGTCTCTAGTTTTATGTGAACACGTTCCTCTTACACAGAAAAACAAACGCATGGTTGAAAGGGCACATCGTTCTTCAGAGTTAAGGGGGGATTCCTCAGCTCAGGTGACTTTTGGGCGTCAGGAATGCTGTAGGGGTGGCACCTCTGGTGGGCTGGGAGGGAAGGACAGCTTCAGAGCCCTGGGGCAGCACGGCCTGCCACCTACCAGAAGGCCCGAGTCCCAGCTGTTCCCCTTCCCCCAGGGTGAGGTGGTGCAAGGAGAACCAACGCTGGGCTCTGCCAGCCGGGAGAGTGCGCACCTGGGCGCCTTACATTTTTGGGCCTCAGTTTTCTCATCTGTGAAATGACAGAGTTGGAGATTCTCAACCCTGTCTGTCCGTCCAGCAACCCGCCCCCCCCATAGATTCTGATTCGTTTGTCTGGGGTGGGGCCAGAGGTGATTTGGAGGAATGAGCCTGGGTGACACAGGAGTCCCCTCCGTCCCGATGGCCAGGGTGGGGCGCACTGTCCCCCATGTCCCTGGGGGGCTGTGGACCAACCAAAGCCACAGCTGGCAGAACCCTGCGGCTCTACTTTCCTGGCCCTGGGATGGGCAGTCTCTGAAGTGGGTGCAAGATCAGTGGAATGTGGCAAGAAAGTAAGCAAGCCACGTGTTTCCTTTTTGTAATCAAGTGACTACGAAGCGAATCACACATATAATTAGTACGTAAACATTTGTGTATTGAGGCGCAGGCTGCTTTACCAAGAGGGTTGCGCAGTGACCTGGATGGGGGAGGGGTGTGAGCACGTGGTCTGAGCACGTGGTCGGCGGCGCCTTCTTCCTCCCACCTTCGCGTCTGTCCTCTTCCCACGCAGCCCAGCAGTGCTACAGCCTCCTGCACACACCTGCGTTTCTCCAGCCGCATTTCCACGCTGGGTCACACCCCGGGCCACCGCTGGGACCGTGGTCAGGACGTTGGCTCGGGGCCAAGGTCGCCCCTCCGCCCCCCACCCATGCCGGTGGGAAAGCGCGGCGGGGGACGCAGAGTCACTCCCCAGGGGACGTGGCAGGGACGGCCGCGCCAGAGTCGGGCCTCTTCCCAGGTGCCACGTGGGGCCCTCGTGCCCTCGCCTGTCCTGCAAGGGCCACCGCCGCGGGAGCCCTGGGCGGGACCGGACCTGCGCAGGTGGGGTTTGGTGGCTGGTAGGTCGTGGCGCACAGCGCAGACAAGGTGGCCGCCGCGTGGTCGGGGCAGAGCCTACCTGCGCGGGCCAGGGGCGCTAGTGCGACCCCGGAGCTTGTACGGCAGCCCGTTCCCGGCCCAGACGCCCCTCACCCCGCAGGGAGGGTGTAATCTTCTCCAGACTTCTTCCATTAAATGCAAATCTTCCTCAGAGTCACCACAAGAAACCTGTTTCATTACCAAGGAAACCGGGCCTGGGAGGGAAGCCCGCCGCGCAGCTGCGGCAGGTGCAGCAGGATGGAGACTCGGCTCTGCCTGGCTTTCTGCAGAAACGGCACCCACGCCCATCTGGACCCACCTGCGCAGCCTTGAGCCCGCCCATCTCAGACCCACCTGTGCAGCCTTGAGCCCGCCCACTCCAGACCCACCTGTGCAGCCTTGAGCCCGCCCATCTCAGACCTACATGTGCAGCCTTGAGCCCGCCCCCACCAGACCCACCTGCGCAGCCTTGAGCCCGCCCATCTCAGACCCATCCCATACCCACCTGTGTAGCCTTGATCCTTCCCATCCCAGATCCACCTGTGTAGCCTTGAGCCTGCCCACCCCAGACCCATCCCAGACCCACCTGTGCAGCCTTGAGCTGGCTTCCAGCAGAGAGTCCCTCGATCCTAAGTGCACGCCTTGTCTCTGGACCACATCACCCACCCCTTGGCTTCAGTTCCTCCCTCTATAATTTGTGACTCCCAACTGCCTTCCCCACAAACTCGTCTCCATGGTCCACCTGCCTCCAGCACCTCATATTTGACATGTTCACCTGTGTCTGCCCCCCTCCTCCTGTGTAGTCCGTCCCACCCATGAGTCCCCACTGGTGCTGCGTGGCTTCCCTTCCACTCCCTTCCTAAACATTTTGAATGCACCCCTCCTCTCCAGGCACTCATGATTTCTCACTTGGATTCCTATGACCTCCTGCAAATGTTCTGCTACTAATTTCGTTTGTCTCTGTCTAACCTATCCTCTGATCTATGGCTCAATGAACTGTCTAAAAGTTAAACCTGATGTCTCCTCCCCTGCCTAAGATGCATCCCATAAGATGGAAGGTGCACAAGACCCTCCTTCGCTGCTGCCTGTCTGCCTTCACCACCCGCCCTCTCCATTCCCTGCTTGGACACTGTTAACTCTGCCTTGCGCCTTCCTTCCTTGCTCATGCCTGGAATGTCCTGCCCTGGGTGGGTGACTCTTCATCCTTCAAGGCTCTGTTCGCCTTCTCCGGGAATCTTCCATGAGCTCTGGCTGGTCTCCTCGCCTCGGTCTCCTGCGGTGTTTGTGCACCCTTGCTGCTTCCTTGCCCCAGGCCATGCTCCCTGCTCCCTCGCTGGTGTGTGGAGGACACGGCCAGATAGTGCCTGTGGTCCTCAGCACCTGGCAGAGTTCTTGGTAAACAGAAGGTGGGCAGTGAATAATATTGGAAGGTGGCGGGAGGCTGCCATGAAGTGATGATGTTTAAAGTTCCGTACGGTGTGGGGTAGGGGTTGGCAAACTACTGTCTGCCGGCTGGTCCGCCATACAGTTCACGTATGGTTTTTACACTTTTAAATGGTTGAAAAAAATCTAAAGAAGAATATTTCACAACATAAAACTGGTATGAAACCCACATTTCAGTGTCTATAAATAAAGTTTCCTTGGAACCCAGCCACGCTGGTTCCCTTGCGAATTGTCTGCGGCTGCTTCGTGCTGCGGCTGCAGAGTGGAGGTTTCCATCAGCCGGCTCTCTGCCGGGCAAGTCTGGCGACCCCCAGTGTGGTGGGGGCACTAGCTCCGCAGCCAGCCAGAGGACGACTTGAATTCGCTCTCCCTGGGAATATGAGGCCGAGGATGCACACGTGGTAGGTGGTCCTGGGAGTTGGGGGGGACCCTGTCAGGAACTTCACCCGTGCCTGGTGCGTTTGGCGATCCTCAGTGGGAGGTAGCCAGGTAGATGACTTTGTGGTGTCGTTGAGGGTTTCTTACGTTGATGAGAGGTTATGAAAGAATTCCGAGACCGTTACTTAACGTTGATATTACTTCTAAGGTCACTAATAAGAAGGGATATTAAAATAATGGATGGCCTCCTATAGTTTGCATGAAAATGCTTTGAGGACCACACGCCTGTGCTGTGTGATAGAACTTTGCGATGACGGAAAATCTCTTCTGTGCCGTTCAGGATAGTAGCTCTCAGCTGCGGTAGCTTCTGAGCACGTAAACTGTGGCTAGTACAACTAAGGAATTGAATTTAAATGTCATTAGATTTAAATTGAAATATCACGTGTGGCAAGTGGTTCCCATCTCGGTGCAGCCCTGGAGCGCTGAGACGCCCACGGTGGGCTGTAATGCCCATGGCCAGCACCTGGCCGTGAGCCTCTCTCTCACCTGAAGGTCTTCCTTCCTGGCCTAAAGACAAAGGGGTGGAGCAGGTGTGGGTGGCCGCAGAGAAAAGAGGGGCTGAGTCCTGCACGCCCTGCCCCCCCTCGCCTCCCCACTACAGCTTCCAGCAAATCACACCGGGAGAGGAATGCGTGTGGGAAGCTTGTCTCCAGGGCGGCTCCTCTGTGGGACTTTACAAGGATTTGCTTGTTTTCCTTTTGTCTCAATGTAGCACATTTTAATCTCACTTGAGTAGCGGGGTCTCAGCTGCCAGTGGAGCTTCTCCAAGAGGATGATAAAGAGTTGAAGTAAGTATTTCTCGCAAGTTGCCGTAAAGCTGCCTTTATATATTAACTCCTCATCTCTCGCGAAGCTCGCAGGCGAGGGCTAAGTGAGCTGGCGGGAAGGCCAAGGAGAAAGCCTGCAGAGAATTGCCCCCCCAAATTAAATTCATTTCCGCCAGTTGAGACAGATGTTTCTGAGTGCCAGATTTCATTCGGAAAAACAAACATTAGCCTCAAAATCTCTATATGGCTTTTGAGGTGTCATATATATGACTTATATATGATGTATATATCTTAGAAGTAATATCTATATATGTCATATATAGATCATATATAGCTCATATATATCCTACATATGCTATACACCATATATCACATATGTAATGTATGTTATATATAGGTAATATATCATATAGACTGTATGTT
>NW_012151163.1:1146650-1148010 GCF_000956105.1 Propithecus coquereli
GGCCATTCCCTCTGCCGGGAATGCTGTTCCCTGCGTGTCTGCACGGCTCCCTCGCTCCCCTCCCTCCAAGCTCCTGCTTGACAATCACCTTCCAGCGAAGCAGCCCTGCCCCCCTGTTCACAGTGTTGGCCCCACTCCCGCCAGCTGCCCAGCACCCTTACCTGGACCTCGCTTTGTTCCCACTGCATGTAAACATACGGCGCAGTTTGCTTGTCTATAGTATTTGTCAATCTGTCTCTCACAATTACATTATCTCCGTGAGAACAGTGGATTGTTTTGCTCACTGGTGTCTCCCCAGAGCGTGAGCTCACAGTAACGTCACACGCTCTTCGTGTATTTTTTCTCATTTTAATCCTCGGAACCACCTGCGATTTTGGTATTATCCACATCTTACAAGTGAAGAAAATGCATCTTTGAGGGGTTAAGTAACTTGTCTAAACCCACAGCTGCGAAGTGAACTGCATTGCCAACCAAGACGTGTCCAAAAACGACTGATACGTGAAAGCTCTTAGCAGAGCGCTGGCAGGTGGTGGGCGTTACTCAGGTGTAATGCTGTTTACGTGCAGTGGGAACAAAGCGAGGTTCGGGTAAGGGTGCTGGGCAGCTGGCGGGAGTGGGGCCAACACTGTGAACAGGGGGTCAGGGCCGCTTTGCTGGAAGGTGATTGTCAAGCAGGAGCTTGGAGGGAGGGGAGTGAGGGAGCCGTGCAGACACGCAGGGAACAGCATTCCCGGCAGAGGGAATGGCCATGGCACACTGCAGGGGCAGACACACCTGCAATGTTTGATGAGGAGCAGGGCAGCGTGTGGCTGGAGGGGCAGGGGGTAGGAGAGGAGGGGCCGGAGGGGATCTGGCACAGGTGGGGGCTCGTGGCCAAGGTGAGGGGACCAGCCTTTATTCTGAGTGCAGGGGGAGCCATTGCAGGGCCTTTAACAAGCTGACATTTGCTTTTGAAAGGGTTGCTCCGGGTGCGGTGCTGAGAGTAGATCGCAGAGAGGCAACGGGGACCGGGGAGATCAGTGGGGATATTTAATATCTGGGAGGCTGCGGATGGTGGCGTCTCTCCTCTCCCGCCGCCATGTGTCTCTGCATGTGTGTGTGTGTGGGTGTGCGCACGCGTGTGATGTGTATAACGTGCACGGCTTGGCTGTGGAAGGTCTCAAACATCCCCAAATGGGTAGAAATACTACGGCTCTTTGGCATCATGCAGCCACAGCAGGTATCAGCTCACGGCCAACCTTCCCCTTTGCCCTCACCCGCTTTCCCTCCTCTCAGATAATTTTGAAGACAATTCCAGACATTATATCATTTCCAGATTCTGGGTCCATTTTGAAGGTGCACATGACTTCCCGACAGACTG
>NW_012151163.1:1148060-1150718 GCF_000956105.1 Propithecus coquereli
AATATATAATACATATATATATATAATATATACCTTATTCAGTGGTCCCCAATCTTTTTGGCACCAGGGACTGGTTTCATGGAAGACAATTTTTCCACAGACCCGGGGTGGGGATGATTTCGGGATGATTCAAGCGCATCACATTTATTGTGCAGTTAAACCTCTCTGCTGATGATAATCTGTATTTGCAGCTGCTCCCCAGCGCTAGCATCACCACCTCAGCTCCACTCAGATCATGGGGCATTAGAGTCTCGTAAGGAGTGTGCAGCCTGGATCCCTCCATGCACAGTCTACAGTAGGGTTCACGCTCCTATGAGAATCTAACGCCACCACGGATCTGACAGGAGGCGGAGCTCAGGCGGTGATGCCAGTGATGGGAGCGGCTGCAAATACAGACGAAGCTTCGCTGGCTCACCTGCTGCTCACCTCCTGCTGTGTGGGCCGGTTCCTAACAGCCACAGACTGGTACCAGTCTGAGGCCCAGGGGTTGGGGACGGCAGCTATATATCATATAGATCATATTTATGCCCTATATGTATAATATGTATATAAACGAGCTTGAGCAAAGTGTGCTTACCCAGTCTGAGTGACAGGCTGCATGGACCAACCTGCGTGCTGACCCTGGACGTTGCCCGTCACACTGAGATGGGCGCTGGAAGGGGTCTGTCTGCTTCGTGGCACTAGCGTTAGAGAGCTTCACTGCACTGACTTAACGTTCTCTGAACAAGAGCCTTTCATTTATTTTCCAAAGGGAGGGAGCATTCTTTTTCTTTTTCTTTTTCTTTTTCTTTTCTTTATTTTTTGTGAAGTACTGAACTGAAGTGTTTTACTGTCTAAACTGAGCGTGAGCTTTTTGGGGCTGGATACACAGAACGGAGCACTGAGACCGGTGCCCTGAAACCAAGCGCAGAACGCCTTTCTCTTCTGCTCTCTCTCTGCTGACGCTGCAGCTCTGGCACACGCGTGCGGTGCGGAGTGCTCCGTGCGGGTTATCTGGGGCACGTCAAAGGAATAGAAAGGACAGCCAAGATAAAAGGCCACTGGGCACCTTCCAGTGCCCTCTGGCTCGTGGGGAAGCATGTGGGCCATGCACGGTGTCACCAGGACACCTGGCTCCTCCTGTCACACGGGGGCAGCTGAGAGAGGAGCGTTAGGTGTTGCTTGGGCAACATGCCGAGTGCTCTGCACAGGCGCGTAGAGCTTGCTGCAACTGGCAGAGAAAAAAGTTGAGCCATTTCCAAAGAACGCTTGGGCAAATCCAGTGTTTTGTAATCATTGAATCAAATTAAATAGTCAACAAGCCTTTGTTGGGTGCCCACGAGGGCCTGGCACCGTGTGACTTTGTTTGGGGCGGAGGACGATTATATCGGCTGGGCCCCTGCAGGACATGGCAAAACGGGGCCCCACACAGTTGCAACCACCAGCCTTGGCGAGCTGACCCGGAACATCGCCGTGACACAGCGCTACGGAGCGGTTTTAATTCCAGCCCGCCTGTAGGTTGTGCGTCTGTGCTGTGGTTTGGTGCTGTTTTAAGTGTGCAGGGCGCGGTGGTGGCGACGGTCGTGGGCTCTGCACCGTAAGCTTTTCAAAGCTTTCCTAGCACGGTCCAATAAACCGTGGTGACAGACACGTCCCACATCGGCGCTGTCCAGTATGGGCCACACGTGGCAATGAACAACTGAAAAGGCCCCCAACAATAACGTAACCCCCGGAAGAAAAGGAAATGCCTTGCCCCCCGGGGGCCCCCCAAAACCGGAACCCAAAAGAAACGTGGGCCCCCCTCAAGGAATTTTTTCTCATTTTAATCCTCAGAACCACCTGCGATTTTGGTATTATCCACATCTTACAAGTGAAGACAATGCATCTTTGAGGGGTCAAGTAACTTGTCTAAACCCACAGCTGCGAAGTGAACCGCATTGCCAACCAAGACGTGTTCAAAAACGACTGATATGTGGAAGCTCTTAGCAGAGCGCTGGCAGGTGGTGGGCGTTACTCAGGTGTTTGTTAAATGAACTTCATTTACTCAAGTGTTTATTCATGCAGAGCTCCTGGGATGTTCAGGCTCTGTGCCATGTGTGGTCATGACTTGTTCTTAGAAGGGGCTCACAGGGTCGGGGAGGGCACAGACACAGAATGGGGGTGGTGACTGTCCCAGGAAATGCAGCGACAAGGCACCCTTGAGGTGCAGTAGCATTGAGGACACATCCTCGTGAGCTTCGGGGGCTCAGGAGTCTCCCTCGGGGTGGTCCCCTGAGCCGAGAGTTACAGGAGAAGCAGCAGGGGCAGAGGCACGTGGGCAGGGGGCTTGAGGACCCCCAGGAGCGGATGACACCTCCATCTGGCCCCACTCCATCCAGTCTGGAAGCCACTAGCCACACATGGATAGTCAACAGATTTACATTTAAATTCATTGAAGTTAAATAAAACTTAAAACCCAGTTCCTCCTTAACTGGCCACACTCAGAATAAAGGCCCCTCCTCTCCTACCCCCTGCCCCTCCAGCCACACGCTCCCCTGCTCCTCATCAAACATTGCAGGTGTGTCTGCCCCTGCAGCTGTGCCATGGCCATTCCCTCTGCCGGGAATGCTGTTCCCTGCGTGTCTGCACGGCTCCCTCGCTCCCCTCCCTCCAAGCTCCTGCTTGACAATCACCTTCCAG
>NW_012151163.1:1151753-1173226 GCF_000956105.1 Propithecus coquereli
CTCCTCTCAGATAATTTTGAAGACAATTCCAGACATTATATCATTTCCAGATTCTGGGTCCATTTTGAAGGTGCACATGACTTCCCGACAGACTGGGAGTAAGGGAGGCGGGAGGCGGATAAAGATGCCTCCGAGGTTTTTGCTGGACACCAGGAGTGTGGAGGTGCCCCGCTGAGCTGGGGGCCGGGGCGCAGCAGGTGTGGAGGGCGGGAGCTGAGGCCTGGACTCTGGGCTTTGCGATTCCACAGACACCAGGGGAGAGGCCAAGTGGGCTGACATTGTGGCTTCAGCCCAGGAGACGGGTCCGGGAGGGCGAGGTGCCCGGGGCCCCAGGATGCGAGTGGCCTGTGGTCTGCAGAGCCAGGGGACTGGACCAGGTCACTGTGGGAGGAACCAGCAAGGAGGGTGGCCAGGAGCCGCCTCTCTTGTCGTAGGTGTCACCAAGTCACTCTCTGGAGATGCTGTTCCCGTTTGCATTCCCGACAGCAGAGGCAGATGACAAGAGTGCCCTCGTGCTGAAAAAGCAGTGGCCTCTCATAGGCCGGTGGTGTTTTGTAATCACTCCTGTCGCTGTGACTGCAGGGCCGGTCGACGTCTCACGCCCGCGGACCGCCTGCATTTCTCCCGGTGAACGAGCGTGACTCCCGCGGCACGTTAGTCTTTGGGTTAGGGGCTGGAGGTGGCCACCCGCGCCCGCCTCCCTCGGCCTCTCCGCTCCCCAGGCCTCTGCTCTCTGGACTCCACCGCGCGGGGCTGGGCGCTGCGGAAGTTCCACGCTGCCGGGACAGGACCACGCGGCCCCGCGGCCGCCCTGCTGTGTTGGCGTCTGGGGGCGCGTTTCCCGCGGGGGCTCCAGCGGGCACCCCTGCATCCTCCGCCCCACGCAGTCCCTCCTGGCCAGGGCCTGCCACCTGGTTGTTCAATAAGCGCTTTTTGAATGGATTCAAGGACTACTAAAAGCGAGTCATTCTTTTCTAAATTAAAATAATTTCCCCCTGTTAAATACTAAAACAAAACTTTGCATTTTGTGGCGGTCGGATTTGCACACTTTAGCGACGTTCTATTCATACATTTGCAGGAGGAAGCCTCGCTGCCCCCTCCCCGCCCAGCGTCTTGCACAGTCGCCTTCCGAGTCAGCCGCACGGAGCGGACGCGCCCGCGGGCGGTCGGCGGCACGTCCAGCTCCGTCCCCGCCTGACCTCCCACCGACCGAACCGCAGCGTGGGCTGCCCGGGCGGGCCTGGGCCACCGCTCGGTCCCTGCCGCCCGCCCGGCTGACCCGGCCGCCGTCTCGCTCCTAGGAGGCATGGCTGAGGCTCCGCGGGAGGGAAAACTGACCCGGTTCCTGGACTTCACGCAGCTGATGGACCTGGCGTCCGAGTCCGTGGGAGGAAAGGTGAGCGGCCGGCCGTGCAGAGCCGGTGGGAGCGGCGGCGCCGGCCGGAGGGACGACCCGCCTGCAGAAGCGTTCGCGGAAAGACTTCCCAATAATTCACCCTTGGTCGGCTCTGAGCAAGAGCAGCACTGCCTTAAGGTTTTTTTGTTTTGTTTTGTTTTGTTTCTTTTTAAAGACACCGTGCATTTGTAAGAAGCATACACCATCCCTCTGTGTTTTATTGCTGTGTAGAGTGTAGATCAGGGGTCCTCCAGCACTGGCTGGGTGAGGACCACGTGGGGGCCCAGTACACTCCTGTGCAGAAGCCCCCAGCTGCCAGGCTCCCTGTGGTAAAGGAAAGGCCAGCAGCGCCCCCCCCAGGAAGCTCATCTCCACTGGGGAGACAGATGTGAGTCCCGGCCAGCACTAGGACCAAAACCAGGCCGGGTGCTGGGAGAGGGAGGGGCGGGGAGAGGTTGAGTTCCAGCGGGAAAGGCAATGGCCTGGTGCGGGGACGTTTCCAGCACAGAGTGCCGTGGTGCCGGCAAGCGGGCCGACGGATCCAGCTGGTTCCGTGTCGGGAGCACACCAGGTGTTTGTGGGGAGAGTCAGGGGAAGGAGTCCGGAGAGGGTGGAGAGGCCCCGCGTGCCCTGCGAGGGCTTCGGCTGAGGAGCCATGGACGACCTGGTCACCCCGATGTGTGCTCTGGAGACCCCAAGAGATTTCCAGGGGGCAGGTCAACCCCCACACAGCAGCGACGCCCCTACACTCTGCCACCCGAACAGCCGGCAGCTCCAGAACAGCTGGGTCCTCTCCTGCCTGACCAGGGCAGTGTCCCCACCTGGCTACAGTGGTCACTGGGCTCCAGGTTAGGTCAGGTGACCAACAGCCTGCTTTGCTCCATGGAACCCGGTTTACAGCTGTTTTCTTGGTGTAGGATTAGTAGCACCCACCTCACTCACGAGAATGTCCTGCCCTGGCCCATGAATCACCAGACAGCCGACCTGCAGGGTGACCTGTGGGGAAGAACCTTGAGCCCAGGGGACCCAGGTGTGACTCAGTGCGGTGCTTTTTTGGGGTCCTTGCTGTGTTTGTGAAAGTATCACAAAGGCTTTGGTTCCTGAGAAGAAGAAAGTTGGGTTTCTTTGCTTCCCAAGTGGATGAAGTTAGCACTTTCTCATCCAGATGGTGGGGGGAGGGGCTAAGAAAAAAGGGCGGGAGGAAAAGATCGAGGAGGCAGGCAGTGGAATCTAAACACTTAGAAAGCATCGCGGCTTAATCGCACGCGTGGCTTCCCCTGGGCAGTTTCACATTTCTTTTTACTGCATCTTGTAATGTTTCACTAGGGCATGAAATGAAATGATTTTTAATTTACAGTTATTTTATCTTTACTTCTTTCTTTCTTTGTCTAGATTTTATTTGCAACAGATGACTTTTTTGCTCCTGCAGAAAACCTCATAAAGGTATTGTAAACTGGCATTCCGCAACGTCGAGTGTTGGCGGAGGGTGATCTATGCAACCATGGTAGTTAACGTCTGCCTGTATATTTGGGATGGGAGTCATGGGATGTGTCCCGGGGAGTCAACGCGTGGGAACATTAGAGACGTGTGCGCACCAGCATCAGCTCACGCCGAAACACAGAGAGACAAAGGAATTTGGGGCCATCTTGCTTTATGGGGGAACACGGAGGTCCCCAAATACTGCTCTTCTGACTCATGTGGATTTAATAATCTGTGATGGGAAGAAAACTGGTCCATGTCTTGAATTTTCTGGAAAATGTTTACCTGCCTAATTATAAAAGTACAAAACAGTGTACTTTGAAAATGGAGAGACTATTGACAAACACGGGGAGGAAAAGGCGGCTCTGCTGGAGTCCTAGTCACGCCCCATGTGCGGATGAGGTTTCTGAAGGTGGAGATGAACGCGGGTACACGCAGCGTGTGCCTGTGTGCAGCGGGCGTGGCTGTGGCTGAGGCCTCCCGGCCTCCACTGTGGGCCGTGGCCCTCGGCCACACCAGCGAGGTGGCTGCTCTCCATCTGAGCAGGACGCGACCAGGTCCCGAGCAAGCTGGACATGACCCCGTGAAGGCACCTTACACACACAACTCACTTATTCCTCAGGAGGAATGAAACTAAAAAGGGGAACAGAAATGTTAATTAACTTGCTCTAGGTCACACAGCTAGCACATGCCAAAGCCGCTACCATTTTACCAGGTGTCTTATCTTTGAGAAAGGTCAGTGCATGCACACCTTGACCCAGCTGTTCTGCGGATTTCCCTCGTTTGCACGAGTAGGCAAAGATACGTAGAAAATATTGATTCTGATATTATTTGGAGGGGAGATAACCAATCTAAATGGCCATCCATAGGGAACGAGTTAAAGAAATTGTCTCTTCCAGATTGGAGCATGATATGGCTACTAAAAAGAATGAGCGAGCTCTCCACACACTGGCAGCAAAAGAGGCCCCTGTGCACTGCGAGTGTAGACGGTGGGGTTCGAGGCATGTGCAGCCGCCGTGGGTGTGGTCGTCTGCGCAAGGGCTTGGGGTGGGATGGGAGAGACTGGGACCCATTCCTTGTATTTTACACTTGAGCATATATAGGCACGCACACACATGAACACGCATATGCAAGTGTGCATGTGTTTATGTAGTCACACTTGAAAATCACCAGATATATATATTTTTCTCCTTTTTGAAAAAAAATGACAGATAAAGCTACAGCCCCTTCCCCTCCAACTTCAGTGCTAATTCACTCCTTCCCTTTGCAGAATTAGCACCCCCGTAAGATCAGAGTATGTCTTAGTCCGCTGGGGCTGCTGTAACAACACGCCATAGACTGCGCGGCTTAAGCACAGACATTTGTTTCTCGCAGCTCTGGAGGCTGCAAGTGTGAGATCGGGGTGTCGGCAGAGCTGGGGTCTGGCAGGGCCCCTCAGGCGACTGTCTTCTCCTTGTGTCCTCCTGTGGCAGAGAGCAGGGGCAAGGGAGCAAACTCTCTCCTGTCTCCTCCCCTGAGGGCGCCACCCCACCGTGGGGGCTCCCCCCTCATGGCCCCATCACCTCCCGAAGGCCCCACCTCCCAAAGCTATTGCCTTGGGGGTTGGGCTTCCACATACGGATTTGGGGGACACAAACACTCAGTCCATAACAAGGTATCCTTCTAAAGTATTTTATACATTTAAATAAATATATACATATCCACAAATAGATAGCAGTATTACATTATATTTTAAAATGTGTATACATATCGTCATGAAGTACCCAGCACTGGCTTTGTTCACTGACTGTCCGCGAGCTCCATCCACGTTGACATGTGCAGACCCGGCCATCCCGTGACTGCTGCGCCCGCACCACCGTGGCCCATTCGCAGGTCCTCCCTCTCTTAATGCACATTAGTTGATTACGTTTTTCAAGTATTGCAAACGTCCGTGTGCACACACGTGGGCTTACGTCCAGGATTGGTCTTGGCTTTTCTCTTTCTTAAAGAACACATCTGTCATCATACGGCGTGTGCCATTTTTGCGACACCACTGTGTTTTCCTGCCACCTGGTAACTAGCCTGTTTCTCCAACATCTCTCACGCCTTCCCCGTAAGTTTTTTCCTTCACCATTTATCTATTTATTTATTTGCTGTACGTATTCACGGAGTGCAGGTGCAATTCCGTCACACTGATGCATGGCACAGTGGTGCCGTCAGGGCCTCAGCGCGTCCATCCCTGAAGCAACGTGCACGGGACCCGCCAAGCCGCCTCCTACATCCAGCCCCCTCCCGCCGCCACTCCGAGTCTCCACCGTCCGTCGTTCCACACTCTGCTTCCAGCTCCTGCCTTTCGGTCTCAATCCGATCGCAGCAGCAGCCGTAGCAACGAACACCTACAATGACAGAGCTGCCACCCACGCTGGACACCAGACAGCCTGGGGCCTGAGAAGCCTGGGTGTGAGTGGGGGGGGCGCCCCCTTTTCTCCTGCCGGGTTCAGAACGGAGCTCTGCAGTGCCTGGGCAGCGATGGAAAGGCTGCAGTGTGCGTCGTCTTTAAGATGCGATTTGAGGGGAACACGATTCAGAACACCGCCGCTTTCATGCAGCAATGCTGCACACAGGCTGCAACGCTCCCTCGGAGCCCCGGGGCCCTGCCTGCCTGCCGGCGCCTTTGTCCTTCCCTCGGTGCCGCCGGGAGCTTCTCCTAAGCAGTGGCATGAGGCCCTCTTCGCACAGACGTGACGTCAAAGGGGAAAGCACCCCGTGCGTGGCCACCCACCGAGCACGGAACAATTTCTGAGTGTCTGCAGGACCCCAGGGTCTTCCGCCTGTGTCACTTTGGCTTCCTAACACTCCTGCGAGGAAGTGTCCATCATCCTCCTCCTGAAAGATGCGGAGACTCGCTCAGCCATTTGTGTGAGGGGGCTCAGTGCCAGCCTCCTGGGACTAGAGCCCAGGCGCTGCCCTGTGGGGCGCGGGGCAGCCGGGCGAGGGGTTGGGGGGTTCAGCTGGATCCTGAGCACCCGCCCACTCTTCATGTGACTTTGGCCGACTGTTGTTAAACGGTCTCTCCTGGGCAGCGTGGGAAGGTGACTGGCCTCTCTCACTCGTTCAGGGCCCACGTCGGTTGCAGCTGCAGCACTGTGGGGCCCGTGGGTTCCCTGGGCTGTGGTTCTCACCCCCTGCTCCCAGTGGTCCATTCTGTGTGTTGAGGCCCACGAAGGAGAACAATTCCTTACTCTGAAGGCGGTGCCAGAATGGGGAGGCACCCTTTGACCTGGGGAGGGCCAGCGGTGCACGCGGTGGGGGGCAGAGACGCCCCTCGAGCCCCTGTGGGTGGTTCCCCTGGCCCCGTGAGCAGAAGGTGATGTGCGGGAGCCCAGGCTGTCGCAAGGACGCTAACGATCCACTTGTACGTCTCTGCTCTAGAGTGACGGCCCAAGTTTTAAAGAACACGAATACACTGAGTTTGGGAAATGGATGGACGGATGGGAGACCAGGAGGAAAAGGAAGCCAGGTAATGAGACGACTTGCTCATCCCCGCGCATTCAACACTGCGGAGTTTAAGAACAGGGGCTGTTGGAAAGCCAGCGGCTGTTTTGGGTCAATTTGAACACGGGCCCTTGGAATGCTCTGTGATCCTGGGCGTCCCCTCTGAGCATCAGGCCCTGGGAAGTCAGGAGGGGGTAGCGTGAGCCTGGCCGCCGACGCACCACCAGGCACAGAGGAGGGCGGAGTCCTTCGTTAGGAAACGAAAGCCCTGGTGGGGCCGTGCGTGGAGGGGAAGATCAGGCGCCGTGGAGCAGCGTGGCAGACGGCATTTGGCAAGTGCACGTGCAGCGGGTCCTCACAGCAACCCCCCGCCCCAGGTGTTCTCCCTGTTCAGTCACCATGGAAACAGATGCGTTGCCTCGTCCCAGCTGGCAAGAGAAGCTGGGACTGAAGCAAGATCTGCGCTCCTGTGCCTTTCATGTCACCTTAAGATGCTGTATTTATTCATTGCTACTCATCAGTCTCGATCAAAATGCACCTTTTGGAGGCGATGAAATGCCTAAAAGTGAACTAATCTAGGCATTAGGCTGATAACTGGATTTTTAAAAGCTCTTGTCTCAAGTATTACAGAAATATTGGATATTTCTGATTTTCTGAATTTCTGTAGTCCTCGAGGCAGTACTAGATTCTAGTAAGTCTGGACATTTTAAGGTGGGTTTATATCTGATGGCAAAGAACCAGGAACTGCACAGTGCACGCTACTCGGAGACTCTGAGGACCTCGGCAGGTGCGAGGCGGGGCGTCCCGGGCGGGTGCCACGGGAAATCCGTACGGCCTGAGATGATGGTGAGCGCGGGGGCGCAGAACTGGCTCCGCTACCCCCTTAGCCGGCCAGGGTTTCCTGCATCGTGACAGCCATGGTTAAGTTTTGTGGAGGCTGATATCGTCCCTGCTTTACGGCAAAGGAGACAGGGCTCGGAGAGGCAATTTGCCAAGGACGGTCATGGGACATGGTCAACTGGCATCAGAATCGGCCTCTGAATGCAAGGCCTGTGCATTTTCTGGTCTGACTAGAATCGCGGGTTCTTGTTGGACAGTGGTGGTCACATGCGGCCGGGTCAGAGCGAGCTCAGGTCACGCGAGCTGAGCGTGAACCCGCACACATTTCTCTGTGCTGGGAGGAGGGCATTCCTGTTAGTGGCGATTTTCCTTTTGGTTCCGTCCAATCACACGCTTCACCCACCGCAGTCAGTCTAACGGGGCTTCTCCTGTCACCTCTGTTGCCCAGGTCACGACTGGTGCGTCATCAGACTGGGGATACCAGGAATCGTCCGGGGCTTCGACGTGGACATTTCTTACTTCGAGGGAAATCACCCTCCTCGAATGTCGATTCAAGCAGCAAATGTGGAAGAAGGTGCCTGAGGCAGCACCGTCCCCGGGGTGGGAGTTGTGGGGCCCCCCCGCCCACTCGCTCTCAGGAAGACCCGGACAGGTCCAGCAACTTGCCTGCGGCCACTTCACCGTGATGGGGCATTAGGACTGGGGCTCCCACTAGAGTGCTCTGCGAGTTCTGATTTTTAGCTTAACAATGATTTTGGCCCAATATGGATTTCATCATTCCCACCCTCCTCAGGCCCCACACCGAGGCCCACCCTCGTGTCATGGGGACGGTTGGTGAGCAGGTTTCTGGGGAGCGTGGGCTGGGCCTGGGATGACCCCCCGATGCAGAGTCAGGCCTGGGACAGCCGTGGGGCCAGCAGCACCAGCCGCGCTTTCCGCTGTCTGTGTGCGCGTGACGGCGCAGCCGCCGCGAGCTTTACAGAAAGGGTTTCTTCTGTATCTTGGAAAGCTGGACCTTGTGAATGATGCAGGCTCTGTTTTTATTCCTTTAATTAGCATCATCTGATGTTGGCCTTAGAATTATTTGTTTTTGAAATGTGTACAGTTATGTGTGTGCATATGCATGTACTCGGGGCAGATAAATCCCGTCGGTCGGCAAATTGACGCTGAAAGTGCCGTGTGCACCGCCGCCGCTCCCAAGGAGGGCTGGGAACCTGGACAGTATACGACGGTAACTTACAAGTGGGAACGACTAATGACAAATGAGTGACAACCCAGCAGGATTATTTCAGCTCCCCGGTATCCACTCTAAGGGTGCCAGCGGGGGAGGCGTGTTTCTGGGTTGGCCTCCTCATAGTCCAACTTCATTGATCCAAGGTTTGAAAACTCTAGTGATGCGACAGATTTGTTGAAGTTTGATCTAACTCGGAAGTGACATTTACGACTTTGACAAGCAGACGTAGTATCAAATGTATTACACTTTTTGAAATTGCTGCGTTAATATATCAAAGATTGAGGAACCTCAACAAATGTGTCTATTACTTTGATCATCTGATACTTTGACTGAAGAAGTGTCTTTAGTGTTATTGGCAAAACGAAATTTACCATAGACCCCACCAAGAGAGTATATTCTCTCTGAGACTGAACCCTAAGCTTAATGATCTGAGACGGCCATTCTGACTTCAGATAAACTACCGAAAATCCCAGAACGAGGAGTCAGGACAGGAGCCGAGGCCACGCCGGAGGAGTTTGCCGCGGTTGCCGAGGTACGCCCGCACGAGGGGAAGCGGGGCTTGTCACCGGTTAGTGGGACGGTGAGGAAACCGCTCTGCGAGGCCATTCTGTGGGACACTGAGCCCGGGTGCACCTGACCTTGTTTCCCGACCCACCGTGACCTTGCAAATGTCTCGTCGGGGGTTCGTTCCCCTCCGCACGAGGGGTGCCGTGGCCATGGGAGACCCCGTGTCGCTGGCCCCTGAGGTTCATCTGGAAACAGACAGTACATGTTTAAATACTTTTTATGGCAAGTTGACACAGTAACTTTTGTGTCTAAGGGGTTTAATAAAATAAACATTTGGGGCTTGTGTTTTGGTACCTTGTTGTTTTCTAAACCTTATTTGTCTAGTAGTTTGTATTGTGTTTTGTAAGTGTTGCCCGTAATAGACAAGGACCTAAATATTGTAACGGGCCCTTCCGCGGGGGAAGCAGTAATCTGGAGAAAAGCGTTGCGAGGTTCCGGCCAACCCAGATCTCCTGCCCCGTGGGAACAGCCTGGGTGTTCACTGGAACGTTCACGTCACCGCTCTGGCTCCTGGGAACCCTCCAGGGAAGACGTGCAAGGATCCGAGACCTTGTCCCGCACTCACAAGCCCCCGCCACCATCTCCCACTGGCTGTTTCCATCCGTGTGGAAACTCCCCCAGGCCTTATTCTATTTATTATTAAGCCCAGGGCTAGACCTTTCCTATTTTTGTTAACATGTTCCGTTAGGCACCCATCATTGATTTTTATTCCAAAGCATCCCCACCCCTTAAGCTCCACGGACACACTAGGACGAGAGAATTTATTGTTCTCAAGAGCCGCTGCTAACATTTTTGTATCTGTTGATAGCTAAAATCCA
Source organism: Propithecus coquereli (assembly GCF_000956105.1). Lineage (NCBI taxonomy): Eukaryota > Metazoa > Chordata > Mammalia > Primates > Indriidae > Propithecus > Propithecus coquereli. Next base: position 1,161,562 of record NW_012151163.1, read on the forward strand.
ACGACTGGAATCATTTGGTCCCCATGACAGAGCTTAAGCCAGGAAAACCTGCTGAGAGCCACAACTATTTTCTCGTCAATTCTCCACAGAGATGGACTCACATCAGACTCAACATTTTCCCAGGTATACACGTGTCACAGACCCATCTCCGGTTCTACGGCTCCTTTATGTTGGCCTGTTAATAAAATGCAAAACGAATTGCCCTTTCCTTCTCGGTAACTGACTTCTCTCGCATTTTAGGGTTATCGTTTCCCCTTTTGCACCCTAGGAAATTCTTGTTTTAATCTACCCAATAATAGATAGCTATTGAACCATTGTCAAGTAGATCAGGATGTGGGGGAGCTAGGTTGTATTAGGTTAGATATGTCCCAACAATTTCTATTGTCAGATACATTATATAGCAGTTGAAGGAGTATGTACAAATGACTCTCGCTTCGTTTAAATTTTTTTGTAGCGGCTTTGCTGTAATATGATTTACATAACATGAAAATCTCCCATTTGAAATGTACGGTCAACGGTTTGTAGAATATGCCCAGAAATGTGCAGCCACCACCACAATTTTAAAGCATTTTTATCACCTCACAAAGAAACGCCAGACCCTTTAGCTATCACCCCTCTTCTCCCCTGGCCCTAAGCAACCACTGAGTTACTTTGACTTGATAGATTTTACTATTTGGATATTTTGTATAAATGGAATCACATAATGTTGGTCTTTTGTGTCTGATGTCTTCGCTTAGCATCCATCCCTGTCGTAGCGTGTATCAGTGCTTCATTCCTTTTCATGGCTGCATACTATTCCATCGTGTGTATATACATGTTGAGCATCCCAGACCTGAAAGTCCGAAATCCAAAATGCTCACAACTCTGAAACTTTTTGAGTGTCAATGTAACACTCAAAGGAAATGCTCATTGGAGCATTTTGGATTTGGGGTGTTCTACTCATAAGACAAATATTCCAAAATCTGAAAAATTCCAAAATCTGGAACACTTCTGGTCCCAAGTATTTTGGACAAGGGATCCTCAAGCTGTATCACATGTTGTTCACCCATATATCAGCTGGTGGACATTTGTTTCCACTTGTTGGCTCTTATGAATAATGCTGCTGTGAACCTTTGTGTACGTATTTTTGTGCAGACGTGTATTTTCATGTGTTTTGAGTCTATATCTAAGACTGGAATTGCTGGGTCATATGGTAACTCTATCTTTAACTGTTTGAGGAACTTCTAGAGTTTTCCAAAATGGCTGCACCATTTTACATTCTCCCAGCCAGGGGTGAGGGTTCTGATTTCCCCACATCCAGGACATGCTGTCTGATGTTATGTTTAGAGTCATCCTACTGGATGTAAAGTGATTTCTCATCCTGGCTTTGATTTGCATTTCCCTGTTGACTAATGATGAACATCTTTTTACGTGCTGACTGGCCATTTGTATAATACATATTTTTTTAAGAAAAATAGATACCCTTTAGGTATCTATTCACTTGTTTTTTATTATTGAGTTGTATGAGTTCATAGTTATATATCAAAATATAAGTCCCTTATCAGACACAAGATTTGCAAATATTTTTCTCCCATTTTGTAGAGTGTCTTTTCACTTTCCTGATAGTGTCTTTTGAAGCACACCAGTTTTTGATTTTGATGAAGTTCAGTATAACTCGTTTTTTCTTTGTTGTTTGTGCTTTTGGAGTCATATCTAAGAAATCACTGTCAAATCTGAGGTCATGAATAATTACTCCTATGTTTTTTTTTCTGAATGATTTATAGATTTACATCTTTGATTAATGATGTGAGACCATTTACATCTTAGATTTATATATTTGATGAATTTTGAGTTAGTTTTTGCAGATGTTGTGAAGTAAAGATTCAACTTCATTCTTCTGCATGTGGATAGCAGTTGTTGAAGAGCCCTTTGTTGAAAATACCCTTCTTTCCCAATTGAGTGACTTTGGAACCCTTGTCTAGAATTAGTTGACCGTAGACACATGGGTTTATTTCTGGATTGTCAATTCTATTCTATTGGTCTATTTATTTGTCTATCCTATGCCAGTATCACACTGTTTTGGTCAGTGCTACTTTGTAGTAAGTTTTGAAATTGCAAAGTGTGAGTCTTCTAAATTTGTTCTTTTCCAAGATTGTTTTGGTTTTCTGGAGTCCTTTTGCAATTCCATACTTTAGAATCAATCTGTAAATTTCTACAAAGAAACTAGTTGGGATTTTGATAGAGATTACATTGAATCTGTAGATCAATTTGGGGAATGTTGCCATCTTAACAATAGTGACTCTTCCAATCCATAAACTTGGGATGGTCTCCCATTTGTTTAGATCTCCTTTAATTTCTTTCAACAATATTTTGTGGTTTTCAGAGTTTAAGTTTTGCATTTCTTTTGTTAAATTATTTCCTAAGTATTTTATTCTTTTTGGTACTATTATAAATGAAATTGTTCTCTTAATTTCATATTCGGATTGTTCATTATAAGTATACAGAAATACAACTGATTTTTTAATATTGATCTTGTATCCTACAACCTTGCCAAACTTGTTTATGAAGACTAACGGTTTTCTAGTGGAATACTTGGACTTTTCTCTATATGATCATGTCATTTGCAAATTGAGGTAGTTTACCTCTTCCTTCCCAATCTCACTGCCCCACGTTCACCGTCTCTCCCCTAATTGCCTGAGCTAAAATCTCTAGCGCAATGTTGAATAAAAGTGTCAGAAGCTGAACTCCTTGTCTGATTCCTAATTCAAGGGGGAAACCATTCAGTTTTTCTCCATTTAAGTATGATGTTACCTGTGGGTTTTTCATAGATGCCCTTTATCAAGTTATGAAAGTTTTCTATATTCCTAGTTTGTTGAGTGTTTTCATCATGAAAGGGTGTCGATTTCATCTGTTGCTTTTTCTATGTCTGTTGAGATGATCACGTAGGTTTGTCTTTTATTCTTTTGATATGGTGTATTACATTAATTGATTTTTCTGATGTTAAACCAACTTGCATTCCTGGGATAAACCCCACTTTGTCATGGTACAATTTTTAAATGTGTTGCTGTATTTGGTTTGCTGGTGTTTTGCTCAGGATTTTTGTGTCCATAATCACAAGAGACAGTGGCTTTTAGTTTTCTTATGATGTCTTTGTCTGGTTTGGGTATCGGGGTAGTATGGTCTTCATGGAATGAATTCGGATGTGTTCCCTACTCTTCTATTTTTTGGAAGAGTTTATGAAGAATTGGTATGTAAATTTTTTGTTTGCTAATTCAATCTATTTGCTTGATATAGGTCTACTCAGATTGCTTTTAAAATCATTTTCAGTAGTTTGTATTTTCTAAGAATTTGTTCATTTCATTCAAGTTATCTATTTTATTGCCATACAATAAATTGTAGTTGTTCACATTGTTCTTTTATAATCCTTTTTACTTTTGTAAGGTCAGTAGTAATGTTCCATCTTTTATTTCTGATTTTAGTAATTTGAGTCTTCTCTTTCTTTTTTCCTCGGTCAATCTAGCTAAATGTTCATCAGTTTTGTTGATCTTTCAAAGAACCAGATTTAGCTTTCATTGATTTTTCTCTATTTCATTCATTTCCACTCTAATCTCTATTATTTCCTTCCTTCTACTTGCTGTAAGTTTTTTTTTTCCCTCAGTATCCTATGGTGGTGGAAAGTTCTTATTTTTAATATGGACATTTATAGCTGTAAATTTCCCTTAAACCACTGCTTACTGCTTCCCATAGTTTTGGTATATTATATATTCATTTTAATTCATTGCAAAATATTTACTGATTTACATTTTGATTTCTACTTTGACCCAATAGCTATTCAGCAGTCTGTTGTTTAATTTTCACATATTTGTAAGTTCCCTGAATTTCTTTCTCTTATTGATTTTAATTTGATTCCCTTGTGATTGGAGAACCTACATTGTGTTATTTCAATCTATTTGTTGTATGGCCTCATATATGCTCTATCCTGGGGAATGTTCATGCGCACTGAGGAGTATGTGGATTCTGCATATTTGCATATGCAAATTCTGCATAGTTGGTTTAGAATGTTGTTTAAAACTTCAATTTTCTTGATGATCTTTTGTCTAGTTGTTTCATTCATTATCAAAAGTGGGGTATTTAGGTCTTCAATCATTATTGTTGAGTCGTCTACTTCTCCTTTCATTTCTGTCATCTTTTTCAGTATGCATTTTGTTGCCCTGTTATTAGAAGCATGTATGTTTGTAAGTACTATATCTTCCTGATGGGTGGACATTTTATATTATCCAATGTCCTTCTTAATCTCTAGAAACTTTTTTTTGTTTTAAAGTCTACTTTGTACGATATTAGTAAAGCCATTCCAGCTTTCTTGCAGATGCTTTTTGCATGATGTAACTTTTCCATCCTATAACTTTCAATATTTTTGTATCCTTGGATAGTGCGTCTCCTGTAAGCAGCATGTAGTTGGATGCGGCTTTTTCACCAATCTCTGCATTTTGATTGTTTAATGCATTTAGTACATTTTTAATGTTTATTGCCTTTAATATTACCGATGTAGTTGGACTTAAATCTGCCATTTTATTTTTTGTTTTTTATATGTCTTATGTCTCTTATTCCTCTCTTCCTCCTTTACTGCTCTCTTTTGCATTAATATTTTCCAAGTAGCATTTTAATTTCTTTAATGATTTTTTCACTATTTTATTGAGTATTTCTTTTTAGAAACATGACTCCCACGTGGCTCTATTTCATTTTCCCTCATGTTGCAAACCTGACAATACACTGTTACAATTCTTTATAATAAATTACAATAATTTATGTAATTTTGTTTTGTGAAGATGCTGACAGAATAAAAAGGAGCAAGTACATATTTATATTTATTTATGTTTTGTTATATTAATTTTCCTATTTATAATTTTCAGTTTTCTTCATTGTTTCCATGGATTTGAGCTATCCTCTGGATTCCCGTCCTTAGCCCGATACAGCTTTGTCCCAGTCCACGTCCTTTGCACTGTCACTGGTGTATGTGATGTATATAGACTACATTTCTGTATGCTACAGGAGCAACAATACACTGCATACATGTCGTTATACATATTATTTTATAATACACGTAAGAAAGGAGAGGAAATATGCATCCGCACTGTGTTTTATAGTTACATATTGCATTTACTGGTGCTCTTTGTTTTTTCATGTAGACTTGAGTTACTGTCTGGGGTCATTTGCTTTCAGCCTGGAAAACTTCTGTGAGTATGTAAGGCTGGTCTGCTAGCAACAAATACTCTCAGTTTTTGTTTATCTGGGAATGTCTTTTTTTCCCTTCTTCTTCTTTCCTTTGCTTTCAGTTTTGAAAGACAGCTTAGATAGCTTTGCTAGATATTTGGTTTTTGTTGACAGTTTTTTTTTTAGCACGTTGTCTATGTTATCCTATTGGCTGCCATTGTGTCTGATAAGTCAGGGTCAATCTATCGAGTACTCATTTCTTGTAAGTGATGCATCATTTTTTTCTTGCCACTTTTGAGATTTTCTTCTTGTCTTTGGCCCTCAGCATTTTTACTATAATATGTCTGTGGATCTCATTGCATTTATCCCACTTGGTGTTCATTGCACTTCCTGCATGTGTAGGTTGGTTGGTGTTTTTCAGTAAATACAGGAAGTTTTCAGCTGTTATTTCTTTGAATAATTTTCTGCTCCTTTCTCTCTCTCCTCCTTCTGGGACTCCATTACACGTATACTTGCTATTGTCCCACATTTCTCTGAAGTCTTCATTTTTTTCTTCTCTGTTCTTCAATTACATAATCTCTACTGATCTATCTTTAAGTTTGCCAGTTCTTTCTTCTACCAGTTCAAATCTGTTGAGCTTCTCTAGTAACATTTTTATTTCAGTTATTGTACTTTCAACTTCATTATGTCCATTTGGCTTGGGGTTCTTATCCTTTCTAACTCTACTGACAGTCTGTATCTTATGTGGCATTGTCATCCTACCTTCCTGTACTCTTTAACCATGATTTCCTTTATTATTGAAACATATTTATAATGAATAATTTGACATCTTTGTCTGTTAAATTTAACATCTGGCCGCTTTCCCAGAGAGTTTCTGTTGCTTGCTTTTTTTCTGATGAATGGATCAAACTTTTCTGTTTCTTTGAATGGCTCATAATTTTTTGTTGGAAAATGGACATTTCAAATCACATATTGTAGCAACTCTGGATATTGGTTCCCTTCTCTGAGGTTTATTTTGTTATTTATTTGTTTAGCTAGTGGCTGTATTATTTTGGTGAAGTCTATTTTAACTCCACAGTATGGAGCCTCTGGTGTTGCTCCTTGAGGGGACCCCAGCTATGCCCACAGTCACCCTGCTGTGACAGTTTTGTCCGGGCTTTGTCTTTTTCCCTAACCACATTCAACTATTAAGATCTACTAATTGACATTTGCTTGATTTATATTTTTCAACAATGCCCTGGGCATAAATTGGTCAACATTAAATTTATGTTTGTTTGAAGTAATAGTTTTTGAGGTAGTGCTTGAGATTTGTTCTAATCTCAGAGAGGCTTCTCTGAGCTCTCTGTTTTTTCCAGCAAACTAGCCAGGCTGCAGTTTACACTGTAGTTTTACAGAGTATATCTCTGATGAATTAACCAGTTCCCTCTTACCTGCTTTTCACCACCACCTCCTTTGTTTTTGAGAGCACCTGTAGACTCGAGTTTCTCCACAATCTGGTGTGTGTGAAGTCGGTTCCTTTAGGTAGATCTCTGGATCTGTTTTATGATTCACTTCTTTCCCTGGCAAAAGTTTTGAGCCCTGGCTCTGGAGCCTGGGGTGGGGACAATGGTGTACTTCTCTCTGGTGTCACCCTGATTTAGGAAGTGTGTGCTCAGTGGGGTGGGCAGCAGCTTCAGTCTCCTGGGCTTGCCCCTCCTAGCACAGACCCCATCTTATGAATGGTGAGATGGGTGATTGTGGTCCTTGCAACCACATGTACCCAGGACTTATCCAGGCAACAGGCAGACAGGGCAGAATGAGAAACACTGATGTCCTGGCCCTCCCAAGAAGACAGCCCTTCTACTGTGGGGCGGGACAGAGGGAACCCTGTGTTGTTGGCTGCACCTGGTTGGAGTGGAGTCTCCGCTTCGCTGAGCTGGGAGGAGGGAGTGAAGATGTGGTCTTGGTTCAGATACCACAGACGCTCGCTGTTCTTCCTGAGTTTCGTAGACATCCTTGAACAAAAGTAGCTTCATTTACTGTTTGCCCTCAGGACCATTGCAGAGACTTGGAGTGGGCTTCTTCCCCCAGTTTCCCCCCAGTTTTCCACTGGAGAGCAGGTCAGCAGCGCTCCTCACGCCGTCATGCCAGGAGTGGTTCTGGACCCTTATTTTAAATGCAATGTTTCTTGGTTACCATATGTTAAAGACAGACGCCAACATGGGAGGATCTGAGCATGAGTTTACTGATACCGATTACTCATTGCAACCATCTGTTCTAAAAACAGTGGCAGTGCGTGAACGAGCAAAGCTGACAAGAGAGTCAGGCCTTTACCCTACTAGTTAATTCAACAAACACTTGTGGTGCCTCCCATGAGCTGGACACTGAGCACTGGCCGTCTGGCCATTTCCCTGACGATGTGCAGGGCTGAGCCAGCAGACTGTGGCATCACGAAGACAGGGCCATGCATCTGGGTTGTCGTTTGCATACCCCTGGCATGCAGCTCTGCCTGGAGCCAAGGAGAAACTCAGTGACTATTTGTCGTGAGACTGAATCAAGAACAGCCCTTATGAAGCGAACAGCCCAGGGGAAGACAGACAGGTAGAAAAATCATCGAAGAAACAGTGATGTGTTGTAACAAAAGTATTTAGGTAGAGCCATTAAGAAACTTCTATTTGGCAATTTTTGATCTACTAAAATGGCAACTTCCTATGTTCAACCCAATTCGTACGGGCTTTGGGAGTTGAGGAAGGGTCTAGAAAAGTTTGATAGTGGAAGCCCTGTTTTCTGGATTGGACCTACGGGTTCCTAAGCCCATGAAAGCTCTTTCCGAGTTGGCGGGCGCTGACTGCCGGGCGGTGAGCAGAGGTGGGGTGGGAGTGTGTGTGTGGGGTGGGGGAGAGACTGTCTGCACACAGCTTTCTCCTCTGTCTCTGTGCACCTTGGCTACTCTCTGAGGTCCCGCTGGGAAGGAGATGAACCAGGCCATTGTCGCCCGGGGAACACAGGGTGGGGGAGGGTTGGTTTAAAGGAGATGTCCTCGAAGGACAGACAGGCATTTTTGGGATTCCTTGATAGTTTTGATTAAAAGTGAATCTAGATATTAACTCTGTAAACAAGAATCTTATTTTTAAAAATGTAAAAATTGGCTTTTTATTCAACAGATTAATATCTTCTATGCCACTAGAGCAAATCATAACATTCAATGAGCCAGAACAGCAGTGGTAATTACTCTGATAGTCTAGCTCCTGCTGAATTACTTCCTCCAGTATATTTTCTAGGGTTTTGTGCCAGTGGAGTCTGGTTTTACTTGTTGCAAATAGTGAGACTTCTGCTGTTCTAAAAACATTTTTTCAGATAGCTCAGTTTCATGAAATTTTTCATGTAAAAACATACAGGGCTTAGTTTTAGTAGAATGTTCTGATTAAATGATTTTGACCTTCTATATTGAAAAATGCTTGGCTCCGCCTTCTAGGAAGTAATATTCAAACAAATAAAGAATATTCAGTTTGTTAGAACCGGATACCATGAGTCGCTCTTGGTAGCTCCTTGCTGCTCAGCAGATCTGACTTCAGGCTGCCGTGGTTCCCAGCAGCTATGTGATTTTGTGGGTATTATCTCAGGTATTTGCAATTGCATCACTAAGAAGTGTGATGTTGTAAAAATAAACACATAAGGCTCCAGTGTAGTCTGTGTGGGAGTTAGCAATGCTCATTCCTGGCACCAAACATATCTAAGGTGAATTTCCCAAATTCTTTGACTTTCTTGGAATTGTTCATTCAATATGGAAAACTGTGAGCATCTACTGTGTGCCGGGACCTCTTCTACGCAGGGAAGACACAGAAGTGAACAAGATGGGAACTGTCGTAGGCTCCAAGGAGTTTATAGTCTCGGTTTGGGAGACTGATTTCAGCAAGGACTTAAACAATGGGAAAAAAGAGGGATAATTTCAGCCTGTGATTAGAGGTATGGAGTAAATAAGCGAGAGGATATGATAAACGTTCACCTGGGGAGTCAGGTATGGGCCAGGTGGAGGGGGAGGAAGGTAACTTTAGAGGGCGAGAGAGAAGGCTTTTCTGAGGCCATGACACTTAAGTTGAGACTTAAGAATGACTAGTAGTCTTTGGAAAGCTGGGACAGTTGTTCTGGTACAAGGTAACAACAAGTGCAAAGGCCCTGGGGCAGTGGGCTTGTTGTATTTGAGAAGCAGAAAGCAGAAAGCCTCCCACGAGACGAAATTGGAGAACACCAGAGGGCCCTGTAGTTTATGATACACGAATAGGCACTTTTGCAAATAATAACTAAGCCAACTTCCCTTTTCAGACGGTGGAATCGCACGACTTAGAGTGTACGGCACTGGACAAAAAGACTGGACTGCAATGGACCCCAAAGAGCCGGAAGACCTAGTGGCCATTGCTTTTGGGGGTGTCTGTGTAGGATTTAGTAACGCACACTTTGGGCACCCAAACAATATGATAGGTAAGGCGATGTTCTAGGAGCCGGTTATTTTGGAAGTCTGGATGCCAGCATTAAATACTTCCTAAGTAGTTGCTATAAAAGGAAAAGTAACGTTCACTAAACCTACAGTTGTTTGTGAACTTACTGAAGCATTAAGGAAAACAACTTATGCAGCAATGCTTAGGTGCACAGATCTGTAATTTAATTACACCAGTGAATTTATTCTCACATCTAAAACAAAATCATGTGATTTACCATTAATGTTATTTTCTCTAGGAGTCGGTGAGGCAAAGTCTCTAGCAGATGGTTGGCAAACTGCAAGAAGGCTGGACAGGCCACCGATATTAGAAGTAAGAAGTTAAAAATAACTATGGCTTCAACTTTTTCTAAAAAGTATTTTTTTTAAAGTTTGGTTTTATTTCCTGTTTCACATCAAGGAAATTTTTGCTCATTTTAGAATGCTCCTAAGCATTGTTCTACATGCTTATTACTGTTCTCCACATTTTCCAAATTTCCTGCTGTTTTCATTATAAAATCAGGGCAAAGACTCACAGGGCCAGATGTGCTGGTCGTTGCCAGCTACTCCAGTATGTTTGGGCATCACTGTTTCTCCAGTGGATAAAGAAAAGGATCTTCCATTTAATGATACAGAAGTTATGAATAAATTTGTTGGTAGATCTGGAGGAAAAATCCGCTAGTTTAATAATTTTTAATGTCCACATATCCCAGGATGAGACCACTTATGTGAACTTGTCCCTGACAGGAGGCTCCGGAGTCTCCACAGCTATTTGCCGTGGCCAGTAACTAATTTGCGATAAGGAAGACAGAAAGAAGCAGAACAAAACAAACTCTTCATTTGCAAATCCCACGGAAAACGTGGTCAGAAATACCCTCTTCTCGCTTCTTGGGTTGTTGGATTTCATGTCACCCAGTGCTTTCAGATAAAAATGAATAAAGTCTCCTTTCTAGAAACGAAAGTTTGGAGGTATATCGTGTATTACTATAGGTTTGACCAAGAAAATAGCCACTTTGAAAGATCACAACAAACTGATTAGAGGACTACGGGCTAGATTAAAGATCCTTTTGTGTTTAGCGTATGCAGGGATCTGTAATTGTCATAGGAAATCATATGACACCCAGTGACATCATGAGTCAGAGGAGGCACATAAGAAGTGACAGCAAAGAGGCAGTTAACACGCAAAGTAATTTACACGCCAGGACACAGGAAACACTCTTTTATAGTAAGAAATAGAAGGAACAGCGTGATAAAGTGCAACATGTCAACTTTCCTCACCTGTTGGTTTTCAGGATGGGTTTCCTGAATGATCCCAGATCAGTTTACCTGTTTCTGAATTCCAGAGTGATGACAGTGGCACGCTCCTGGTTCCGGGCTGCGAGTGGGCGGTTTTCCGATTGGCACACCCTGGAGTGATAACTCAAATTGAAATCGATACCCGCTGTTTTAAAGGTAAGTGCAAAGCCATAAGGAAGTGCCTTATGACTGGAGCGCTTATCCTAAAGATGGTGTGGTCCTCTGGGCGTGGGACCCAGGGCAGCGGGGCTGTGGGCGTGGCTTTCCCACTCAAGCTGCCTAACCTTGAGCAAGTTACCTGAACTGTTTGAACTCCAATACCCACTTTATAAAATTCAGAGTTGGACTGGATGACCTCAAAAAACATACTAGATTCCATTATGCAATAAGGCTTTTTATTATAGAGGCTCTGAATTCAGTTTGGAAAGAGCCCATGAGAGAAACACGGATGGGAGGCATCTTTTTATGGAGAAGGGGTCCCAAGCAGATTGATGGGGGGGTGACCATTTCTTCTCCAGGCTTGACTTTTAAGGCAGTGATCTACATATTTTTAAAATTGTGCATTCTATTAAATATTAGTAAAAAAACTTGGACAAGCAACCCTGATATTCTATATTTACTTTCTTATGAAATACATTCATGTGTCATATTAAGAAAGTTCAAAAGAGGTTACTGAAATTTTATAATTGTTAGGTGACATTTGAAAAGTTTTGGATTGGGTCTCTC
>NW_012151163.1:1173876-1177263 GCF_000956105.1 Propithecus coquereli
GCCTGCTTAGAGTTTTAGTAGTCTCAATCCGTAGTTCTCTGTGTGAATGGTTTACATCACTTGTTTATTTTTGTGAGGGACAGTTTAGTTAAAGCCGGGTACCGACCAGTAGATCCACTTAACCAGGCACCCCCAGCTGCACCAGGTCACGAATATACGGCTGCCCGGAATGCCGCGATGTCGCTTACGGCAGGGAGGGGGCATACAGTGCCCGCTTGTGTTACGTCAGTATAAATACATCGTATTCAATGTGCAAAGCTTGACACACACACATATATATGAGAGAAATAGAAACGGCAGCCCTGATGTTCTCTTCCTGTGTCGTTTGTGTTTTCAGGGCATGCTCACCCACCTTGGGGACCGCTATTTTAAGAGAAGAGCCACGAAGGGGGCATGTGAGCCCTGAGCATCCTGTTTTGGCAGGGTTCTTGGTTAGAAACCACTCCTCTGTTGATCTTAGAGTCGTGCAGAACTCCCATAGAAATTTTCCCCACAAGGAGTGTGGGACCTTTCCCCTAAGGACCTCTGACGCCCCTGGGCACATGATTCCTGTGACACTCCAGAGAGAAGCAGGACCGTTCACGCTCCCATGGAGACCACTCAGAAATCCTGAGTACAGCGTGTTTGACTGGTGCTCAGAAGTAGCTAACTCAGCTCAGTATTTCTTCTTTTTTTATTGTCACATTGCAAAATATGATGCCATAAGGAAAATATTTTCCAGCTTCATAGTAATTTCAGATGAGCCATGTAGCAGTATGCAAGTAATTAAATCTGCAATTTAGGAAGCTTATCAAATACATTCAACTTTCGAAGTGAGAATGCTGTACATTCGAACCCAAATGTGCCAGCCCATCAACATACGGCAGGCAGTTCCTGACTCCTCTGAAAAACAAGCCCTCATCTATTTCATGAGCAATCCAGCCACCACACACCGGTTGCGCCTTCTCTCACATGCTTCGTACCTTTACTTTTGCTTAGAAAGAGCAATGACTTGTTCTTTGCTGGGTTTTTGTTCCTGTTTAAAAAGCCTGATGTCCTATATGCGGAACTGCACCGTATACATGCAGTGTAGAAAGTCACTCTTTGCTTTGTTCCGATAGGCAATTCTCCCGACAGCTGTAAAGTGGACGGGTGTATCCTGACAACTCAGGAAGAAGAAGATATGATCAAGCACAAGTGGATTCTTCCAGCCCACAAGTGGAAAGCCCTGCTTCCGGTCACCAAGGTTCGTGTGCAACGCTGTAGCCGCGGCACTCGGTCTGGGCTGTTTCACGCAGATTCGCTGCGGAAGGACTGAGATACAATGCCAAGCCTGTGGCTCAGTTTAACAGTGACATGAACAAGCTTTTAAAACTCTTATCTGTGCACTTAAATAAGAAGAAGGCAGGCTTTACTTCCCCCCACTTCTACATTTTGAATCAAATTTTGTTACAGCAAAAAATTGTCATGTGCTAAGCATACATAAATGGAAAAATGTTTCTACTTTATATTTTACTTTTTAGAAAGAGCGACTAGCATATTTAAAGCTACAATAGTGTGTCCACCTGTGGGATGGAATCTGAGATATTCTACAAGTGTCTTCTTTGATTAAGGAGGAGGGAGGTGGTCACTGCGGCTAAGGGTGGAGGTGAGGCCTGTACTACAGGTGAGGATGCAGGTGAGGGTGCAGGTGAGGATGCAGGTGAGGGTGCAGGTGAGGGCTGCACTGCAGGTGAGGGTGCAGCCAAATCATCGTCATTAAATAACTTGTTCACTTAAGTGCAAGCCGTGGTCTGCGTGGGCATTTGGCCGCGCATACCTGTTGTGACAAGGACCTCTGTCTCTGTCTCTTTTCAGCTATCCCCCAACCAAAGTCGCTTATTTGACAGCCTGACCGTAGAGCTCCAAGACGTCATCACGCACGCGAGGCTCACCATCATCCCGGACGGGGGAGTGAGCCGCCTTCGGCTCAGGGGCTTCCCCAGCTCCATCTGCCTCCTGCGGCACCGGGAGAAGCCCCCGCTGAGGTTCTCGGTTACAGCCGGCTTCAGGGCGAACCTCTAACCTCACACAGAACCCGTGCCGGCTACACGGCAGTCACTGCTCAGCCACGGCCGTCGGCGTTTGAACACCTGTGCCTCCTGGTGATGTAATAAAGTGGTCTTCTCCCAGCTGATTTAACGTTGCCATGAAGCATTTGGTGGTTTAAAAATTAGCTGTGAATCGTAGATGGTCTCTAAGGAATTACTTTTTTTTTTTTGATAAGATATTGATATTTATATCAATATCCTGCACCGTCTGTGTGTAGATACAGCAGGTAACATGTAGCTTATTGTCTTTGAAAGTTTGTTTAAGCCCATCCAGACCATCGGGAAAATGTATTTCTAGACTCATTCATTGTGTCAGTTCAAGAGGAAGGGCTCATCATTACCCAGAATAAGAATAAACAAGGGGCATCCCGGATGTCACAATTCTGAGATACCGTGTGCCACCGTGTGCCACCTGCTACAGCAACTCGGTTTCTCGCCGGCTCTGAGTCCTCCTCCTGTGGGGCGAAATGCCTAAGTTACCCACTCTGAGCCAAGAGTCCTAGAAGATTTTTGGGCTTGTTGACCGAAATGAAGGCTGTTGAGGCAGGAATAATTTGTTAAAGGTTTACTGGAAGCCCAATTTGAGGACCAACGCAGGAAGACACACCAACAAAGTTGGGCTCGTTCCGAAGTCTGTTACCTGCTGGAATGCTTTCATGAGAGAGTTCAGGAGAAGGGAGGGGACAATGCAGAGGTTACAGTCATTGCCCACAGATGACAACGCACACGCCGAAATATTTTACGTGCAAGACAATCCAGCACGACTTCATGATTTAGAAACAAATCAGTGTCCTTTTCTGGGTTAGTAGGTTACGAAGCAAGTGGACAGTTTGAGGAACTCAGCAAGACTCTTCACTCAGGGACAGGCCGTGAGCCGCGAGTCCTAAGACCTTCCCTAGGCAGGTCGTTTGGAAGCCTGCCACGTGTGACCTGTGGGTTGTCGGGCTGACCTGGCCAAACACTCCCTGTTGATCAAAGAAGCCGAGGCTCAAAAAGGTGAAGCGGCGTCCAGCCAGACCCGGTTCTGAGGGTCAAGTGGTCCCGATGCCCCCGAGGCCCCTCCACCTCCTCCGCGGGGGTTGGCGGCAGGGCGGTGGGGGTTCGGGGGCGCCCCCAGCTCAGCGCCCTCGGTGCCGCTCCTCCGGGGGCGGCGCCTCCTTCTCTCGCCCCAGCCCACGAGCCTCGCCCCGGGGCGCAGCGGTCACAATGGCCGGTGGCGTCAACACTCGCCGCCCCGCCCGGCCCCGCCCGAGCCCGCGGCCCGGCCCGGGTGGGGAGCCTCGGTGCGCTGCGCCGGCGTCGCCTCCCGCGGTCCGAC
>NW_012151163.1:1178458-1198715 GCF_000956105.1 Propithecus coquereli
TCCCGCTGTCTGTCCCGCCCTGTGTCCCGCCCTGTGTCCCGCCATCTGTCCCGCTCTCTGTCCCGTCGTCCAGGCGTGGTCCGAGGCCCCCGCGCCGGCGCTGCCTGTGCTTCTGCGCAGGGTACGCGCAGGTGTTGGCCAGGTGCGCACCTGTGAGCAAACCGACACCTTCTTCGATCCACAAGCCACGGCAATTTTAGACACCGTTAGAAAGAGGATGCCGAAGGGGATGGGGAAGGGGATGGGGAAGGGGGTTGGCGCGCAGTTGCCATTTAAAATCCGGTGTGAGGGCAGGTAGGGCCTCTCCAGACCATATGTTTACAGTTCCCTGGTCCTGTGTGCGTTTTCAAGCCTTTCATGGAAATATTGTCCCTCCATGGTTTGCATCTGTCACCCTGGCATTGACACCTGTATCTGCTTCCTGTTATTTCAGCTGGTTTTCCCTCATGGTCCTCTATTTCCTTGTGAGTTCGCTTAGTTTCTGACTGTGAACTGCTTCTTTGGTATAGTGTTATGTGGGGAAATTCTTCAAGGGCTGAGATAAAAGTGAGATTCTCCAGACTGGAATTTATTTCTTCTACCAGACACCAAGAATGCTCCCAATCCAAGGATGCTGTGAATTAAATGGGTAGTTTGAGTTTTTAATTTTTTTTCTTTTTTGGAATTGGTGTGAGGGCTGATTTGTGGTTCCAAACTCTTAATGGCATTTGCAAAGGTGCAAATTTAGCATCCTGTTGTTTTGAAAGAAAAACCATAAGTCACAGGCATTCCAGTTGCAGAGAGGTAGAATCTGGATTGATGTCATGACATTTTAGAGTGGGATTTATTACTATGATAATCCCTGTAATGTATGAGAAATCACAGACAACACTGTATCCCTTTCTAGATATGCAATTTTGTGATTATGTTTTCAGGGTTAGTCAGGTGGTATGAATATCTAGAACTTCTGATTTCCTACCAGAATCCAGGATTCAGTGTTGTTTTATGACAACAGAAAGAGTATGTTTCTGCAAAAATTGACTTTAAAGTCCTTTTCGATACATATATGATGAAAAATATTTAATTTTTACCCCAAAACATTTCCTTATAAAATCGGCCTGTGTTTCTGTGTTGGCAGACGAGGAAGGACGCTGGGTAAGCACCTGCTGTCTGCCTGTGCCTGCCCGGGGGTGGGCCTTGGCCCCTCCCTGGGGTCTGGGCCTTTTCTCACAGACCCTGTGTACCTCTGATGTTATAGAGAGACACTCGTGGTTTATTTAAAATGTTTTGGACATGTGGCAAAAATATTGAGAAAAACTTTGAAGTGCTTCCCTTCCCCACAGCTCTTAATGCTTAGTATTACTTCCCAGGAGGAAGGACTCATGCAGGGAGGGGAGGCAGGGTGTCCTGTGCTTGGCAGCCTTGGTCGTTTGCATTCTCCGTGTGCGTTCATGGCTGTAAATCAGATGGGTAATATTTGCGTGTGAAGTTCAACGTGGAGAGGCATTTGGGTTTCATTTTCTTCACTACTTTTTAGGTCAATGAAGTCTGAAATCAGAATACAGACTTTGGTGAATAAAGCTCTAAAAAATGTTTTGGCTGGTTTTCCCTGGTAGCCGTAAACTAGTACTTGTTGGGAATTTCTATTTTGTAATTACTAAGCCATTGAACATTTAAAATTAATTTTCACCAGAAAATAATGTTCTAACTGTGTCACCAGCAAATAAACTTTGATGAAGCCATTTGACATATTGATGATCCTGGCACTCCCCTACTGATAATGGCCGTGAGACAGTGCATTGAAAAGACAAACACCGTAAAATCTATCCAGTGTCCAATCATTCTTTAAACTTTTCCTGCATTTCCTGGAATAAATTAATTTGAGATGAAGAACATGATATTTTTCTTTATACAAAAAAATGTTATATGCTAATAATCACTTTTCAAAAAAACAAATGTCCCATCAAGCCTAGAGTTAACATTTCTTTTGTGGGGACAGCCATACTCGCAGCACAGTCTACATCAGGGCACTGTGTTTGTGTGCACACGCGTGTGCGTGTGTCTGTGTGCATGTATGTGTGTTTCGGGGAGGGACCTGAAGAATTTGGATTGTAATAGGAATATTGCCCCATTTACCTTAAGAGCTTGTTGTGGAGACACAAATGCGAAAGTGCTGTTTAAATTGAACTATCCCGGTTCTTGCACATCCCGGCCTCCCCCCATCTCCCTTGCCGCCGTCTGTACCTGGGGACTGGTGGGAAACGCGGAAAGGAGGACGCTGAGGCAGGTGAGAGGGACGCTGGCCTCGGTGGAATTGGATCCTGGATATTTCTACCTGAGTAGCATTTAGCAAACTGAATCACCTCTCTGAGACTCCATTTCCTTATCCATAAAGCGGGTTCTTTAACATCTGTTCCATGGTGCCCTTGGGAGCCTTAAATGACCGTGGCGCCGTAAACCGCCCAGCACTGATTCTCGGGGCTGGTTTCCTCCCTCCCTCTATTCCCTGGAAGTAGCCGGGAGGGAGGATGCGCATAATACTGCCCCGTCTCTGCTTCAAATACCTGCTCCTGCCCACCTGTAGGGCAACCTACGCCCACCCGCAAGCTTCTCCAGGTGCCTGGTTTAAAGACCCCAGGTCACTGGGTCTCCGGGGAATTATTTGTTTCCTCTTTCTGCTCTACTTATGTGTCCTCAGGAGTGCAACACTGAGACAATAATATTCTGTGTTTTTGCGGGACCTTTTATGCCTCAGTTTTTATGTGTTTTTAGTTTCCATTTAATTGGTTGTCTCATTTAGAGATTAATGTTCATAAGCAAATATGGAATTTGGGGATTTAGAACTAATGTAAAATATCTATTTGGAAAAATACAAAGACTGAGAGAGGCTGGTGGAGAGTGGCTGTAGGGCCTTTACCTCACCCGAGGGGCGTGTTGGGGAGTCACAGGCTGAACTCAGCTGGCAGCCGTGTTTTTTTCAGTTTGTGCAATTATCGAAGATTTGAATTGGCTACAACATTTTATTATTGGGAGAGTTCGTGTAATAATATGAACTTTTGGTTTCTATTGAAAAAAATAGAGGGTTTGATTGGTCAAAATGGCTCGATGGTAGTTGCCCGGATTTCCAATGTCCTGCACGTGCGAAGCTGTGTCCGTCCCAGTCGGGGAAGGACTGTCCTGCTGGCCACCATCTGCGCCACTCCCTAACGCCAACCTCGGCCAGTGTCAGCATTCACCCACCTGGCCTCTGTAGGGATCTCAGTTTGTGGCTTCTTACTCTTTATGGGATACTTACTTCTTTTTCCTTCCATCTGCCAACTGTAAGTCAATCCTTCTTTGAATATTGCTAAAACCATCAAAAATGACAATAATCTCAAATATAGCATTTTTTTAATCAGGAAGAAACCTTAACATCAGATATAAATCTTAAGGTGTTACTTATTATCCTTTAAAACATTTCGTTTTATTTTTGAGGAATATGGAAGGCCCTCCGAAAGTCCCCAACAGGCAGAAACTGTTAGTGGGATGCACACAAATTTCATTCTGGTGACTCCTTTCCAGTTGTGGTTTTGGCAGAACAGCAGCGGTGAGAACATCTTGAGACGGAGGGAGGGCCGGCGGTGCAGAGCAGCTGGGTGAGGGGTCCGGGTTCTGCTCCGATGAGTGTCTCTCCTGGGAACATTGACGGGTTTGTTGTTCTGGGCTTCCAGCGACCTGGTTGAAAAAGCCTGTTGAACTAGATGATTCTGGGAGTTCTCTTTAGTAAAATTATATGGGGGAAAGCAATGTTATCTCGGAGACAGCTTCTACTGGGCAGTGCGGATGATACCCAGTATGAAAACGCTCCTAACGTAGCTTTGCTACTGTGGACCGACGTGGATTCCAGCACAGAGGAAGCTTTGATACTAGCTCCAGATTGCTGTGGGGTTGCATATTTTAATGTCGAAAAAGAATCATCTCTAAAGAGGCTCAAACTATCTCAATATTTACCTTCTAATTATGTTTTCATCTTTCTTCTTTTGCAGTTATATTCACATAGTTCCCAGAAAACCTGCAAAGATGAGAAAGTTGAAGGAAGTAAGTGTTTGCTTTTAAAACTACTAAGGGTGGGATAAATTGGATGATTTGGTAAACATGTAAATGCCAGTATTGAATAATTGAAGGTTTCCAGAACCGTGTTTAGCAGGGAATGCCTGTGAAGACATGTTGCTCTTGAAGTCAGAATCCACTGTGAGAGCTTGTCGTGCTTGTCAACGCACTGAGTAACCAGGTGATGGAAGTTAGTGAAAATGTTCTAAGGCCATGCATGGGGAGATAGTCATCTTCGAGGCACACCATGCAATTGTTTATTGAAACTTTTCACTGTTCCTTTTGTTTTGGGAGATTTGGAAAAGTTATTTAAAGTTACGCGTGTTGATGCTAATGATAATACTGAATTTAAACATTTTCCCCAAGTTCTCAACACTTTTGTACCCGACAGACATTTACAAGGTCCACAGGATAGAATGTTCCCTCGTTACACTCACATCACTTGATTCTTAGTAAAAATAACCATTTATTTTGTTAAAAGAGATGTACCTTTTTTGTAAGCAAAAAAAAGAAAGCACAAGGTTTTAAGCAAGATAGCTTGTTGACATTTAGAATTTAACATGATTTTTACTTTTTTTAAAAAAGTGGACTTATTTTGGGGAGTATTACACAGGTGAGATGTTTAGCGGGGGCCTCCTTCTCTATGTTGTCATCTTGCCATTCTTAAATTTCCTCCTCTATAAAATAGAGATGATAATTGGTACCTTAGGGGATTGTTATAAGGATGAAATGATAAAATATAGGTAATGTACTAGCACTAGGTAAATGTTGTTTCTCTTCTTCCAATGTCTTAAAGAGGCCGGGCTGCTCTGTGTCCTTGGGTCACCATCTAGTGTTCCAGCAAAGGACATTCTAGAAGCTCTAGCAATATTCATGAGCAGCTGCCTGCGCAAGAGTTTAGCTGCTTCCTTAAGAGTCTGCACTTCAGGGCAGTGAAATGAAGTCAAGTGTCTTATGTCACCCACTTTAAATTGTAACTTTCCAAGGGCAGGAGGGCAAGTTTCCAACGAGAAAGCGTTTCCAGCAGTCACTGAATTTCAGGGCTACCTTAATAAAGAGAGTGGAAACGGCACACAATTATTCTCGACACCTGGTAGCTGTTTACCCCTCTCTGTGTGGGGCTGGGAGACGGATTAAGCAATGGTGCTGGAAATGACCCCTGAGAGCATCTGTTAGAGGATTGAATCTATGTTCATCCTTTGAACATTTCAGTGATTTACATAAAATATGATTAAAAGGTAACATTTTAGGACAGGGAGGAAACCTTCAGATTATCTTGTCAAAACGTATTGCTTTCTAGTTGAGGACACTTTGGTCCCGGGAGATGAGGTGACGTGCCAGGTGCTGAGCAAGCATGCCGGGACCTACACGCCCACGTGACCCCGTGTGGCTCGTTAGGGGCGCAGCAGGCTGCTGGGCGCTCACACTGGGAGGCTGAAGTTGCCCCCAGTTTTCCTTTTGGAATTTCCAAGTTGTTTGTTTCAAAAATCTGATTATAAAAGTGTTACGGCAAGTGTTATAGTGACCGGTTCCAGGGGAATAAGCGAGCAGCACGCAGCGAGTTGGAGAGTCAGTGTTTAATCTCTTAACGCCGGCGGGCCCAGAGGAGACAAGTCTCCATGTTCTGAGCAACTCTTCCGGGTTTTTGTCAAGTTTTATACTTTTTCTGGGGGGTGGTGGTGGTTAGTCTTATCCAATAACACATACAAGCATAAAAGTTAACCAATTAGTAAAAGGATTTAAAGTTAGCCAATTAATAGCAGTTCCTACATGCAGTACAGTCATGACAGGCTTATAACAAACAGTATAGTCATGATAGGTTTACAACAAGCAGTACAGTCATGACAGGCTTATAACTCTGCTTAACTGTTTTGTGGTTTCAGCTAGCTGGTGCATATTCTACCTACTTGCTCTACTTAGCTGCTTTGCGGTTTTAAGCAGAACTGGCATGGAAATTCCCCAGAAAAAGTAGTTCTCATTGAGAAAGATGTCGAAACTACTGTGCAGAAAAGCTCGATGCAGAGAATGAAAGTAATTCTCAGCCCTGCCTCCCGAATTTTCCCAGCCTGTGTTGTCACATCCATTTCAGGTTGTTCCCATGCACAGGTTGCAAATGTATGTACACAAACACACAGCTATGCACATACACAAATACATGCTTCCAGAAATAGAATCTATGAGTACATACTCTTCTTTCTTTCTTTCCGAAAGGTAAGAACAAGCATATTTTGCGTGGTTGGAACAACACTGGAAATTGGCATTGCGGATCATCACGTCAGATGGCAGTAACCCCACTCATCCACACAGACACACAGACACACACACACACACTGACACACACACACACACGCACACTGACACAGATTATTGGACCTTTCGCATTGGGCCGGCTTAGTATTTTATCTCCTACAAAAATTACCATCTGAAAGTTAACGATATATTACATGTTCAGTCTAATTTTGGCTGTGTGAGGCGTAGGTCGAAGTGGACTCCCCACCTTGCAATATGAACTCTTTTCACATCTACTTTTTATTTACTATGTGCCAGGACCATTTTCTCATGCAGTAAATGGTCTTCTGCTACACGACTTTTAATGCCTGAACCATGTTCTATCATGTGACTTTCTCATAATTATGTAACCCATCCCCTCTCAGCAGACCTTCAATTCGCTCTGCTTTTTCACTATTTTACACCGTGACACATGCGGTGGACCCTCACGGAGAAGTTTGCCCCCTTTAGTGATCATTTATAGAGAAGCAGAATTAACATGGGTGATTTTAATCTCTAATATTTACTTATGGATTGGGTCCCCAAATGTTTCTAAAAGCTTACGTTGTTTTCAGCAGAAATATGCACGGCCCGAGAGTGCCCGACGCTCACTGTCCCCGCCCCTCTTCCCTTCTGTGGAAGTCGTCACCCCACGAAGGGTTTGTGATGATGATGATTTGGCGTGTGAACGCTCGTCTTGGTGGGACTGTGGTATTTTCGTGGGCACCTGTCGGTGGCGTAGCCAAGGCTGAATGAGTCGGTGCCACCACGAGAGCTTTGACCAATACACACGATTTACTCTAAAAACTCTGCCGTGCCTGGGAGGGGGCCCTACGAGTAGCCTGAGGTTAAGGGCCGTGTCCTGCTGCCCCGTGGGACAGAGAGCGATGCAGTCGCTGGGCCAACAGCTACAGCCACTCTCACCGGTTCTTCCCTCCCTGGCCACCCTTACCACGTGCCGCCACTTGCCTGACCGCATTGTGGCTGCCTTGTGCGTGTGGGGGTGCACCCACCACCCCAAGACAGTGTGACACTATGAGCTGAAAGACTCGTGTCTGACCCTTTTCACTGTTGATCGCGGCCTAGGATGGAGATACTCTGACGAAACATCAGATGCTAAGTCATAGGACTTTACGGGTTTCTTCATGAACCTCCACGCTCTTGACTGTGCACACGACCGTATCCACCTGGCCGGGTGACGTGTCCCCACGTCACATTATGCACTGGAAAGTTGTTTCATCCTTGAGGTGCTTCGTCATCACGTTTGATGTTATCAACGTGGGATTGTGGTTTGTGTTCTCAGCGTGTTTGCACATCCATGGTCTCATCTGGGAAAATGGACAAATAGCCACTGTGTGAGGTAGAGTAGATCCAGCACCTGCCATGTAGACTTATAGCAGAGCTTGGACTAAAGCTAAGTGTTCTTGAGACGATTCCAGAGTTTTCTCCACTCTCTTCCCAGGGAAGGACCCATTACTGCATTTGCACAACCTGCCAGTACTAAATGAGTGTCTTCTGTGTCATTCATAGAATTAAGCAATTGTAGGAATTATTTCTGATAGACGTGCAAGCTCTTACCTTTTTTATTTGAGACAGAGTCTTGCTCTGTCACCTGGGTAGAGAGCAGTGATGTCATTGTAGCTCACTGCAACCTCCAACTCCTGGGCTCAAGTGATCCTCTTGCCTCAGCTTCCTGAGTAGCTGGGACCACAGGTGTGCACCATGACACCTGGCTCAGTTTTCTATTAATAATTTTAGTAGAGTCGGGTCTCTATTTTGCTCAGGCTGATCTCAAACTCCTGAGTTTCAAGCAATCCTGCTGCCTTGGGCTCCCAGAGTGATAGGATTACAGGTGTGAGCCACTGTGCCTGGCCCCAGACTCTGCTCTTACAGAAAGAGAAGCCTGGAGAGTGGCAGGAGGGAAGGCACCCCAGGGCCGCGCGTGCAGGTGCACAGCAACTCCCCCAGGGAAACCGAGAGCACAGGCCAGCAGGATGGGCTCAGGCTTCTCCATGGTCCGGGTGAGGGTGGGGAGCTGGACGCCTTGTAGGACCAGCACGGGAGGGGGCCTCCTCCCCCTGCTCTGCCACCTCCTTCTAGGGCAGGTCGAGAACAGTTTTCGAGTGGAGAACCCTCCGGATCCCAGGTGCCAGGGTCAGGAGAGCTGCGTGCCTCGGCCCTCAAAGTCCTGGGGGCCTTGTGCAGTCCGTCCTCCTCTGTCCCAGCAAGACAGTCCTTGGTATCCTCACACACTGGGCTTTAAGGATGTTTACAGCAGCATGTTGTTTTGTTTTGTTTTATAATTACACAAACCTGAGAAGAATCTGAATGCCTACCAGTAGAGATAAGGCTGCATGATTTAGGGTGTATCATACTGTGATAAGGTCTACAGGTATCGGATCTGAAATGATGTATCTTAAAATTGGTCAGGACTGAATGAGATGATCTTTGTAAAACGTTTAGCCTGGTTCCTGGCAAATGACAAGAGCTCAATGAGTGGCACGGTTGTTACTCACGGTGCCTTCGAACTGTAGTCACCCACCCTGTCCAAATTTGAGACCCGTGAATGCCCACCAATCTGAACGCCAGTGCAAACTGTTCCAAAAATTAAATTTAGTACAATACAGGTTTTTGCCAAGTCCAAAAATTCAGCATTTGTTTTGCTAAGTTATTTAGCCTTATTCTGTGATACAGTCATGAGGAGTAGAAGAACCCAACTTCTGCAAATTATTCTTTCACAGAATTTCTGTTTCCGTCAAAATATATTGGAGGGAACATTGAAGAAGCTTCCCAAGAGATTATGATTTAGTGTAGAAATTTACTTAAAATTAATTAGAATACCATAATATGCCCTTAATGTGGCCATAGAAATGACTTATAAAAGACTTTGATATAATAAATTTGAAATTACATTTCATTAAATGGAAGGACAAGGAAAATTAGATTAGAAACAGCTGCTCTTGGGCTCTTGTCTTTCGATGTCACGTTGGCTTTAATGAGAAAAGTGTTCTTGGTCTCATTTCAGTGGAATGATTTCTAGTGCAACATTGGGAGTCCTGGTTTGTAATCTTAAATTGTGTAGATTCAGGCAGAATTTAGAAGACCCTTCCAGTTCTCCTCTGTGTACTTCTAGGAGCAGATGAGTCCCAATCCAGCTTCTGTTCTGGTTCTGCTCTTTTGTGTGCCACCGGGCCAGACACAGTGTACAGCGACTCAGGCTGCGCACCTCAGGTTGTCATGAAGAGAAGGATGTGAGGATGAATTTTTCAGATCACTGCAGCTACCCACGAGTCTAACATAAGGAATGTTTTAAATTACTTTTTTTTTTTTTTTTGAGACAGAGTCTGGCTCTGTTGCCCTGGCTAGGGTGCCGTGGTGTCAGCCTAGCTCACAGCAACCTCAAACTCCTGGGCTCAAGGCGATCCTACTGCCTCAGCCTCCCAAGTAGCTGGGACTACAGGCATGCACCGCCATGCCCGGCTAATTTTTTTTTTTTTGTATATGTGTTTTTAGTTGTGCAGCTGATTTCTTTCTATTTTTTTAGTAGATACGGGGTCTTGCTCTTGCTCAGGCTGGTCTTGAACTCCTGAGCTCAAAGGATCCTTCCGCCTCGGCCTCCCATAGTGCTAGGATTACAGGCGTGAGCCACCGCTCCCGGCCCCCACTGAGTTTCTTGTGGTCTTGCCGTCAGCTCTCAGTGCTTCTTGATCTGTCCTGAGCACGTTACTTGGAAGCTTCTCTTTCTGTTAGAAAAAAGTACTGTATGATTTACACTCATTGTAGAAAAATACGAATATATGTGTATATATAATGTGAAAAAAAACACACTCATAATCCCAGCATCCAGAGATTAACCATTGTGTTTTTCTATATGCTTCTAACATGTATGCATGTACATATATACATGTATGTGTTCATAGCTTTGTAAATATATTTGTTTTGGCAAGAATGGGAGCATATTCTACATATTGTTTTTTATGAAATCCCTTTTTACATAACTATTTATCATGAAATCACTACATGTCAATAAATATGCTTCTATAATACTTTTTGGTGGACTCAGAGTACTCCGTACGTATACCATATATTCTGTATGTTTTTAAAACCTGTCACCTTTTGCTTAAAATCTAGGAAGGCCTTTGATACATACTACCAAACTTCTCTCCTGGGAGATCAGACCAGATTAAATCCGCGTCCATCGTGTGAGAGTGGCTATTTCCTGCGCTCCTATAGCAGTGCATACTATGCTGCTTAATTTCCCCAATTCCTGTGCTTGTGCCGTAGCTTTGTGAAAACACCATGGACTCTGTCATTTGGGCAAATTCACTTCTCTGATGCTCAGTTTTCTTATTTGTAGAATGGGTGTGGTTGTACCTATGAAACAGGAATTAAATGTAATTGTGCAGGCATGATGGTCATCACAGGATGTGGACTTTCAATCCATCCCTCCATCAATTCCAGTGATACATGTTCCCTCTTTCCTACCGTCTCTGACACCCCTCACTGTCCACTGTGGGTGGATCGATTCTGCTCCATCTTGCAGAACCTCAGCTTCCTCCCTTCTCTTTCCCGCCTCTCCTGCTTGCTGGGGGCATGGGGAAGGTGAGGGCTCGATGTGGTGGGGTCATGGTGACTGTGACCAGGCACCATTTTGGGTATTTCCTCTCGCTTTTCAAAGCGCGTTATTATAGGATGTTGAGTGAGTGGGACTTTGCCTAATATCTTGGAATTTTGGCTGACATCACCCCCTCATCCAAAGTGTCAGACGTAACAATGTGGGGTGTACTCAAGATACCAAACCGGTCCACCCACCATCACCTTTAAAACCTTACATAAGAAAGACGGTAAATGAATAAGATTTTTGGAGGAAGGAAAATTTTAAGAGTAGAAAATGTCTTGGCACTTTCTCTTTCCTCCCTGTGGGTGCCTCACTCTCCTTTACATCAGATGTGGGGGTTCCAGAGAACCTCCCAGAAATTGGGGAGCTGCAGGAGGGAAGGGGGCGGCTGCTGCCGAGCCAGAGCATCTGCTTGAGAGGAGGAGGAGGGTGCGTGCAGGTGACCTGGCCTGTGTGCTGGGGTTGGGTCTGCAGGCGAGTGCGAGCTGCCCTGCCTCCCTCTCTCTCGAGGCATCCGAAGGGTGGGGCCTCTGGGCCGCCTGTTCTGGCAGCGCAGGAGACAGCAGTGACAGCGCTGCACCTGTGCCACACGTTGGCTGGTGTGGCGAAGCATGTGACATTCCTGGGAGGCAGGTGGGCCCCTCAGAGGCAGCCAGACTTGAACTGTTCAGGGGCGATTGCCGGCCACAGCGAAGGGCTGTGGGTGTAGCAACGGGCAGGGATTTGGAGCAAGAGTCAGATGGCGCATGTGTCTCCCACAGCAGGAACAGTCCAGGATGGAGGTCCCCACGGAGGTTCTCAGAGGAACCCACTAAAGCCCACCCCCTGCCACCTGCCCAAAGAGGCGCATGTGGACACCTGCCAAGGAGGAGGACGTAGGATGGCAGAGGACAGCAGCTCCGGTGGTGCTGGACACTCCCTGTTCCCATGGCCTCCAGCCCAGCCCTGGAAAGGCCAGGACGAGGGGAGGTTGAAGCCAGAGTGAAGTAAACCAAAGGACTCAACAACACGCACTCTTCCCACTGCAGCGGGGCCGGGCGTGAGCCAAGGGGGAACTCTCAACGAGGTGTAGTCTTAGGATTTACGTATGACAGGGCAGGACTTTTTCTGTGTCTGCTGAGATGATCGTGTGATTTTTCATTTTTAGTCTGTTAATATTATGAATTACATTAATTGATTTTCAAACATTAAGCCAACCTTGCATTCCTGGGGCAAATCCCATTTGATCACAAAGTATCCCTTTTATATTGGTTGGATTTAATTTGCTAAAGTTTGTTTAGAAATTTTGTGTCTATGTTAATGGAGGTTGTTCGTTTGTAGTTTTTTTTCCTTCTAATATCCTTTTTTTTGGTTTTGGTATCATTTTGTCCTTAAATGTTTAGTAGAATTTACCATTAATAGTAATGCTACCTAGGCCTGGAATTATCTTTGTGGAAAGGTTTTTGGAAGAGCTTGTCTAGAACTGGTGTTATTTCTTCCTTAAATGTTTGATAGAATTTACTAGTGGCGCTATCTGGGCCCTGAGTTGTCCTTGCGAGGTGGTATTGAACGACCAGCTCAACTTCTTTAATAAACACAGACTCTTCAGGTTGTCTGTTTCTTCTTGAGTGAACTTTGGTAGTTTGTATCTTTTAATTTGTCCATTTTACTTAAGTTGTTGAATCTATTGTCAGGGGGTTGTTTGTCTTATTCTATTAATAGCTGTAGAATTTAAAGTGATATTGCCACATGTATTGATTTTATTGATCTCTTCAAAGAACCAACTCGGTTTTGTTGGTTTTCTCTGTGTCCTGTCCTGTTTTCTGTTTCATTGATTCTGCTCCAGTTTTTGTTTTCGCTCTTGTGCAATGCCAGCAACAGCCGTACAGACCTCGTAAGGTTGAAGCGTCTCCGTGGGGTGTCTCTTCTCCCCACCCTCTCTCTCCCCCTTTCCCTTGGGGACACTCTTCTGTCCACACTCCCTCGCCCCTCTGGGCTCAGGCCTTAGCTCTGCTGCTGGGTAAACTGAGGCCCAGCTTCCTTCCTCTGCATCTTTGCCAGAGGCGTTTTGGAGAAAGCATCTCGGCTGAAAGAGCGACTCAGGGGTGGAGATTTCAGTTTGGTGTCAGGCCGTGGGGAAGAGGCGGCTGGGTGGGTGGCCAGCAGCTCCCCGGGGTTTCCCTTTCTTCTCCTCACTCTCCACTGACTCCAGCCTGCGACGTGGCCTCCCCTCCCTTGGCCACGGGAGCTGTCATCAGCGACCCTTCCCCACCACGGGGTAACACGTACTGGCGCCTTGACTCGTCACGTATGTGATCCAACCACACAGGCAGAAAGGGCCACTTAACTCCGGCAAAGTGTATCCTGGTCAAGTGTGAGCCGCGCGCCTGCACCCGCCAGGCCTCTTCTGTCCTCGTTTTCCCTCTGTGCACCCCGCATAGTCTTCATGTCCTTGCTGTCTTTCGTTCATAGCGGTGTCACCAGAGCAGGTAACGTTGGTGAATTGCCATCAGCAACTCAAAACACTCTAGAGAAGGGAAAGCATTTTTCAATGTAAAGAACTAAATCTCTGAACAGGTAGGATTTGAAATGTAAAAACCCCAGCTGCAGTGCTACGTAGGAAGAGTGGCGAGGTGCAGACGCTCTTGCCCGGGGACCAAGCCCCTAGCTTCAGCTGCCTGCACTGCCACGCTGCCTCCGGGGAAGTCACCACACTCTGGCTTCCGTCTTCTCCTCAGAAACACGGGAATGTCGCCTGGAGGACCCGAGGATCTTGCAGCGCTGACGGCTTCCGTTTGGGGCCCATCACAGATCAGCTCAGGCACCGTCCTGAGGGACACAGGTCACTCAGACGAGGACCTCCCCGGCAGGGGTATCTCAGGGCTGGGTGAGCTGTGACCCCCGCTCCCTTCCCAGCTTTCCCGACGGGGCAAAATCCCAGCCTTTGGAATTACGATGGAACTTTAGGAAGCACACGAAGCCAGCTAAGTCAATCACAGATCACCAGTTTTTTTCCAAATGTAAAAGAATCGCAATGTTTTCCCAAAATGGAAAGTATCACCGTGACCGGGAGCCCATCCCCCCAACCACGTGCTGGCCGCACCTGCCTGTCCTCCCCAGCCGGGGCCCACGTTCTGTCCGCTCCGTCCTTCACTGCTCCAGGACGGCTAACCTAGTGAGGTTCCTTGGCGTTTCTGGGAGAGCGTCAAGCTGATTGTTTTGTTAACTCTCAGCATCAAAGCACGAGAATTTGAAGTTGCCTTGGAGTGACCCAGTAGCAACCTTTCTCTTTACGAGTGAAACAAGGGAAGTAAAGACTGCTGCACTTCCCATCAGGTTTGCAGGACCTGTGGCCGCGTGTGTCTTTTTGGACATTTGCCCACTTAGACGCCCGGGCTAAGCACCGACCCTGAGCTCCAGCAGAGCCGTCCTGTCAGTTTGCGTCGCCTGGCGCCACACACGAGAGCCTGATCGGAGATCACTTGTCATGAGATCCTCCCCAGGTGTTCCGTGGGGAGTCCACTCTTGACGCTGGATTCTCTGCCGTCTCTTCGTTTGATATTTTCCGTGGAAAGGGCTGCGGGGATGTTCACGGAGGGTAGTTGGAGCAGCGTGAGGAGGCGGGGAGAGCAGGGACTTTGGAGCCTGAGACCACAACAAAATGACAACAATAGTTATTATCAATCGAGCACTTAACTCACCACAGGCATTTGCTAAGCATTTGTGCACTCGTGTTGGAGGTGACAACCTCACGAGGTCTGTACGGCTGTTGCTGGCATTGCACTCACGGGGCCACCGAGGCTCCAGGAGGTCAGACAAGTTCATTGGGGCTGCACGGCTGGAAAGTGGCCGAGTCAGTGCTGGGATTGCAGGTGGACGAAGACACAGGCTCCTGAGTGCCCTGTTGGTATGGGTTCCAACTCTCAACTTGTTAAAAAGTACAACGAAGTATCTTTTGATGATTTCTCATGGCCAGGATAGTTTTTAGCTGGTGTTCTTGGGAAGATTACATAACCTCTCTGTGTTACCTGGGTATTTTGCCTGGTCATTTTGAGGATTAGGCATGAACGGGCCTCGAGAGGCTCCGGCAATGCCTGACTGGTAGTGTGTGTTCAACAGGCGGTGGTTGCTACTCGGGGAGACACACTGTGGCAATCTTGAGTGTTTTCTGTCACTGATGCACATTTGGTTTAATTGCCTTGGGTGAAGAGGGCTAAAGCCCATGACGTCCTGCAGCCTCTCAGGGCAGGTGAGTGACGTGTCTCTGGCTCTGACAGGTGGAAGGAGGCTCCCATCGCCACCAGACACACGTGCTCGACCCTGCTTAGGAGATTATTATATGGAGACAGAGAAGATAACCCAGAATCGTGTATTTAATTGCTGGAGTTATTTAATTAGGCAGGTGATATCAGGGTTAATGAATCATTAACACATCAAAAGAGCAATTAGCTCATCGTTGCCACAATTTTATGCAATCAAGCAGAAATCTGTGTCTCAGGATGGCTGTATTTTAATAGAATTTTGCAGAGGACAATTTCTGTTGTTTTGTTTTCAGACTAGGTCTGTGAATTCGTGCTAGTTGTTGATGCTCATGGCGCTGCATTTCCCACTGTCAGTGAGCCGGTGTGTGCAATTTTATATACACTGTGACGGGAGTGGCGATGGACGTCGGCGCGTTTCCACAACTCCGTGGCTGCTCTCTCGCTTTCTGGAGTCCTTTCCAGGGTGTCAGAGCTGTTTCTCACTTGTGGCAGCATTCATCCCCCGTTGTTCATCGTCTCCAC
This sequence comes from Propithecus coquereli, assembly GCF_000956105.1. Lineage (NCBI taxonomy): Eukaryota > Metazoa > Chordata > Mammalia > Primates > Indriidae > Propithecus > Propithecus coquereli. Next base: position 1,194,176 of record NW_012151163.1, read on the forward strand.
GAAATGGTTGTCGGACTTCTACGAGGGGCTCCGCGTCGTTCAGGCCCTGGAGGTCCCTTGCTGAACGTGGCAGCCGGGGTCCCTGCTCTCGGGAGGCTCACGCTCTACCAGGAGAATGTGAGAAGATGAATAAGCAAGAGCATATTCGGCAGTAAGTGCAGTAATGAACGTAAATGGAGGCGTGCGACTGTCGGGAAAGGCCTCTCTGAGGAGCTGACGTCTAAGTGACTTCCTAGCGCAGGAGCGAGGGAACCAGAGGAGATCTGGGAGGACACTCCAGGCGCAGGTCCCGTGCGGGGACAGCCTGGCGTTTGGAGAACTGCAGCAGGAACGAAGGCCGGGTGCGGGGAGGCCGGGAAGGGGTGCAGGGGGAGAGTGGGGAGAGGCAGCCAGGGCTCGGGGCCGGGGTCTGTGTGAGGGTGCGGACGTTAGGGTGAGCTCTGATTTATGTTTACAAAGGCCCCTCTGCTGGCCATGAGGAAAGGATTGTCACAGGCGGGGAGGAGTGGCAGGAGATGGGTCGGGGAGAGATGGCAGCGAGCGTCCGCTGTGTGCGTCGAGGTAGACCAGGCAGGTGCGCTGGTGGCTGAGGTGTGCGGCGCGCGGGGTGGGCAGACTCAAGAACGTCTCCCAGATTTCGTAGTTGAACAGACGGGTCTCGGGTGGCGCCGTTTCTTGAGCTGGGGAAGGCTGGGACTCTCGGTTGCCTGTGGGTAAAATGAGCAATTCCACTTGGTGCCGTAATTGGACCGAGATGCCGAAATGGCCCCTCTGCCCCTCCTGCACACGCTCCTGCCCGCCCCCTTCTCGTGTGTGCGTGTGTGTGTGCATGTGTGCGTGTGTGTGTGTGTGTGTGCGCGTGTGTGTGTGTGTGTGTGTGTGTTCGGGACTCTCACATTTACGGGAATGAACATTTATTATCGTGTGTTAGATACTGCGCTGTGCCCTTTATAGGATGTTATCTCACGTAATCCTCACAACGATTCTGAAAGGTGCTCTCGTCCCATTCTCAACATTGACACACTGCCGCTCAGAGCCGCGGCGCTTCTCCTAAGGCACAGGGGCAGTAAGAGGTGGAGCTGGAATTTGAACCCGGGCTTGTCCAGCTCCGAAGACTGTGGCGTTCTCGCCTCCCTGGCTGCCCCCGAGACTCGCTGTTTGCTCTGGGCCTCTGGGCCAGTTCTCCCTGGACGAAAGGCTTCGCAAGGTCCAGGGGGATGCTGAGTGGTCTTAGCAGCTGCATATTGGCTCTTCCCACTCTCCTCTGAGACTGCGAGACACGCCCCCCTTGTCTCCTTCAGAGGACCCAGAACAAGGCCTTTCTCCTCTCGTCTGTGCAGCACAGTTCTCAGGAGAGCGTGCGGTGCCGGCGCTTTCCAACCTGTTATCCCACCTCCTTGTGAAGCTGGGGCACGTGGGTTGCTGCTGCTGCGCTTGGCAAGGTGCTTCTGCAGGTGACTTTGCTCATCTTGGGGCAATTCAGCCAAGCTCCTCCGGCATGGGTGGGCCGAGTGGCCGTCCCGTGGTCTTGTTCGTGAGCTGGGAAGCCTGGCTGGGTCTGGGAGTGGAGGGGACGGAGGAGTGCGGACGGAGGACCCTCCCGTGGGGCTGACTTGGGACCAGGGCTGTTCTGGAGCCTGGCACCCAGTGCCCAGGTGGGCAGAGGCAGGTGTTGGACGCCAGCTCCTGGGAGCTCTTCTGTGGGCTGCAGGCTAGGGCTGGGCCGGGAGGGGAGTGGGTGCCAGGAACACCTGCCACGCTCTCCTTGGTGCCGGTGCGGGGTGCGCCGGAGGGGCGGTCAGTGCGTGTGTGGCCTGGACTGGGCTCCCTGTGGCCCTTGGAACATGGGCGGGGTGAAGAGGCAGAGGGAGGCGGCCAGGCAAAACGGGCGCATGGGGCATGTGGGGCACTTGGGGTGTGGGGGCATGGGGGGCGCGGAGACAGCATGTGGGCCCTGCAGAGGCTGGGGAGGCCCCGTCGCTGCCGAGAAGACAGCGGCATCGGGGAGGTGAGGGAGAAGCGGGACCCGGGTAGGGGCCCTTGAGAGAACGTGGCGCCGTCCAGGTGAGCGGCCGGGAGGGCAGGACGAGGTGTGGGCTGCAGCGCAGGCTGAGCCAGGGCAGACGGTCCTGATGGGCTGAAACAGGGGACAGCCCGGTGGGCCAGGGACATAGGGACCGGGCAGGGACAAGGAAGCAGCTTTTCAGGGCAAGGTCGGGACTGAAGTGCTGGGGTGGGGGCTCCCTCGGTGAGCCTGGCACTGCGCGTGGGGCCAGGACTGAGCATCCGCGCTGGGGCGGTTGACATCAGCTCCCAGTAAAAATCCCTGTGTTTGCTTTTCTGCTCACTCTTAAACCATGGGGCCGTGAGGATGAGGGACTTCGCCCACCTGGGGCAGGTCTCAGAAATTCTTTTCCTACTTTATGTCTTGTCCCCACAGGGCGTGGGGTGGCGGCTGTAACAAGGCCAGCAGTTGGCTCAGCCCCTCACACCACACTCACAGCAAAAGGTCAGACAACAGCGTGGAGGGGCTCCCGCCTGCTGGCCAGGACATCCTGGCTCGAGTCCCATGGTCTAAAATCAGAAGCTGCTTGTCCATTCTTGGGACCCTGAGTTTGGCCAGCAAGCACCTGGGGACGAGTCCCCGGGTGCAGCCCTGGCAGGACGCACAGCCTCCGTGGTACCTTCCCTGTCGCCCCGGCCCCCAGCACGCTGCAGAGCCCTGCGCCTCGGTTCACGTCGCCTTGCACTTGCTGGAATCTTCCCCGCTCCGGCACACAGTCCGCCTTTCCCCGAGTCCTCTGGAGATGCTCTGTTGACCCCCGGGCTAGCAAGGGGACACCCCATTTATTTGTGCTTTGGGGCTGGTGCTGGGCAGGCAATTGGTATTTAATGAGTGTTTGCTAATTTGAACTAAATTCTGAGGCTTATTTTTTCTTCTTTCAGATCAAACCGGTGGTACATTGTGACATAAATGTGCCTTCCAGGTGGCAAACATATAATCGTATATCCCGACATATAAAGTGAGTACAGTATCGTGGGTGAAAACTCAAAATGCGCAATGGCTCCTTAAAAACGATCCTTTCTGTCCTGACGGGCTCTCCTGAACCTCTTTCCTGCTCCTTCTCCCGCCCCCCGGCTATTCCTTCTTCCTCGGTCTCCCTTCTCTGTGGCTCAGCCTTTCCAACGCTACACATTCTTTCTTCTCTTCAGCCGTGATGTTGGAAGAGCAGTCCGATTACCACGCCATTGTTTACAGAACCGTTTACCTGGGGATGGAAACGTAAGAGCATCCCACACACAATTTAGTTTTAGGCTTTTAAGGTTGGTTTTTTTTCAGTCTAGCAGTTGCAGCTGTTGCATGTTGAGAGGAAATTTAAAAGCTGTTTTTTCCACCATGAGCTCTGCCTACCAAGAGGCCCTTGAGGTCACAGCACGTCCTAGTCGAGTGTCGCCTCGGGAACGGAATGTGCCGGAGCCTCCGCCGCCCTGGCCGCGGTCGGCCGAGCCGGCGCGCAGACGCTCAGCGGATTGTGCTCGGGTGAACTGGGCTCGCTGCGCGGGTCACCGTGCACGTGTTTCTGGGCTGTAGAGAGAGCAGGCCCGACTGAGAGCATTGGTTCACATCTGCCCTTCACCGCATCAGCCGTGACCTCCGCGTGCTACGCCACATGTTCCTGGTTTGTAAGACAGGACTGGGCGTCCCCGCCCTGCCCGCCGCGGTGACAATGACCTTTGCTCACGTTCCCAGCACCGCCCCCACCTGCTCGCTGCAGAGCAGCAGTTCTCTAAATGTCAGTTCTTCCCCGGATCCTTCTTTACTGTGCTGTTTTAGTATTTCGGGGATTAGCATCCCTGATGTGGAGCTCAAGACGGCACCCTTCCTTGCACCACGTTCTGGTCCAAAAGTAAAGAATTTTGGTGAGTTTCTAGGGAAGCTCGTGAGCTCTCACTGTCGAGGGACGCCAGCGCCAGTGGCTCGTCCCAGCCTTGGCTAGCGGGAGTCACATCTGCCCCACCCCTCGGTCCTGGTAGCCAGCGCTTGAGACGAAGCCTCCTGGGTTGGAAAATCCCTGAGGGACCCAGCAGATCCCGCCTGGGACGCAGAGAGGAAAGCGCATGCTCCTGTTGGTGAGCCGCGCTGAGTGCCTTTCGCTTTTCCTTAAACCTCGACCGTCGTCTCTTTAAAATACCGTGAGCTTCTGCAAGGCGCCACGTAAGTCCACAAGGTCTTTCCTGAGTATGAGAGCTGTTTTGAAATAACCAAAGAGACAGCGCTTCTAAATTTTTTTGGCCAGGTGTGGTGGCTCACGCCTGTGATCCCAGCACTCTGGGAGGCCGAGGCGGGAGGATCACTTGAGCTCAGGAGTTCGAGAGCAGCCTGAGCAAGAGCGAGACCCCGTCTCTACTAAAAATAGAAAAATTAGCTGGGCACAGTGGTGCATGCCTGTAGTCCCAGCTACTCGGGAGGCTGAGGCAGGAGGATCGCTGAGCCCAGGAGTTTGAGGTTGCTGTGAGCTAGGCTGACGCCACGGCACTC
>NW_012151163.1:1198765-1201107 GCF_000956105.1 Propithecus coquereli
GGCCGGGCGCGGTGGCTCACGCCTGTGATCCCAGCACTCTGGGAGGCCGAGGCGGGAGGATCACTTGAGCTCAGGAGTTCGAGAGCAGCCTGAGCAAGAGCGAGACCCTGTCTCTACTAAAAATAGAAAAATTAGCTGGGCACAGTGGTGTGCGCCTGTAGTCCCAGCTACTCGGGAGGCTGAGGCAGGAGGATCGCTGAGCCCAGGAGTTTGAGGTTGCTGTGAGCTAGGCTGACGCCACGGCACTCTAGCCCAGGTGACAGAGTGAGACTCTGGTCTCAAAAAAAAAACCAAAAAAACAAAAACACAAATTTTGTTGATGACATCTTTTTCTGCAGAATGTAGCAATCCCAGGGAACATTACTGGTTAGCGGGCCCTTCCTGTCAAAGACACCTGTTCCTAAGGCTGCATTTCGTGGGCGTGACCCAAGGCATCAATGACCCTCACTTATCTGACAGTTTTCGCAATTACGACCCACTCTCTCTCGCAGCAGACGCACGTCCTTGGAGCTGGCGTGTTGGAAGTTCCACTAGATGGACACAAATATCCATCTAAGCGCAGGCCATTTCCTCCCAAGAAAAAAACCTGATCATGTGTCCTTGTGTCCTTGTAACTGTAAAAACAAACAGGCGATAGTTCTGATGGCTTTCGGGGCTGAGATGTCCGAGAGAGAAAGGGGGTTTGGACCCTTCCTCATGGAGCAAAGATTCAGCCGGGGGAGGGAGCGAGCGGCGTGTCCAGCTCGTGTCCTGCAGCAGCCGGACGTCGGAGAGAGGAGCTGGCGCTCCTCCGACGGCTCATTCGTGACCCAGTGCAGCAGATTCCGCCTGCCTGAGGGTAGCGCTGGCAACGGAGATAAAGATGACCTTGGCTTCTCCCCCTGCCGTCACCAACATCTTTCTGAGAGACAAACAGCGCATTTCCACACTTTCTACCTGGGTTTTCAACAGAGAAGAGAAACAGTGGGAGGGAGGGTGAGCAGGGGAAAGAGCACAGATGGGCTTTGGAGCCAGGTGACGTGGGCTGCGTGGCCGGCCCTCCGCTGGGCCCCCGTGTGACTTGGGGAGGCCACTCGCCCTCTCTGCGCCTCGGTTTCTCCATCTATGTCCCTAGGTTAGCGGCACCTGCTTTACTGGTTTGTTGAAAGGATTAGAGACGATTTCACACGTGTGCGTGGCCAGTGTTGGGTAAATGGCAGCTGGCACCATCAGCTACCTGGTTAAAATCCATTCCCAGACCCATATGCTAGTTCCCATTTAAAAAAATTTAACACATTTCCTATTTAAAATAAGGCGACCTTTCCCCCATTTCCTATTACAAATTAATTAGCAGCATGTTAGGAGGTGCACTGACAAGATAGTTCTATGCCTTTAACTTCTCTTACTTCAGAGCTTTTATTTAAATTAATCGTTTTTTAAATAGCCAGAGCAACTTGTGCCTGCGGTAAATATATAGTTTAAAAGGCATAAATTAAAAGCGACTCTTCCACCTTATATCCCCCAGTCCTCCAGTGACTTCCCGGGGGCGCCAGTGTCACCATTTCCGGAGTCTTTCTGGGGTCGACCACGTGTGCTTGGGTATGCACAGGTCTGCGCGGGTGCGCTGCGTGCACTGTTGTGTACACTCATTTTATCTCACCACGCAGTTCATCTTGGATGTGGTTTCTTGTCAGCACGTATAGGTAGAGGGTGCTTTGAAAAATGGCTACATGGTATTCCAGAATTCACACATACTGGTGTTTATTTAACAGTGATGGGATTGGGGGTGTGCCCCTCCGTCTCACTATCCCAGACTTCCGGGGAAACTATCCTGGGTGTTTTCGGTGGGGTGGTTCATCCAGCTGCCTGTCGGATGGACCATCTGACCCCCGAGCAACACGGACCCCAAACCTGGCACAGCGGGAGAGGTCCAGGCTCACCTGCAGCTCAACCAGCGAACTCCCGGAGGTGTGTTAACTCCATCTCTCCCTCTGAACTCGTGAATTCCTAATTTATAAATTGGAGATTATGTCTGTTTTTTCTCTTTATCTTAAAAAACTTTGAATTTTCACAGATAGTAGTTTTCTTCTCTATTTACATTCTTATAAAAATGTGGAAATCTAGAAAAGCGAAAAGAATAAAATACAAATTACCAGTTATCCCATCCCTTAGAGACAATCACTGTTAACTTTGAGGCACATTTGCTTTTAACGCTTTCCCTGTAGTCTACTGTTGGGTTTTTTGTTTAGAACATTAATTATATTTGACCATTTCCCCCCGTAACTACAAATTCTGCATAAATAATTTTTAATGACTGCATAATTTATTATGATATGGTTATGCCATAATTTATTGGACCATTC
>NW_012151163.1:1201362-1206019 GCF_000956105.1 Propithecus coquereli
AAGCCCTGGAACATTCCCTCCCAGAGCAGCAGGTGCATGCTTTTCTCCAGTGTACACAGCACACTCTCCAGGTTAAGGCATATGTCAGCCACAAAATTACTATTAGTAATCTATATTTAGAAAGACTTTTGGCATAAACCAATTGGGAAAACCAATAACTGAAAACATTGTAGCAAATTTTTATTGTAGTTGTAATAGCACGTTGATGGATTATGATATAATTTACACAGAACATTCCTTTTTATGGTTAATTTGGGTGGTGTCTTAAATACGGAAGAAGTTGGACTCCAGGGTTGATTGGAAGCTTCTTTTGCCACGCAACCTTAGCAAAAAGCCCTGAATTTTCTTTATTGTGACAAATACATAAAATTTATACTACTCTGAAAAAAAGATGTATTTCTCAAATTCAAAGTTATTTGCATTTAAGGAAAAAAAACAACAAAACTGCAGTAACAGTAGATAATAATGTAAAAAAATTAAGCAGAATTGTAAGATTGAGCTTGTGTATTGTTAAAGGGTATCGGTGACATCATTCATTATTTTTAGACTTAGAAAATAAGCCTGTATTTTGCCTAATTTCAATATGAGTTACAAGGGTTTGAAGCTATTCCCAGTGTCTTTGATTGTGGAATAGTCTCATGAACACTAGAGAACTAATAACTTTGCACTGGGTTTTGAAAATCTAAGTATTCCCTCCCCCCCAACACATAGAAATAATAAAATAAACCCCTTGGGGTCACACTGAAGCTGCCTTAAAACTGCAGGAATGAAATAAATTGTTTCTATTATCTTTCAAAGGACTGCACGTTATTTTCTTCAGGAGATGGCAGACGATCTGGGCTCCGTGGGAAGGGAAAGTAGCCGTACTCTTTAAGGCAGAATTCCCCCTTGTTTTCCAGATGGACCCAATTTTCTTCCATTTTACCCATCATAGTAGTTGGAGGCATATTTTTTAAAAAGTGGAGTTCTGTCCTATTCATCTGGGCTTTTTAGATTATATAAAAAGATATATTTTTATATTATTATGTCACCAGGCGCTAAGATGTTCTGTGCAGCGTGGGGACAATCCCCTGTGGGGCCTGGTGTGTGTCATGAGGGGCTGCTGAGTGCATTGCATAGTTTTCACAGTTCTATGAGTACATATATTTTTTCTTTGAATTTTCAATGTTTTGCCCTCAAATTCAAGGTATTAATGAATGCTTTTCTTTTTATTCTTGCAGTGTTTTCACAAATGGAAGGTTATTTATTCCACCTGTAAAAATCATTATACCTAAATTCAGTCTGTCCGATTGGAATGTCGTGCTGGCCATGGTTGGAGAGAAAGTCTCCCCCCTGGGAGGCGTTCGGAAGTAAGGAGACTCGCGCTGCGGAAGAATCGGGGTGACGGCAATGGCAGTGGCTTGTTTTTGTACTTTGCTATGGGAATTTCTGCTGGGACCAGCAAGGTCTAACATGATTCATCATAAACTTTAATTTTAGTTTTTCAAAGCAGACAGTATTTTCTCAGTCTTGGTACCATACTTACTTTGAACCAGCTTCATTCGTTTGTTCATTCAACACACTACTGAGCATACACCATATGCTACGTGTTGCGAACATAACGCAGCGTTACGAGCAAGAGCCCTGCTCCCTGCAGTCCCTGCTGGGGGCGGGAAGCGAAGTGCGGTAAGATGCTGCCGCTGGTCTGACGAAGGCTCTCAGCCGGGCTGGAGAAGCCGGGCCCGGGAGCCGGCGTCCGAGTTGAGACGTGGCCGGTGTGGGGAAATGCATTCCGTGGGCCATGGGGCATGTGTGAAGGGGACCATGGGGCTGTGGCTGCGAGCCTGGGCCTTGGGGCCAGACTCGAAGCCACATCTCCTCTCTGCCACTGGTTTCTTTGCTGCCCAGGTACATTCTTAACTTCCCGATGCATGTTCCCTTGTCTGGAAAGTTGGAAATAGTAACAGTGCCTGCTTCCGAGAGTCGTGGTATGTGCAAGGTGCTTCACATAGCACTTGGTGCATAGCGAGCGTTACACGGCAGTGGTGATTACGATCGTGACAGCTCGTGAGGGCTGACCAAGCATGGTGGGCTCGGGACACTGTACCGCGTCTCATACGGAATGCAGCATGATTGCGAGGGAAGCGGCAGGACCTGGGGCTGGAACCTCGGGTCCAGGAAGGACTCGCAGGCCAGGCAACGGGCTTGCTGTCTTGCAGCCAAGACGTGTGCAGTCCCGTTTGTGGGGTGAGAGCTCACGGTGGCAGCGGTGACGATGGAGGGGGTGGGTGGTGAGAGATGGGAGTGGCACCAGGCGGCTGTGACACAGTCTGGGTGGGCCTTTGGCTTTGAGGACACACCTAGGCTGAAAATGAAGAAATGGACGAAAATATTCCTTACAAATGGAAACCAAAAGAGAGCAGGGGTAGCTGTACTTATATCAGGCAAAGTAGACTTTAAGTAAAAATGTATAACAAGAGATAAGGAAAGTCATTGCATAATGATGAAAGTCCATCGAGAAGATGCAGCAGTTATAGACACAGGCACGACCGACATCAGAGCAGGTGAATATACAGTGTGCAGGTAACGCCAGAACTGGAGGTAGCAATAGACAGCGATACACCAACCGTAGGGACGTCCATCCCCCACTTTCAACAACGAACAGATCGTCCAGACAGAAAATCAGTGAGCAAACAGCAGGCGCCAACACCGGTGCAAACAACGTGGACCCAACGGAAGCCCTGGAACATTCCCTCCCAGAGCAGCAGGTGCATGCTTTTCTCCAGTGTACACAGCACACTCTCCAGGTTAAGGCATATGTCAGCCACAAACAAGTCTTAGCAAATTTAAGAAGATTGAAGTCACATCAAGTATCTTTTCTGATCACAATGATATGAAACTATGAGTCAATAACAGGAGGGAAATTGGAAAATTCACAAGAATGTGGAAATTAAGTGACACGCTCCTGAATAGCCAGTGGGTCGAGGAGGAAATCAAAAGGGACATAAAAAATCTTGAGACAAATGAAAATGGAAATACATACCAGAAATTATGGGATGCAGCAATAGCAGCTCTGAGAGTGAAGTTCGTAGTGAACATACCTATGCTAAGGAGAGAGAAAGATCTCAGATAAAACAGTCCAACTTCACACCTCACTTTCATGAACAGTATGAAAAATAAAACCCACATGATCCTCTCAATAGGTGCAGAAAAAGCATTTGAAAAAACTCAACGGGCTTTCATGATAAAAGCTCTTAACAAATTAGGTGTACGAGGAACGTACTCAACATGACAGAAGCCAAGTTTGACAAACCCACAGCTCACATCACACCCAGAGGTTGGAAGCTGAAAGCTTTTCCTCTAAGATTTAGAACGAGGTAAGGATGCCTGTGGTCACCACTTACATTCAGTGTAGTGCTGGAAATCCTCGCCAGAGTAATTGGACAAGAAAAAGAGATAAAAGGCATCCAAATTGTAAAGGAAAAAATAAAATTTTCTCTGTTTATAGGTGATATGATTTTATGTATAGAAAACCCTGGACTCCAGCAAAAAGCTGTTAAAACTAACAAATGAATTCAGTAAAGTTGCAGGATACAAAATCAACATACAAAAGTAAGCTGTGTTTCTGCACAATAACAACAAACTATCTGAAAAAGAAATTAAAAGAGCAATCCCATCTATAATAGCATCAAAGAGAATAAAAGTCTTAGGAATACATGTAACCAAGGAAGTGAAAGATCTCTACACTGAAAACCATAAAACACTGAGGAAAGAAATTGAAAAAGACACAAATAAATGGAAAGGCATCCTGTGTTCACGGCTCGGAAGACCCCACAGCAGCTGAACTGATGGGGGCTCTTTTCCGAGGTGGGGACGCCACAGACGAGCAGGTGTGGGGCTGGGGACTCCAGCATGTCTGGGGAGCCCCGGTCTGTGCTGCAGACAGGGCCGAAGCGGAGCTTACACTGGGGATTCGTTAACTCAGTGGCCAGCGAGGCTGAGTGGGACAAGGACCTCCGAAGCTGGCCTGGAGCAGCTGCACGGCTCAGGTGCCTGCGGGGTCTTTCCTGGGCCACTCGTCACCTTGTGGCAATGGGAGGCCAGCGTGGCCGGATTGTATTTTTCACAGGAAGGCAGAAACATCAAATCATTTAAAACAGAGACAGTAATCATCCTCTGGTCAGTTCTTTTGTGTCCTGGGTCTGCCCACAGGGGAGGGTTCAGGTGTCTGATAGGAGGAGCCCTGTTCCCCGCGTGGGTGCCTGGGGAGTCTCTCCCGCCTCGTGGCCCTCATGCCTGGGCCTGGTTTCCATCTCTCCGTGTGGCCTCCCTAAGCTGGTGCCTCGTTCAGACCCTTTGGTGCTCGGTCCTGCCTTTGCCCCGGCTGCTGTTGGTGCAAATTCTCCTTGGCCCCGTGCGCCATGGCTGTAGAGTACCTGGGCCTGCACCTGCCCCCAGTCCTGCATCCTGAGCCAGCTTGGGGTGGGTTCTCGGCAGGAGGTAGCGTTTGGAGTACGAGACAAGGGAAGTCTCCAGGGAGAGTGCAAATGAGGTGCAGATGCCAGAGCAGAGGCAGGTGGCCCAGATGGGGTGCAGTGTGGCAGCCAGGGCCTCAGGGGCTCCCAGGGAAGGATGCCAGCAAATGCCACCACTGAGGCAAGTGAGATGAGACCCAGAG
>NW_012151163.1:1207257-1212912 GCF_000956105.1 Propithecus coquereli
CTTCATTTTCTTTGACCCTCGTAGTTGCTGTGGCGGAATCTGCCATCAGCCTCGTTGCTGTCGTGTTGCCGTCTGCGCCTTGTCTGCAGGGCCCTCTGGGACGCTCGCTGGTGATCTCGGGTGTCACGCCGTGTAGCCAGAGGCTGGTTTCTCCATAGTCTTTCTTCTTTGGCATCTACGGACTCTTTCAACCTGGGGTCTTCCCTCGTTCTCTACTTCTGTGACATTAATCTCCATTATTTTACACATACTCCCTCCTTTCCACTTTTGTTTTAACTTATTTTTGGAGCTCCTATTATCCGGATGTTGGCAGTGTGCGCACCCTCGTTTCTAAACTTTTATCGATCCTGTCTGTTTACTCCTCCCCGCCTCCCTCCGGGGGGCCCCTCCGTCCTGCCTTCCAGCAGCGGTGCGGACCTGTCCGTATCCTTCTCGCGTTCCTCTCGTTAGTGTGCTTTCCGCTGCTTGCCGCCGCTTTCCGCCATGCTAGTTTCAAATCACATTTCTACTTATTTTTTATGGTCTCGTGTTCTCGTTTCATACTGGCAATATCTGCCCTCGTTTCTTTTATAACCTTTTCATGTTGATGTGAATTCCTGGCCCATCTGCTCTGACATTGCTGCTTCTGGCGGCGCCTGCCCTTCAGAGCCCCACCGGGGACCGGGGAGCAGTAGCTTTGGGGCGGCCCCTCCTCAAGGCTGCAGTAGCCGCCCCCCATGCCCCTCAGGCCCTCGCGGGTAAGGCCCCTGCGCGTCCCCAATGTACTTTCTCCTGGAGACGCTCGCACCCGCTGTCCCTCCGAGTGCTTGGCGTTGGCAGAGGACAGAGCCCAGGCGTGGCTGCCCCGTGGCACCACCCGGCCCGCTGCGCCAGCTCTCCGGGGGCTGTTCCCGCTGCCTCCTGTCTTGCTATTCCCCTGCATTTCCTCGGGGCTGACCGGAGGCAGTGGCTCTGAAGTGGGGGCAGGAGCAACAGCGTCACAGCCGGGAACTTGTTAGAGATATGAGCTCAGGCCTGTCTCAGACTCACCGAGCAGGAGCTCTGCGGAGGGGCCGGCGGTTGCACAGCCTGTGATGCACCCCAGGGGCAGGATAAGCTCTGTGGGTCCCGCCTTTTGCACGTGCCCCACACTCCTGCCTGTGCCCACTGCCCCAAGTCGAGACTTCCTCGCACACTTGCGGTAGCGCCGCATCTCCTCTGTTGTTCATCTGCTGTGTCCCTGCCACGGCGGTCGGCTTCCTAGAGCTAAAACAGCTCTCATCTCCCCCTCCGTGGAAATTTTCACCCACGCTGACTACATTCATGATAAGCTCCTCCCCTTGGACTTCAAGGCCCTTTGTAAACTGCCCTGCCCCGCACGTCCACGCGCTCTGTCTGCGGGTCACCCTCAGTGGCGGCCTGTCCCCGCGCCCCCATGGCTTCCTCCCATCTTCCCTCGGTGAGATCCCACCTCCCCCTCCAAGCATATTGCGTGTTCTTCCCCTCCGTGAGTCTGCGGTTGGATTTAACCCCTCTCCTCTTGGGACCCCAGCACTTTGCCCTTCTCTTGTCATGTTTATCCCTGTTGGTTGTCGTACACTTCTGGACTTTGGGGAAGCAGAGATTTTCTTACTCAAATTTGTATCCAGTGCAATGCCTATGTCATTGTCTTATACATGTAGACGTTCGGCACTGAACTAATTGAATCATATCTTAGATAAATAAACTACTGAAGGAGTACTTGCCAAAAAAAGTACTGGATAAAAAGTAGACTAATATTAGTCTTTTGTTGCTTATAAAAATGCATATTATTTTCTAATAAATGCTGGTTTGTTCTCCAAGTATTGTTATAACAATATAAGCCAATTTGTTTTAATTTAAGCTATTATTAGTTAAAATTAATTGAACACCAATCAAGAGCTTAACATGTTCTCAAGAGCCTCTGAGCACTTGTACATAATTAAAAATACACTTTAATTAAAAAATCTAAAAATGGAAAGCCAGTCCGATCCTGGAAGAGCAGCTCCCATGGGTTCAACGGCCCGTTTGGATCACGCTGGCTGCGTGTGCCGTTCCCCCCGTGGTCCACGTGCTAGTCATGTTGTGTCAGAAATACCCTAACCCTAGATTGCCGGCCTTGAAATCTCTACCCCATTTCTTCTTTCTTTGCAGATTATTTACAATGAATGGGCATCTTTTGGACAACTCAAAGGATCTGCAGGACAACCATTTCTATGTCGCTGCGGGACTGGAGGCCTTCAAACACTTCCCTTACTGGAATTCTCCACGGGTTCCCAGCGAGGTCCAACAGTGAGCACGCTCCATCCCTGTCCTTTCCGAGTTTTGGGAATATTTTCCCTTTCCCCTAGCATCTCTCCCAAATGCGTCCGGTTCAGCCATTGGTTATTTTTCTACAGTGAAACTTGATATTTTATGTACCATTCAATTTTAGGTTTCTAAAATTAGGCTTGGTGGAACGACCCTTCTTTGCAGTGTTGACAAGGACAGTGAGAGCCCACGTTGAGTCCGTCGTCGTTTCTCTAGGAAGCAGCAGCCGTGGGGACCGGGAGTCAGGATGTGCGAAACGTTCAGAGCTGGTTTCGGGCTGCGGTTTGCCCGTCCGTGACGCGTCCAGCGCAGGGCCCTGCTTTCTGAGGTTGACTTGCTTCTCTTTGTCTCAAATGCAGAGGCTGTCCCGGGCATCAGTCTCTCCTGCTGGAAAAAGCTGTGATTCTCAGAGTAGACCGTGGGCATGGCTAGGAGGACACACCACAGGGTGTGTGTTTATGGACACAGGAAGATGCAGACGTGGCGGGACGGGGTGCACAGCTCTGAAGCCGACCTGCGGGTTCTTCCTCGATGGCTCAGCCCTGACAGGTGTGATCGAGATGCATTCCGTGCGGGACACGATTCGAGGGCTTACGAGGAACCTTCCCCATAGCTATTTCTTTGTTAAGTCTTTTAATGGTCACTATCTTGAGCAAAGAAAAAGAGGTGTCATTTTTCATCTCTTTGTGGAAAAGGACAGACAGTTTTAAGTGTGCAGCTTATTTTCAGAGAGTACCGTGCAGGTGGTCGGGTTTCACTCCCTACCCCTACGTTCTGTTGCTCGAGCCCCTCATGCATTTGGAGAGCCTGAACCGCCCCAGCGGGTGCGGTGTCTGAGGCTGACTCCTCTGTCCTGGCTCCCGCGCTGTTAGGGTTTGTACTTTAAGGCAGAGAAAGGCTCCCTTTGTCCTGTGGGCTGAGGCTGGCCCTGCAGTAGTTTGGTGTCCAGGCAGACGGTCCGGTCAGAGTGCTGCCTGCTAGCGTGGCTGTTTCCTGCTTGTACCGACGTGACGCCTTGGCCACAGCCCAAGTAGCACAGCCGCTGGAATTACCGCAGGGGCCGGTCCAGTTGAATCGCTCGCTCTACCTGCTTCCACCGTGTGTTCTGCGCCTTCCTATGTGTTTTGCTGTTTCCCGCCTTCCGTTCATCATTGAGCCCTGAACTGAATCTGTCAGCTACTTAAATACCTCCCACCCCCCAGGAGGTTGAGGCTCGGGGTCAGCAGGAGGCTGCACACAATTGCAGGGAGGCTGCAGTGCATTTGGCAACGCAAAGTGGACCCAAAAGGGGCTCTTTTGCAGAGAATCTTCCCGTGGAAGCGTTTCCAAATTTGTGTAGCAGCTATTGGAGCGAGCAGCAAGAAAGAGGAAATTAGAACTGGGCTGCGTGTGTTTGTGACGGTGGCAGTCAGGCAGGAGCCCTGGGGTGTGGCAGGAAGGGAGTGCATTTTGCATTTTGGATTTTGGATCGAAATCTCGGTTCTGCCCCTGATCAGCTTCAGGACACTGGGCGAAACCCCCGTCTCTCTGGGCCTCGGTGTCCTTGCCGGTGCGATGAGAATGGTAATTCTTGCTTTGCTCAGTTACTGTGAGAGCCACGGGAGGAAACCATGTTTGTGTGTGTGTTAGGGTCTCCCCCATGGCATGAGCAGCGCAGAGCACGCCGCACCCTAGTACTCGAGAATCCACCCGATTGTCAAAGATCTCAGGGAGGGAAGTGGGCAGGTGCCCGGGGGCCCGTTCTGCTCGGGAGGCTGGGAAACCGGTGCTGTCGGCCGTGCTCTGTGTGGACGGCCGGCGATTCCCCTCCGAAAGCCAAGGCTGCATCTGACATTTTCATAAAGACATGTCAGGGCTGAGTTTTAAACATTTCAAGGTGACTGTCTTTTGTCTTTCAGAAGGTACGCGGATATTGAAAAATACCCACCGAGAAAGAAAACGGTAAGTAATTTTTTGAAAGAAGCGATGATAGCTGTCCCGACTCTGGCATCTCCTGGCATTAGCGAGGGGACAGCCCACATGAGGCCCCGAGGTGTGACGCAGCTCCCTGGGCACAGAGCTAGTGCCAGCTTATTAGGAAAAGTCAGACGCGCTGGCTCCTGGGCACGAGTGGGCAGAAGGGTGGTTTGTGTTGGGAGCGCAGCGTGCAGGACTGGGAGGCTCGGGGAGGTGTTTGCAGCAACACAGCAGGTGCAAAGACAGAAACATACACCAGGTCTCAGGGGACAGGTGGAGGGAAACTGAGCCAGGCGGGGTGGGGCGAGAGGAGGACATTCCGGGTAGGCGTTACAGCTGGAGTCAGGCAGTGAGGTGGGAAGCAGCTCAGTGCACGTGTGCATGTATGGCTGTGTGCGTGTGCGTGCATGTCTGTGTGCGTGCGTGTCTGTGTGTGTGCTTGTATGCCTGTGTGCATGTACGTGCATGTCTGTGTGCGTGTGCTTGTATGTCTGTGTGCATGTACGTGCATGTCTGTGTGCGTGCGTGTGCATGTCTGTGTGTGTGTCTGTGTGCATGTGCGTGCATGTCTGTGTGCGTGTGCTTGTATGTCTGTGTGCATGTATGGCTGTGTGCGTGTGCGTGCATGTCTGTGTCCCTATGTGTCTGTGTGCTTGCTTGTGCATGTCTGTGTGCGTGTGCATGTATGTCTGTGCATGCATGTCTGTGTGCGTGTGCATGTACATGTGTGTTGATTGACACACAGTCTGATGTCGCAGCATAAAGCACGAGGAAGGGTGGCGAGGAGGTAGCAGGACGCAGGGCTGGCAAGGCAGGCAGAAGCCACGTCCCACGGGGCCTCCCCGTCCTTCTGATGCATCTGTGTGGGCCTTACATGCCCCTGACCACCTTATAAAGAACGCATTTTAGTGGTTCTAAGGATGTTGAGATTTGTTCAGCGCAGCTGTCGAATGCTGGCTCCTGCCGCTTCCTGTCCGCCCGGCTCACTGGCTCAAGTCCCTCCCACTGCCACGCTGTGGCCCTGAGCACCTTGCTGTGCTGGCCGTTCCTTCCTAGCATCTAGCACCCAGCTATGGCTGGCGCTCCCCTTGCAGCTCATATTTCATAATTGCCATTTTAATCCCTCGCACGCTTGGCTTTGGCTTCCTCACCCCTCCGAGCCACCATGGCCCCGCCCTGGCCAGCACCCACGGCTGACCCTGCTCTTGGCGCCGAGTCCCACATCCTAACCCTACCCTTACATGCCGAATGAGCCTTACTTCTAAAACAGTGCTATTTTCTAAATGAGTTTTGCTAAATGTTATTAGGGAATTCTGCATGTCTGTTCTTAAGTGAGATTAGCCTATAATATTTCTTTTGCATGTTGTCCTCGTCTAGCTTTCGGTGTCAAGG
>NW_012151163.1:1212962-1219690 GCF_000956105.1 Propithecus coquereli
GTGTGTGTTTATGGACACAGGAAGATGCAGACGTGGCGGGACGGGGTGCACAGCTCTGAAGCCGACCTGCGGGTTCTTCCTCGATGGCTCAGCCCTGACAGGTGTGATCGAGATGCATTCCGTGCGGGACACGATTCGAGGGCTTACGAGGAACCTTCCCCATAGCTATTTCTTTGTTAAGTCTTTTAATGGTCACTATCTTGAGCAAAGAAAAAGAGGTGTCATTTTTCATCTCTTTGTGGAAAAGGACAGACAGTTTTAAGTGTGCAGCTTATTTTCAGAGAGTACCGTGCAGGTGGTCGGGTTTCACTCCCTACCCCTACGTTCTGTTGCTCGAGCCCCTCATGCATTTGGAGAGCCTGAACCGCCCCAGCGGGTGCGGTGTCTGAGGCTGACTCCTCTGTCCTGGCTCCCGCGCTGTTAGGGTTTGTACTTTAAGGCAGAGAAAGGCTCCCTTTGTCCTGTGGGCTGAGGCTGGCCCTGCAGCAGTTTGGTGTCCAGGCAGACGGTCCGGTCAGAGTGCTGCCTGCTAGCGTGGCTGTTTCCTGCTTGTACCGACGTGACGCCTTGGCCACAGCCCAAGTAGCACAGCCGCTGGAATTACCGCAGGGGCCGGTCCAGTTGAATCGCTCGCTCTACCTGCTTCCACCGTGTGTTCTGCGCCTTCCTATGTGTTTTGCTGTTTCCCGCCTTCCGTTCATCATTGAGCCCTGAACTGAATCTGTCAGCTACTTAAATACCTCCCACCCCCCAGGAGGTTGAGGCTCGGGGTCAGCAGGAGGCTGCACACAATTGCAGGGAGGCTGCAGTGCATTTGGCAACGCAAAGTGGACCCAAAAGGGGCTCTTTTGCAGAGAATCTTCCCGTGGAAGCGTTTCCAAATTTGTGTAGCAGCTATTGGAGCGAGCAGCAAGAAAGAGGAAATTAGAACTGGGCTGCGTGTGTTTGTGACGGTGGCAGTCAGGCAGGAGCCCTGGGGTGTGGCAGGAAGGGAGTGCATTTTGCATTTTGGATTTTGGATCGAAATCTCGGTTCTGCCCCTGATCAGCTTCAGGACACTGGGCGAAACCCCCGTCTCTCTGGGCCTCGGTGTCCTTGCCGGTGCGATGAGAATGGTAATTCTTGCTTTGCTCAGTTACTGTGAGAGCCACGGGAGGAAACCATGTTTGTGTGTGTGTTAGGGTCTCCCCCATGGCATGAGCAGCGCAGAGCACGCCGCACCCTAGTACTCGAGAATCCACCCGATTGTCAAAGATCTCAGGGAGGGAAGTGGGCAGGTGCCCGGGGGCCCGTTCTGCTCGGGAGGCTGGGAAACCGGTGCTGTCGGCCGTGCTCTGTGTGGACGGCCGGCGATTCCCCTCCGAAAGCCAAGGCTGCATCTGACATTTTCATAAAGACATGTCAGGGCTGAGTTTTAAACATTTCAAGGTGACTGTCTTTTGTCTTTCAGAAGGTACGCGGATATTGAAAAATACCCACCGAGAAAGAAAACGGTAAGTAATTTTTTGAAAGAAGCGATGATAGCTGTCCCGACTCTGGCATCTCCTGGCATTAGCGAGGGGACAGCCCACATGAGGCCCCGAGGTGTGACGCAGCTCCCTGGGCACAGAGCTAGTGCCAGCTTATTAGGAAAAGTCAGACGCGCTGGCTCCTGGGCACGAGTGGGCAGAAGGGTGGTTTGTGTTGGGAGCGCAGCGTGCAGGACTGGGAGGCTCGGGGAGGTGTTTGCAGCAACACAGCAGGTGCAAAGACAGAAACATACACCAGGTCTCAGGGGACAGGTGGAGGGAAACTGAGCCAGGCGGGGTGGGGCGAGAGGAGGACATTCCGGGTAGGCGTTACAGCTGGAGTCAGGCAGTGAGGTGGGAAGCAGCTCAGTGCACGTGTGCATGTATGGCTGTGTGCGTGTGCGTGCATGTCTGTGTGCGTGCGTGTCTGTGTGTGTGCTTGTATGCCTGTGTGCATGTGCATGTACATGTGTGTTGATTGACACACAGTCTGATGTCGCAGCATAAAGCACGAGGAAGGGTGGCGAGGAGGTAGCAGGACGCAGGGCTGGCAAGGCAGGCAGAAGCCACGTCCCACGGGGCCTCCCCGTCCTTCTGATGCATCTGTGTGGGCCTTACATGCCCCTGACCACCTTATAAAGAACGCATTTTAGTGGTTCTAAGGATGTTGAGATTTGTTCAGCGCAGCTGTCGAATGCTGGCTCCTGCCGCTTCCTGTCCGCCCGGCTCACTGGCTCAAGTCCCTCCCACTGCCACGCTGTGGCCCTGAGCACCTTGCTGTGCTGGCCGTTCCTTCCTAGCATCTAGCACCCAGCTATGGCTGGCGCTCCCCTTGCAGCTCATATTTCATAATTGCCATTTTAATCCCTCACACGCTTGGCTTTGGCTTCCTCACCCCTCCGAGCCACCATGGCCCCGCCCTGGCCAGCACCCACGGCTGACCCCGCTCTTGGCGCCGAGTCCCACATCCTAACCCTACCCTTACATGCCGAATGAGCCTTACTTCTAAAACAGTGCTATTTTCTAAATGAGTTTTGCTAAATGTTATTAGGGAATTCTGCATGTCTGTTCTTAAGTGAGATTAGCCTATAATATTTCTTTTGCATGTTGTCCTCGTCTAGCTTTCGGTGTCAAGGTTTTTCTTTTTTTTTTTCTGAATTGACTCTTGTTATTTTTTGTAGCTTCTTGAGTTGAATGATCAGCTTATTTATTTTGGATTTTTTTTCTCTAAGGAATGGATTTCAATATTAAGTGTTTGTTGAATGAATAAGTAATTGATGATCATTAAGCATATAAAGGTGATAGGTGTGATTCTGCCCCAAGATGCACTTCATTGAGCTGGAATGGACAAACACATGAGGCTGTGCGCTCATTTCATGATAACAAGTTTGTAGGAGTGAATCACGCGTGTAGGAGGATGCCGTGGGGGAGAGGGGGTGATGGACGTTTGGGGATGGAGATTGGCAAGCAAAGCTCAGATGCAAGGTGCGACTCCGAGAAGGGGCAGGTGTTCTAGGTGGAGAGGTAGCCTGTGTGAACGCACGTGTGTGAGGAGGTTTTCATGCTGTGATTCCAGTTTCACAGCATCTCTCTCTGCTCCCTAAACCAACGTTTTCACTCCCGGTGTGGGCAGCACTGGGCGGGCACAGAATTGTGAATGAGGCCTGTGCTTAGTGTGAACGGCACGACCTGGAAAATCCCACACCTGAGAGGTGATGGAAGCTTCTGGCGTTTATCACTACATTGTTTCGTTATGTCTTCATTTCATCATGAGGTTGATTTGACTTTGGTCCCTTACAGGTAGGAATATAATTTTCTTTTCCTTTTGTTAAACCTTTATTCTCTTTGTTCTAAAATTTGAGGCATGTTTGTTCTAATATCATCTACCTTCCTTTTTCTTCTTTCTCTGAAATCTAGCACTAGAAAGTTTATGGTTTGATAATGATACTGAGCATTTAGGAATCTTCAAGCATAACGATCACAAAATGCGCCATAAACTGCAGCGCAAAAAATGTGTGACTTTAGAAAAATTAAATCTATCAAGAAAAATTCTCATAACGTAAATGTAACAAGAATATATAGCAGTATGGCAACTGTATTTTACTCTAGAAAATGAAAAGTTTTTGAAGAAAATAAAAGGCACTGGGCCAGGCACAGTGGCTCTCACCTGTGATCTCAGTACTCTGGGAGGCTGAGGTGGGAGGACCACGTGAGTCCAGGGGTTCGAAGCTGCAGTGAGCTGTGGTCACAACACTGCTCCCCAGCCTGGGCGACAGAGCAAGACTCTGTCTCTAAAGAATAAAAAGACGTTGTTTTAACAAAGATTGCTGTAAAATCTGTGCATTTACTGTAAACATGCTTGTCAAGGTGCTGTACCTGTTCATTGTCTCTTGCAGGGAGACCCACATCTGTGAAGATGTGCTGGTCTTAGAACTCGTGTACATTTTTTTTTGCCCCGTGTGAGGAGTGGATATTTCTGAGAATGGAAACAGTTCCACACACGGGACATTTCTGAGGCTGGAATTATGATGAGTCAGCGACTCAGTAGTTTATTATAATAAAATATTTGTTTCTTCTTTCTTATTCCAGAGTTCCGTTTCTAAGTTCTTAAACCTTTTAAAAAATCTATTTTCCATGTGAATTGCCACAACATCTATTGTTCCTCTCCGTGCTGTGGGTTGGCTGAGTGGGCCTTGGGCTGGTTGCGCCTTGGTCCCCGGGAGGCTGCATTCGGCAGAGGGTTCTCTGGTTGGGACGTCCGAGCTGGCCTCACTGACGCCCCTGGCAGTGGTGTCGGCTGTCGGGCACTTCGACTCTCTTCCATGTGGTCTCTCGCCTTCCAGGAGAATGTCCCAGAACCAGCCCAGGTTCCGGGAGGTGGAGAAGCAGCCTCTCCCTCAGTGGAGGAGCACGGCAAAGCTGTATTCACTTTGCAAACCTGTGTGCAGCCTGAGGGGCGGGTTTTGTGGCCAGCAAGTGACCCACCTCACTCCTGTGCGTGCTCTGAGAACGGTGCGGAGGGATTGCCGCTCGCGCTCCAGGCTAGGGAGCACCAGCCCCCGACGTGCAGATTGGACACCGGCAGCGTGGAAGGCAGTTCGGGGATGACGGCAGAGCAGCCGTTCCGCACCGCACGGGAAGCACAGGCCTGTCGACTCCGAGTCAGAAACTGGTTCGGAAGAGTCAGACTCTGGGTGCGAGATCTGGGGAGGACACAGCAATCTGTTTCCAGTGTAGGCTCCTTTTCTTTCCGTGCAAGTGTGATAAGTGGTGGAAATGTGTGTCTAAATGGGTCTAGAGGGGCTTTTCCAGCCAGCAGAAAATAGAACTTGTAGGTGATGAGAAAGCACAGCGACAGCTTAAAATAGCAGCTTTCTCTCTCAGCGAACATGAAATAGCTGCGTGTTGTACGATTCGTGGCATCTCACCTCAGTGGAACAAGAAGAACGGGAACGGGGAGTAACTGGCCCGTCCAGATGCCTGTGGAGTGCGAGGAGGGGAGGAGTCGGGTGACCCAGGATCCTGGAGACACAGGAGACCGGAGGAGCCAGGCCGGGGCTGCAGAGGGAGGAGGCGGGGCTGGGGCTCTGCACCTGCCAGCAGCTGCTCTACTCCGATCAGCACGTCATCAGAGGAGAGTGGAGGGCGGCGTGGGAGGACGTTCCCACGTTAAAGTATTTGATGTCAGACAGGATCCCCGTCACCTACGGCAGAGGACAAATATGCTTCCGTATTTCTCTGGGATTATTACTGTGGATTCCTTGATGCGTAAAAGGACGAGCCTCCTCCGGATCTAATTGACGTCTGTGAAGTGGGCACAGCTCGCCTACGCACGATGGCATTGTTTCTCCTGGTAGACTCAGGGCTGCTGTCCAGCGAGAGCCGTAGCTCTTTGGGAGCAAGTGTCTGGACTCGGCATCCTGGCCGTGCCCAGCAGCCGGGTGGCTGGAGTGGGACTCGCTGGGCCCCCGTCGGCACAAGCCGATCCACTCTCGACCTCTGACTTTCCTCTTCCTGGGGCTCTGTGTCCAGACTTACTTCCAAGGGCACGAAGCTCTAATTTAAGCTGTTGTAAGTACCCTGTCCAGAGTGTTTAAAACATGTGAGAGCAGGCCGCTTGCCTCTTGCTTCTAGATTTCCATTTTGAATAGAATGAAACATTTTATCTTAATTTAGCAGAAGAACTTTAAATTGTACTGTTAAAAATACCCATTTCCCAAGAAAGTGGCAAAAATTCATACACGTGCATTTTTACTCATTAGCTACAACTGAATGTACTTTGGAAACAGCCTGCATCGTTGCGCTGGTTTCGTTTGATTGTCACTCGATTCAAATATTCGAGCACTGGAAAATAATATGTCGCTATGAGTCTGCCGGTGTCTTGTATGGCACAACTGGGCTTTTTGGTCCAATGAACGTAATTGAATGAAGCTACTCTTCTTTTGTTATATAAAATTCAGTTTTATGGCAACCGTGTTTACTGTGATCTTAATATCTATTACCTTCCAAAGAAGTAAGGCTAATTTAATAAATGTTTAAAATTACATTCATATATTAAAATGAATATTTTATGGTGCAAGCCTCTATAAAAATCGGTAAATAGTTAATAAGCATTGCATTTATGTGGCATCTGCAATCAGAACATTAATATTATTATAAATGCTCCTCTCTGGGCATGGAGCACAAATGTTAGTGGTGAACAGTAATGAAAAGGAGAGAAGGCTTATAAATTAAAGGATGTGTGAGAGAACAGTTATAGAGACATACGCACCTATGAGCGAGACACACACTGCAATAACCTGGTCTAGACTGTAAAGCTGGGTGTGAAATCAGCACTTTGGAAGTGACGGTTGCTGGCTAATAATGTCAAGGTCACAGCAGTATTTCACGACAATCAAGGCAGCATTCCTTGTCGTCTTTTAGCAGCCTAAGGACGCAACCGCCAGGTCCAATGTTAGCAAATCTACCACTTTAATCAGTGGTGGAAGCAAGGTTCGCTCACAGGGTGGGGGACTGCGACCTCCTCAGGGTGGGTCCGGGACATTCACCTGGGAACCTCTTGCTGATTCTGAGATAGGTCGTTGCTGTTCTTCAATCAGCTGAGATAGGTTGTTGTTGTTCTTCAATTAGGTAAGATAGGTTGTTGCTGTTCTTCAATGAGGTGAGATGGGTCATTGCTGTTCTTCAATTAGTTGAGATAGGTCATTGCTGTTCTTCAAT
>NW_012151163.1:1219740-1235835 GCF_000956105.1 Propithecus coquereli
GGTCTCTCGCCTTCCAGGAGAATGTCCCAGAACCAGCCCAGGTTCCGGGAGGTGGAGAAGCAGCCTCTCCCTCAGTGGAGGAGCACGGCAAAGCTGTATTCACTTTGCAAACCTGTGTGCAGCCTGAGGGGCGGGTTTTGTGGCCAGCAAGTGACCCACCTCACTCCTGTGCGTGCTCTGAGAACGGTGCGGAGGGATTGCCGCTCGCGCTCCAGGCTAGGGAGCACCAGCCCCCGACGTGCAGATTGGACACCGGCAGCGTGGAAGGCAGTTCGGGGATGACGGCAGAGCAGCCGTCCCGCACCGCACGGGAAGCACAGGCCTGTCGACTCCGAGTCAGAAACTGGTTCGGAAGAGTCAGACTCTGGGTGCGAGATCTGGGGAGGACACAGCAATCTGTTTCCAGTGTAGGCTCCTTTTCTTTCCGTGCAAGTGTGATAAGTGGTGGAAATGTGTGTCTAAATGGGTCTAGAGGGGCTTTTCCAGCCAGCAGAAAATAGAACTTGTAGGTGATGAGAAAGCACAGCGACAGCTTAAAATAGCAGCTTTCTCTCTCAGCGAACATGAAATAGCTGCGTGTTGTACGATTCGTGGCATCTCACCTCAGTGGAACAAGAAGAACGGGAACGGGGAGTAACTGGCCCGTCCAGATGCCTGTGGAGTGCGAGGAGGGGAGGAGTCGGGTGACCCAGGATCCTGGAGACACAGGAGACCGGAGGAGCCAGGCCGGGGCTGCAGAGGGAGGAGGCGGGGCTGGGGCTCTGCACCTGCCAGCAGCTGCTCTACTCCGATCAGCACGTCATCAGAGGAGAGTGGAGGGCGGCGTGGGAGGACGTTCCCACGTTAAAGTATTTGATGTCAGACAGGATCCCCGTCACCTACGGCAGAGGACAAATATGCTTCCGTATTTCTCTGGGATTATTACTGTGGATTCCTTGATGCGTAAAAGGACGAGCCTCCTCCGGATCTAATTGACGTCTGTGAAGTGGGCACAGCTCGCCTACGCACGATGGCATTGTTTCTCCTGGTAGACTCAGGGCTGCTGTCCAGCGAGAGCCGTAGCTCTTTGGGAGCAAGTGTCTGGACTCGGCATCCTGGCCGTGCCCAGCAGCCGGGTGGCTGGAGTGGGACTCGCTGGGCCCCCGTCGGCACAAGCCGATCCACTCTCGACCTCTGACTTTCCTCTTCCTGGGGCTCTGTGTCCAGACTTACTTCCAAGGGCACGAAGCTCTAATTTAAGCTGTTGTAAGTACCCTGTCCAGAGTGTTTAAAACATGTGAGAGCAGGCCGCTTGCCTCTTGCTTCTAGATTTCCATTTTGAATAGAATGAAACATTTTATCTTAATTTAGCAGAAGAACTTTAAATTGTACTGTTAAAAATACCCATTTCCCAAGAAAGTGGCAAAAATTCATACACGTGCATTTTTACTCATTAGCTACAACTGAATGTACTTTGGAAACAGCCTGCATCGTTGCGCTGGTTTCGTTTGATTGTCACTCGATTCAAATATTCGAGCACTGGAAAATAATATGTCGCTATGAGTCTGCCGGTGTCTTGTATGGCACAACTGGGCTTTTTGGTCCAATGAACGTAATTGAATGAAGCTACTCTTCTTTTGTTATATAAAATTCAGTTTTATGGCAACCGTGTTTACTGTGATCTTAATATCTATTACCTTCCAAAGAAGTAAGGCTAATTTAATAAATGTTTAAAATTACATTCATATATTAAAATGAATATTTTATGGTGCAAGCCTCTATAAAAATCGGTAAATAGTTAATAAGCATTGCATTTATGTGGCATCTGCAATCAGAACATTAATATTATTATAAATGCTCCTCTCTGGGCATGGAGCACAAATGTTAGTGGTGAACAGTAATGAAAAGGAGAGAAGGCTTATAAATTAAAGGATGTGTGAGAGAACAGTTATAGAGACATACGCACCTATGAGCGAGACACACACTGCAATAACCTGGTCTAGACTGTAAAGCTGGGTGTGAAATCAGCACTTTGGAAGTGACGGTTGCTGGCTAATAATGTCAAGATCACAGCAGTATTTCACGACAATCAAGGCAGCATTCCTTGTCGTCTTTTAGCAGCCTAAGGACGCAACCGCCAGGTCCAATGTTAGCAAATCTACCACTTTAATCAGTGGTGGAAGCAAGGTTCGCTCACAGGGTGGGGGACTGCGACCTCCTCAGGGTGGGTCCGGGACATTCACCTGGGAACCTCTTGCTGATTCTGAGATAGGTCGTTGCTGTTCTTCAATCAGCTGAGATAGGTTGTTGTTGTTCTTCAATTAGGTAAGATAGGTTGTTGCTGTTCTTCAATGAGGTGAGATGGGTCATTGCTGTTCTTCAATTAGTTGAGATAGATTGCTGTTCTTCAATTAGGTGAGATGGGTCATTGCTGTTCTTCAATTAGTTGTTGCTGTTCTTCAATTAGGTGAGATAGGTCGTTGCTGTTCTTCAATTAGGTGAGATACATTGTTGCTGTTCTTTAATTGGACAAATTGTTGAATTCATCCCAGATTACCCTGGGAGGCTGCCTTTTGTGTTCCTGAGCAAGATAATCTGTTACAATAGCATTAAAATATAGCTAGATTGATTGAAATAGGCTCTGGAGAAAAATAATAGTCTCTAAAGCACTACAAAGGAATAAAACCGACATGCCTCAGGTTTATTTTCTGAAAATGTTTTTAATAGGAAGAAAGATGAATGAAATTGAGAAATACCCATCGCCTTCTAATTTAGAGCTCAGATTGATTTCAGAGGGGCTTAAGAGTGGGAACAGAGAGAAACACAGGTCGAAGGCATGAGGCTCACGGATGTTCCCTTGTGAAAGGCTTGAATTCTCTGTTTTCCTGCTTAATCCATTGTTTACTCAGAGTTGCTGTAGATGCATTTTGCTGACAGTTAAAGGACAGCCAGGGTGCCCGTCCACTTTGCCCCTGGCACTGGGCGTGTGAGGACACAGGCGGCCCTGCCTGGCCCTGGGGAGCCTGAGGGCCGAAGGAGAAGCAGCTGTGGGCGTGGGAGACACAGGTGTGCGGAAGCGGATGATGACGTGAGGTGATGGGAGCACAGAGGAGGGATTCCTGCTCGTCGGCGGAGGAGAGGTGTGGGAAGACAACAACTTTGAGCTGGGTCTTGAAGGACGTAGGGGACAGTGTGCCAGGCGGAAGAGAGCAGGTGGCTGTTCTGGAGTAGGTCAGACTTGGAGGGGCTGACCCGTTAGGGAGCAGAGGCAGGGCGTGGGGCGAGGGGCGGGAGTCAGGCTGGGCCGGGCGAGGGCAGAACGCCTGGCTGTGTTGGGAGGAGCTGGGACTTCATCCTGGAGGGAGGCGGACCTTGGCCCCTGCAGGCAGACGTGGCCTCTGCCACGTGTGTGCCCTGCCTGCTCGTTCCCTGAGAGCCTCTCGACCCTCCTGTCCTGGTCCCCGGCCATCCCACCTGCTCTCAGTGGGTCGGGAGTTCAGTCCAAGCCACTCCTTTCCCTCGCAGGTGTGTGTTCTCGCGTTGTTCATCGCCGGCCGAGCGCCAGCGTGGGCCTGAGACCCACGTGTCTGGAGTCCCGTGGCCTCAACACAGCCGGAAGAGGCAGGTGTGGTTATGAGCCTCATCGCCCCTGGGGGACGATGCAAGGTCTCGCCCCTGAGACCACGCAAGGTGCCTGAGGCACGGAGCTGGTGGGAGGGGACTGGGGGTGACACCCAGCAGAGGAGCACCTGCCACCTGCCAGGCTCCACAGGCGGTCGAGGGACTTCCTAAAGGGGACGTTTACTTAGAGAGCCTCTAACCTTAGGGCTCCTCATCCTCTACCCTGGTCTAGTCGCGTGCAGTTCCGTGACCTCAGTGCCAGGGCACGAGCCCAGGTGGGTCCCGTCGTGCTGTGCTGGGTGGGGGCTCTCGGCTCGCACCCCCCAGTCTGGCCTGCTTTCTTCCTCTCCCTGGCACGTGCGCCCTGCGTCGACCACACCCGCCGCGCGACCCTGAGCTTCACTTTCTCTGATGGCTCACTCTGAGCGCTCTCCCCGCCTTCCTTCGCAGCTGCCTTTGGAACCCACGCCCTCCCCTCTGGGCCCTACGAAACCAAGCGAGGCAGCGTTCGCGGTTCCTGCGTGTTTCTCTCAGCAGCGGAGCGCTGCCCTTCGGTCGTGTGTCCCAGCTGGATGCCTGGGACACGTTCAGTAGAGGCTTAGTGAGGGAATGAATGAATTCACTCACTAGAGATGCTCAGATATGAGAAAATTGGAATAAAATTTGAACTGTGCTTCATTATAAGCCATGCAGCTGGTTGGTCTATTAGGGTAGCAGTTCACTGGAGCAGACGGAATTAGAATTGTCATGATTTCGCAGGCGGCTTCGACGTCGGCAGTGATCGTCAGACATCCATCTCTGTCACGTGCAGCCAGGGAGGTACTGCCCCTGCTCTCCTCAGACTCGAGCATTGTGAACCGCTTTGAGTTTTCCATGCGTAAAAGGTAGAGTGTTTAAACTGAGCAAACATAGTGCAATAATAGGATAGTGTGTGATCTGATTTGTAAGGTCTTCACGTAGCGTTCAGGGGTTAGATTACACCTTCCCTCTTCAATGGAATTAAAATTTTGTTGCTTTCTTTCTTTTTTTCAAGTCATACTGTAATTTGTGCTATTTAAGAAGTTAAGATCTCCCACTTCGATGAGGTTCATGGAGAAGCTTTGTTGAGAAGGTTGACTAGGACGAGGCTCATGCTTGGACCAGAATTCAGGGCAGGGAGCTCTGTTGGGGGGCGCGTGTCTGCATGGCCTGCAGGCGGCGTTCACTGGAGGGGGGTCCTGTCTCGGGGAGAAGCCGCACACTTGAGTGCATGAGCCGCGTCCCTCGTGAGGGGCAGACGGAGTTCCTGGGTCCCAGGTGTGGCACTGAGAAGGACTCTGGCCAGCAATGCACAACTCTCATCTAATCATGCAGGAACGGCAGACAAAGTTGACTCTAGGTCTTTCTATAAACAAAACAAAACAGGCCCGTACTCTTACAAAAATGCCAGTGTCACAAAAGATGAAGGGAGTGTGAGGGGCTGTTCCAGGCCAAAGAACACTCAGGAGGCCTGACATCCAAGAGTGACACGGACCTGCACTGGGTCTTTACTTGAGGGAAAA
This sequence comes from Propithecus coquereli, assembly GCF_000956105.1. NCBI lineage: Eukaryota > Metazoa > Chordata > Mammalia > Primates > Indriidae > Propithecus > Propithecus coquereli. The sequence continues at coordinate 1,224,882 of NW_012151163.1, forward strand.
ATGCTATAAATCACTATTTTGGGGCAATGAGGAAATTAGAATATGGATGGTAGAGCAGATGAAAGAATTATATCTGGGTTAATATCCTGAGTTAGGTTAACTGTCCCGTGATTATGTAAGAGGCTACCACTGTTGTTGAGAAACACACCCTGAAGCATTAAATAGATCCTGTGCCTTCAGTGTGAAGTACTAAAGTACTAAGAGGCAGAGGTGCATGGTATGTGCATCTTCTCCCAGACGGTTTGGAAAAAATATGTACTTAATATGTATTGATATAAAGAGATTCTTGGCCTGCAGAATCTGTCCCTGCAGCCCCCCTGCATTTTCGTGTCCAAAGAATGCCGGATTCTCAACTCTTCTTTCCCGGCTGTTCCCGTCCTCCTACTCAGTTCATTAAATCAGCAGAGATTTACGGAGCAGCTACTGCGCTTGCGTAATTGAACCACATGTATTGTGACGTATCGAGAGCCGACTGTTGTTTGGCGCTAGGAGTGCGCGGTGGTCAGGACACATCGAGGTGCTGTAGGAACACACCACAGGGCCGCTGCGGTGAGCTCGAGCTGGGGTTTGGAGGATGAACAGTAGCAGGAAGGTGAGGAAGGGGTTCGTGTGGAGGTGAGAGGGAGGAAGGGAGGGCGCAGGCAGGAAGCAGGGCGAGATGACCGTGGACTGGGACGGCAGGTGGGCCTCAGAGTGCGAAGGCCCCTCTGCTAGGCTGAGGTATCTGGGCATCCTCCCTGCTCTGGGACAACTCCCGCCAGGGTTTGCAAGGTGGGGAGTGATCAGGTCTATGCTGGCAACGATCGCTTATTCATTCAACAAACATTTACTGAGCACCTGCGTGTGCCAGGCACTGTTCTAGGCTCTGGGAACTCATGAATGGAGAAACAAACCAACATCCCTGTGCTCATGTGGCTTCTAATGTTCTGGTGGTGAAAGACAGACTACGGAGGTCATCGATGAAGTGCCTGAGGATTGTGTTAGCCGCTGTGGGTGAGGTGTGGAGACGGGGAGGGAACCGGAAGTGACTGGCCGGTTCTCGCCGAGAGGCCACACCCGTGCTGCTCTGGCTTTGGAGGAAATACGGTGTCTGTAAAAACTTGCTCGCACACTTCACGTGCTTGGGTAAGGCATGAGGCGAAAAGTGACTTGGTTTAACGGCACGATGCCCACTCTCTGCCCCCCCCGTCCTGCTGCCTCCAAGGTGCTTCCGTTTCAGGCGACTTTCCAGGTGGGGGCAGGGGAGCCTCGTTTGTACCCGTTGCCTCGCCCCAGGTGTTGGGGAGCTGACAGGTAAACCATGGGGTCTCGTGCCCTGTGCTCTTTGCTTTGTATCACAGCTGTTCTTGTGCCCTCGTAACGAGGGTGGGCCACTGTCATTTGTCATGTCCTTTGACTATTATTTCAGATGTAATAAGAGACATGTATGTGTGTGTCTTTATCTTGGAGGCTAAAGCTATGGAAAATGTATTCTAACAACTAGAGTTGAGCGATGCTAAAGAGAATCAACTAGATTTTCAGAATCCCAAACCCCCAGCTGCCTCTAAAATGCAAGCATTGCGCACCATTTTCTGTTTCAACAAGCAGGTCTGCTAAGGTCTTTTTTCCTATACGAAAGAACACGATTTCAACTTGTAGGAAAACTCCTTAAAGTAGGTAGAAACATTTTGTGTGGTCCCTTGTATAAGGTGGGAGAACTATTTTCATACTTTAATTCCCATGAGGATTAAAAAACCTGGTACTTTGAATCACATACGCTATTTGAATGGTACCAGGTAGGTGCTTTTAGTCTGACATTTCTTAAGTGAAATAGAAAGCTCAGGAGAAATATCTATTTATATACTTTAGCCTGGATTTACTTCCAAATACTTGAGAAAAGATCAAAAAAAGAAAACCTGAAAAAGTTCATTGTAAAGATGGTTTCTGGGCTAGAACTGGGATGGTGCTGAGAATTACAGTCAGTCCCCGACTCACGAGGTCTCGGCTTCACGACGGGGTGAGAGTGGCGCAGACGCGGCACAAAGCTGCGCGATGCTCTCGTGAGCCGCAGCACGCGGGCGGCCGGGCCGCCAGGAGGTGGGAAGACCACTGACTCTGCTGTAGGCCGTGCGACCCGGTGAGTGTGCCCAGACGGAGGCTAACACATTCTGAGCACGTTTAAAGTGGGCTGGGTTAAGCCATCACGTTCGCTGGGTTAGGAATATTAAGTCTGTTTTCCACTTAAGATATTTTCAACTGACGATGGGCTTATCGGGACGTAGCCGCGTCATAAATCAAGCAGCAGCCATCGGTATCACACCTCTGTTTTGTGTTCCTGTTGTGCTTTCTTGTTATTGACTACAGATTTTTAAAAAATCCGAATTTCTCTTTATTGTAGCCCAAAAAGAAACTGCCACGTGGCTAGTTTTCATGAGAGATACTCTCAGCTCGCTCAGAAGGTCCAGCGGGAATAGTCTGTGGTGGTCGTAACAGCGGTTTCTGCGCTGTGCAGTGTCCCTGCAGAGCTGGGGAGCCTCCTTGGACCTGCTTCCCCTCTAGCGCAGCCCTTGCTGTGCCAGGGGTCGGGGAGGCACCTCCAGCTGGGAAGGGGGCCGACTCTCTCTCCCCAGAGGCGCTGGGGGAGAGGGACGGAGGGATTTTTGCCACTTTACGGAAGGGCATTGCAAGGGCCCGAGTAGCGGAGACTGTGCTTCAAGGGGGGCTTTGAGGAGATGCCCGGACGTCCACCTGTCGTGTTCCTAGGGGTGTGCCTCCCCTGCCCACACCTGGAGACACTGATGCCACGCCTCGTGTGCCGAGGCTCCTCACATGCTTTCTGTTCTTATTTCGTGCCCCAGGTGGATTCCAAAGGGAAAGAACCTCACAAATATGACAACAAGCCGCCTGAAGCGCAGGATTCTGTTTATTATGCCAAAGAAGAAAAGAAAACGTTGGTAGAACCTTTAATCCAGCGTGGTGCAGGTGACGTGAGATTTCATTCTGCCGTAGACAACACAAAATGCTCCGGGCTGAGAATGTGGTTTTTTTTTTTCCCCAGACAAATTTTATACTGCAACAATATTTCTTGATTTGTAACTATATGATGTATTAATGAAGTGTTCAGCTTGTAGGGCAGTGTTAGGCAGAGCAGGCAAACAAAATTCTGGCTGGGCGTGGTGGCTCACGCTTGCAATCCCAGCACTTTGGGAGGCTGAGTTGTGAGGATCGCTTGAGGCCAGGAGTTCAAGACCAGCCTGGGCAACATAGTGAAACCCCGTCTCTACAAAAGAATAAAAAAATTAGCCAGGTGTGGTGGTGCATACCTGCAGTCCCAGCTACTCAGGAGGCTGAGGCAGGAGGATGGCTGGAGCCCAGGAGTTCAAGGCTGAAGTGAGCTAGGATTGTGCCACTGCACTCCAGCCTGAGGGACGGAGTGAGACCCTGTCTCTAGAAATAAAAACACAGAGGGTGCAAAAGAACATTTAGTCACTATGGGTAAAATCTCCTTGGCAACGCACACCCCATACAAGTAGCTGGGGCTGCCCAGCACCCAGCGCCTTCACTCTGGGAGGCAGAATGGTGCTCGGACGTGGGCTTTGGGTTTGAATCCTGGCTATGGCCCCACTGAGCCAGTATGGAGGGCCAATTCCTCAGCCACCAGTGGGCATGTAAGTTTGAGGGTTGCCGCGAACACCACAGCTTCCTGATGAGGGTCACTCCCCTGCCCTTCCTCTCACCTTCCAACCTGTCACCCCCGAGAACAGGGACCCCTCCAGCCCAGCACTGGGGATGGTTCTGTGGGCTGAGGGTCAGGAAGGGACAAGGAGGACGAGAACGGACCAGGGGAGGGGAGGGAGCCCCAGGGCTCTTGCCTGGGAAACGGAGCTGGTCTGTGGGTGGCGTTTCCCACTTTGGACGACCGAGCCACCAAGGGCCACGTGCATGTCCTCGTGGACGTTGAAGGAACTAGCTGGCGACTTCTTTTTCTTCTGCTGTCACCTGTTGCTTCCGATCAGGGTGAAGAGCAACTTGTCAGGAACTGTGGAACTTTGCAAGCATTTAATACACCCAGTTGTGATGCTGATTAAAGTGATTTTGAGCTGTTGATTAAGTCCGGTACCTTAAGATGCACAGCTTTAGCGCCTGATGTCCTTAAACATATTTTGAGGCAATGAAGCCGCGTTTCCTTAAAATACATTCTATGATTTTACTGTCTGGTGGGGTTGCCTGGAATTTATTTATTTCTCACTGGACTAACCGGACACAAGCTTGTCGGCCGTCGCTGTGTGTCGTCCCTGGACTGACTATGGCGGGGGGAGGGCACAGCGATCCCTGGACGTCTGTGGAGGGACGATGCTGCAATCGAGGCCAGCGGGCTGGGCCCCTCGACAGAACCCAACACAGAGGGTGCGAGGGGGGCAGGGGCGAGATGTTGGGGGTCTAGGATCCTGGGCCAGGAGGCAGCCCGATGACACGGGAAGCTCAGGGAAGCTGAGCTGGGTAACTTGGTTTGGGCTGGAAAATGTAGAAGGACCTCAGTTTCCCCACTGGTGTGAAAAGTCTGTCCGTGTTGTCTTCCCTCAGAAGGTGACGTGTTTAAAGCACAGACGCCCAGCAAGGAAACGCAAGGGGCTCTGGACGTCAAAGAGGACCAGGACGTGCAGGTGGAGGTGCCCGTGGACCAGGTGGGTAGCGGGGACCTGCGGTCGCCCACATGCCTTCAGTTCCTCTCCATCCGCCCTTCTTGCCTCGGCCTCATCCTCTGCCCCTCCCCCAAGTTCTCTCCAGCTTCTAGAATGTTCTGTGCCCCCTCCAGTGAGTGGGTGCTCGTGCTTCATGTCCTACAGCATCTTCCTGTCTGCCCGTCCCTACCACACAGGCTTTTCTGCTGGGGGGCCCCTTTTTGGCACTCGCCCTTGAGTGACGGCAATTCGATTATTGCCTTTGTCCCTCTCTGAGCTCCGTGAGAAGGGAAGTGGTCTGCCCCGCTCGGTGACGCAGCCCCTGTCCCTAGCGCAGCTCCCGGCGTGGAGGGGTCCAGGTACTTACTCGCGGAAAGGCCGAGTGACGGGGTAAGTGGTGTGCGGATGCGATCGTGGGACCTCGAGCCTCGATCCTTAGCGGTGGGTGGGGACTGAGCGTGGTGACACGCGGTGAGGGCCTGGCCGCCGCCCCCGCTCCTGGCTGCACGGAGGGGCGGGGTGGGGTCCTGCGGAGGGCGAGGCTCCCCGGCCCTTGGGCCCCGGCACTGCTCCCGCAGGTGGGAGACCACGGGTGAGCCCCGACCCGTGACTGTGTCTTCACCACCCACCTCAAGGCACTGCATGTTCATTTCCAATAGTTGGCTTTTGAGAAGAGAATTTACGTTCTGTAAAAGGTCAGTGTTAGCGTTTGAGTCCCATTTTTATTCCTCTTAGGGAGACGAGGTCCCAGCCCTGCTCTTGTAATTACAAAGCACCAAATTTGGTAACAATGAGCTCCTTGTTCAGTAATGGATCACTCTTAACTCTTTCGTTTTATGTTTAACTTCTATTTTTCTTTTCTGTGATATATTTTAAAGATGTTATAGACTGTGTCTTAATACACTAGCTTTCTGCTTCCTTTTTGGCATTTTGAGTACTTTTCCCACATGTCGTGTTACATTTTCTTAATTAGTAGTAATATCATCTACTCTTTTTCTCAACATGATAAAAATGACCCAAAGATTTGGTTTTTGTCTTAAAACACAAATTAACAATTTAAATTTTTTTTAAACAATTAGGAATTTTATAGAAACATGGAAATTAGGACATTTAGGCAGTTACTTCTATGCCAAATGTATCCTTGTAATTGGTGTATTGTTATGTGTTTTCTGGGTCATAGACGTGAGCGTGTCCGACACGAGTTTTAAATGCAGGCAGAATCCTGGTATAATGACTGCCGTTGCCACAGCTGTTGGCGCACAATAACCATCTTCATGAGTTTCCGTCGCTGGTGTGTTTGGTTTCCGTTGCGTTGAGGTTGTGGGGTGAACGCGGTTACCCCAGAGGAGTGTGAAGAGAGAGGAAGGAAGGGAGTCGCAGCCCCCGGGTGCCCCATGGGGAGGGCGAGGATGGGGCTGGGCTGGACGCTCCACCAGCCAGCGGAGAAAGAGAAAGGGCTTTTGTGTGACATTCTTCTCGGTGAGTGGAGATGTTGTAGTTGTCAAGAGACAATATTAACACGAGTTCTGTGGTTTTGAGGGACGTGGAGACAGACTCCCAGCTGTGGCTGTGCCTGGGGTATGAAGACCGGGGGTGGGTCAGTGTCCCCCTGCTCCTGCGGCTGGCCTGCCAGATGTGCGGGTGCTGGAGGGAGCCTGGTGTTGGGGGGAACCTCCCTGCACAGCACCCGTGGGGGGATGCTTGACGCACCCCATCTCCCACCTGCCGTGGCCCGACACACAGCAGGGTGTCCACAGATGTTTATGCAGTGCGGTTGAAGCGGATTTGAGAAGCTCCCATGCGACTGGATCGATACGTGCACGGCACAGTCATGTTGAGTGACACCTGGCCGTCCAGACAGAGCAGACTGTGCTCTGTGTCTCTGAACAGCGTCCCTGTGCTCAGCCACGTCTGGAAATGCTCCTTTTCTATCGCTCCCATGAAGCATCACAGGGCACTTTAGCACACTGAATGTTTCAGGGAAGTCCTAGAGTTCAGCTTTCGGTTAACTCTGATCATTTATGCGCGAGCCCTTTTCCTCGTGAGGGTCCCCGTGAAACAGTTTGGGCCCTGCCGGTGCGCGGCTTCCAAGGACAGGAACAGAGGCTGTGGTTGCAGAGACCCTGGGCACTGTCCCTAAGTGCTAGAGGTGGACCCTGCACTCCTGGGGCAGCAGTGGCCTGGGGGGCGGCCACGTCCCAGGGGCCCCTCGCGTGGAGATCTGCGTGAGGAGGGTGGCGGCTGCACGGCCACGCTCTGGCCTTGTGCTCGTGTGTGGGGTCCCCCCTTTGGTGCTGGGTCGGTGATGGCTTTCCCTGCGTAAACAGGGAAGATTCACATATCTGAGCCCGTGGGACTTTCTAGTTCGTGGATGAAGGACGGTTTGACCCTAATGTTACACTGTTTGATCACAGTGCTGACTTCTGTAGTAACATGGCATGCTTTTCTCCTGTTCCTGAGTAATTGATTTTGGCTTTGTGGGTTGGCCTGAACATCTCAGCTTGTTGTTCTTATCATGCCTGCGGTGTGATGCTTTCTCCAGGTAGTGTGCTGTAAAGATAAAATGTTACAACATAAAACATCCCAGCTAACATATGTGTGAATTTGGAGTCAAACCTAGATTGAAGAAGGGAAATTCAAGCATGAGGAATTCTCCAAACCCAGGTCGTAGCTTTGTGGTTCTTTCCCTCTGGTTGCGTGGCAAGGGCGGACTTCTCCGCCATCCCCACGCGAGATGTGGCTGTGTGACCTGCCTCCCCTGGTGACAGGAAGTAGCCTCTGGGCGAGACTCCTCATTGGCCTCAGAACCCCACGATTCTCCCGAGAGTGGAGAGAGGTTCCAGGGCACGTCGGGATGGCGTGTTGTCTCCTGCGGCAGCCCGTGAAGATGAGGAAATACCAACTGAGAGAGAGAGGCTCTCCGGGCCGTGGGGGGGCATCTCTGGAGCTGGGAACAGAGGCCTTAGGTGGGGTCCCCACAGGTAAAGCAGGACTTACGAGGCACCTCGTACCTGCTGACCAGAGGCGTCTGGAGTGACCACACCACTCCTTTTGATAAGGAAGAGATTTACAGTTTCTAACGTTTCTCCGGCAGTTTCATTGAGCAGGTTGGCACTTCTTTGGTGGGGTCAAAGGTAAAAATACAGAGCAGATGGGTCCTGAATTTGGGAAGACCATGGTGACTTTCCGGCTACCTGTAGAAGTGGTCCAGAAAGCCACACCATTTCATGTGCGCCCCGGTTTTTTAAAGCAGTTTGACACAGGTTGACTGTGGCTAAATTTAAAACACAGTATATTTTCTCCCCAGACACCAGCCGAGACAGTGGAAGAAGATGAGGAAATACATGACAGCTCCCCTGGTTTCGAAGGCAGCAAGGTGAGTCAGTTGCATTTTGTGCTTAACACTCGGGTCTGAGCTCCTGCCACGTCGAAGGGGGCTCACGGTCGGTGGTGAGGGGCTCCAGCGTCACGGCGGGTCCGGAGTGCACGCCAGCATGGAATGAGAAGCACAGCGCGTGTCTCCCGGGCGGGCCGTGGCTTAAACAGGTTGCTTGTGTGCTGGAAAACCACGCGAGTAATCGTAGAGGCTTCTGTACTTGTCCTAATCACCTTACACTGCGCCTCCAGCCACCAACTTACAACCTTTTTTGCCAGCAAGTTTCAGGATGTGTGTTTAGCGGAGAGGTCGGGGAGGTGGGCGGATGACCAGCTGGCTGCGTCTGTGGCTTGTCCCTGCCGTGTCTGCAGGTGGCAGCACAAGCCAGGACACTCGCGTGCGGCTCCGCTGCCCTCCCGCCCACGCAGACGCCTTAGACGTCCCGTCCACGTCCACGCCGGGAGCGTGTCTGTGCCACTCTGCGAGATGATGCGACTAATCTACATAAAACATGTGCGCTGGAAAACAAAATTTACTTTGAATACACCCTTCTTGTGGCTAAGAAGTGGATAGACTTCTGGGAGTTTGTTGTCAAGCTTCTGTCTCTAGATTTTCATTATTTTTCAAGGTAGTTTCTTGTTTCTAAATGTTTGGCCTCGGGCAGGAGGTTGTGTAATGCGTCTGACAGGTCCAGTCTGGGCTCAGAAAGAGCCAGCGTGCCGTGCTGTATGCATTGTAACTGTTAGAAGTAATGATGAAAACGAATTAATACTGGATTTCAGCCCTTCCTGGCCAAAAGGTCACAGTGGTGCATGCGTATCTGCGCTCAGTGAACTGTGGTTTCACCTAGTGTCCATGGGTACCTTCATTGACAGATTAACCACAGGACATTTATTGGCTGTTGACTAAGTTAAGAGTTTTAGGCATGTTGTTGCTGGCTCGGCCTCCCCTAGGACAGACTGTGACATGCTAAGGGGCTGGGACGGCGGGCACCTTGTCATCCCACGTGGTGTTCGCAGGTGCTGCGCGGGGTAGGCGTTGAGTAAATGTCACGCGTCTGCTTCCAGTCGCCTGTGATTAAGTTGTTAAACCTAAATATGTAATCCTGGATTAAAATGCTAGTTACCTTGCGAAGTTGTAAGAGAACATATTACAAACATTACTTTAGAAATACGCATTATATTTCTGATGTTTGATCACAAGGATTTCCGTTGTTTTGAAATTTTTCACAGAAAGATGGTATATATAAACAAAACTTGGCATTTTGACTATTTTCAATGTACAATTCAGTGACTTTCGTTACGCTTGCCCTGTGGTGCAAACTGTGAGCTCCGTCTGTTGCCAGTGTGGGTCTGTCCCGCCAGGCAGGAACTGCCGGCTTAGCACCGACTCCCCGTCCTGGTTTGGTCCAGCCCCGACTCTGTTGTCTGTGTAAGCACTTAAGACAGTCCCAGGCAGAAGGGGCTGTGTGAATGCCGTGTTCATGCCCAGACCCTGCCCACGCCAGCCCAGGGGGTTGTGGACAAGTACGTTTAGTTTGTCTTGATGCGTGTCAATGACATAGAAGCGGGAGAAATAAAAAGCAAAAGCAAGAACAGAACTATGAGTTCCTAGGACACATCTTCATCCTCAGAATACTTTAAATATGTTACTTTTACAGTCATGACAACTGACAATATCTGGCACTTTAATGATGTTTTACATCTTTGAAAATGGAACATTATTAACATTAACTAATTTGGAAAGCTGGTCTGTGAGACAATAAAGATGAAACCTGTACTTTTTCCTTTTACTATTTCCAATTGTGTCCACTGCACACAATTTTCGTTACCTTGAGTGCTTGAGAACTGTCTCAATCAGGCTTACGCTGGAGTTTTCTCCAGTTCCTAGTGCTTGATTTGTCTGGACCCACTGACAGTAAAATGTTTTATGTGCAAACCGCACTTTTTTATTTGTGCTGCCTGCTAAGTTTGTAAAGCAGTGCGTAGAGGTTTTGCAAAGATTCAATCCCTTCCAAAGCAATGTGGAAGGTGTGAATGGTGGTGCTGGAAAATGTCCCCTCAGACCATGTATCGAGGGCTTTCCGAGAAGGCACGCATTTCCTACCCCTGGGAATATTTCCGTGTGGTCTGGGGCCGGCCCTGCGGGGAGGTTTGAGGGAAGACCTCTCCCCCGGAATGGGAGCTGCCGCGTGACTCCGATGGTTTTTCTGACTCTGAGTTATCAGCCTTTTATGTTTTTTACTACCTTTGAAAAGGCTGTATAAAATTTCATGGGTAATTTTGTGTATTCAATAAGAGAGTGAGGGAGAGGGAAACGGACTTTAATTCTGGGGTGATAATTTTTTCTTCTTTCGAGAGCGTGCTCTGCACTTCACTGCCTCTGCTGTGCTGTGCGCGCTGCCCATGCCCTCGTCACTTTCACCCACCTCCAGGCTCCCTGCAAACGCTGACGCCCTCCCCAAGGTGCTCTGGAGCCTTCTCCAACAGGGACTGTCTCTTCCTCCGCTGATCTCCAACTGTATTGTGTTCGCACTTCCTATGCCATACAAATCGCATGTGAGCTTTGATTAGAGCTGTCGTGTACTTGACCATCTCTTCTGATACGTTTTTGAAGCACGAGTCTCGGCTTAATTCATTTTAGAGTCACCTTTAGCACGTCACCTGTCACACAGGAGTGACTGATCTTGATTTGATCGAGAACCTTGGAGATATCAGGTAACTATTGTCCAACTGCGGAGGCAGCGTGGGGCCCTTTGGAGACCTCTGGCCCAGAAGGTGGGGGTGTGGCAAGGCCAGGCTGAGGGCGATCCCCCAAAAACGGGACTGAAAGTGAAGGGGATGTTCAGTGAGTCTGAAAGGGCTGCCTTGGAAGAAGAGATCATCCCCAGAGCCACGATATTTCTTGCTAAGAGTTT
>NW_012151163.1:1238145-1238772 GCF_000956105.1 Propithecus coquereli
ATTTTTAAACTGAATTTCTTTGATGTCTCACATTAGTTTTAAAATTAAGAATACTTTGTCAAATTATAAACAATTTGTGTTTATTATGGAATTCTATGCTTCACCTGTAGAGTGGAAAACAATACAGTTGTGAGAGCAGCTGGGGTGGGAGCTCCAGGGTGTATACTAAGCGAAAGAAGTCAAGATGTAGCGGAGAATACAGGTAAAACATGCTGTCTTCTATATAAAAATAATTATTAATACCAAGATGTGCATAAAAACAGAATTTAGAATGGGAAACGAAATGGAAGTAGGAGCAACAGGGCAGTGAGGTAGGGCAGGGGAGAGGCGCAGGGCTCTGAGCAGGGCCCTGGGTGACGTGTGACAGGGAGGAACTTGACCTCACTGAGGTGAGCAGAGACGGGAGAGAAAGGTTTATTTTACAGTATCCTTGCAGATAGTTGATTGCTATATTTATTCTTTTAATAATAGGAAAAAGAAGATGAAAGGCTTTATGAAGATAATGCAAGAAAGGTTTGTATGAACAGACTGTGTAGTCTTGTGTTTTCTGTTCGGAGGACAGATCTGACGGGACAACCCACAGATCCCAAAAATGCTAAGGGGCTGGGACGGCGGGCACCTTGTCAT
>NW_012151164.1:0-425 GCF_000956105.1 Propithecus coquereli
TCTCAAGAAGATCATTTTACAAGTGTTGACAGCTTGCATTTTCAGTTGTCAGTGTATTTCAGTACTAATATCTACCATTACTGAGCTTTACTCATATATACAGTTCAGTGTGAATAAAACAAATAAAATAGACATGTGTGTATGTTTCTGTGTTTGTGGTAAAATAGGATTGCTGGTGAATGTACAGTTGGCTGTCGAATAGCACATATATCCGGTCATGAAATTTGAGAAATCTGAGTGTGATTCTTATTTATAATCTCTTCTCCACTTGATTTCCAATCAATCACTGAACGCTAAATATTTTCCCCAGCAATATTTTCCTCTCCTTTTCATATCAAGATCCTAAGATTCCATTTCTAAGAAATTACAGCAACTTATTTTTGTGCCTTTAGTATTTTCCATTACTCTACCCACAGCTTCCATTT
>NW_012151164.1:2845-3353 GCF_000956105.1 Propithecus coquereli
TACTTATGATAACTTAAGCATGAAAAGTTAAGTTCCCATCACTGGGGGGAAAGGAAAAATTGTGGCATATCTACACTGTAGACTACTACATGTCTGTTAAAAAGAATTAGGCAGGAGTCTGTTAAAATATTTCTATAAAATGTATACAAACATAACCTTTTTGATAAAATTAATCAAGAAAGTAAACCAAAAAAACGTAGTAAAAGTGAGCTGGAGAGGGTAAATACATTAAAGTAAAAACTACTGGCTTATTGTATTGTATGATTCAATTTTAAAGTAGCATATATTAGGCCAGATAGAGAGAGTAAAGAGATTGCCTTCATGCTCCTGAGGGCAGTTTTGCCACATGGATTCTCTCTCACTCACTAACTCATTCACCTGTTCTTTCATTCGTTCCATTGCTCACTAATTCGCCCATTCTCCTACTCACTTACCTATTCACCCACTCTCTGTTCACTCTTTCAACAAGTATTTCTTATGCACCTACTGCATGCACTGGTGAAGTTAG
>NW_012151164.1:5563-6042 GCF_000956105.1 Propithecus coquereli
CACACAGTATTTATGGTGGTAAGAAATTTTTTTGAACTAAACCCTGAAGTTATATAAAGTTCTACTTATATAGATTGAGTTTTGGATTATCTTGTATTACTTACACTTCTGTTTGAGAAATTGAAAAAGGAAATGTGAACTTTCTTTGTTCAAAAGTTGAAGATGCTCTAAGAATAAGTAGATAAATTATTCTAAGAATTAAATAAGAATTATGAAATGCACTATTTTCCTCCAGTCCTCTTATGTGTGTCTGTATAGTTTCAAGGGAAGCAGGGGATTCGTATCATCTCTATTACTCCTACCCCTGTGAAATTATAAGCCAATAATTTTAATTATTTTTACAGCTTATCCATTTTACATGGATTGTATAATAGCTATTTCTGGAACAAAGATTTTAGCAAGCTGCCTCCACATTAGGCAAATGCAATGCATTATGTCTCCAACTTTGAAAACAATGTTTTTATTTGGGATTTTATTCA
>NW_012151164.1:6352-7310 GCF_000956105.1 Propithecus coquereli
TGATACTCTTGTACTCTAGCCTGTGCAACAGTGAGACCCTGTTTCAAAAGAAAGGAAAAATCTTTCAAGATTTCTATTTTTGTCAGGCCATTTGGATTTCAAAGAGACCTACTCAAGCTGGCTCAAGTAAGGGGACATTTATTTGTACGTGTGGACGATCACAAAAAATCCAAGAATGGTGCAGGCTGGATGGCAGACCCTGGTGTCCACCATGCTCCTGACTGACCTCACTCCTCTCCTGGGCCCATGGTCTCTGCCTGACTTGCCCCCATAGTGCTAGCCCTGTCTCACTCCTCAACCTGGTCTCCCTGCCAAAAAAAAAAAAAAAAAATCAAAGAATGGAACTATAATATGACTAGATTTTGTTTGTGAAACGTGGAATTGAAGTTGCTTTTGGAATTAAGGCAACACTAGGGGAATTAATGGGTGTTGGTGGAACTTCGCTTCTGGTGCTGGACCATCAGTGTGACTTACCTGCTCTCCAAGGCAAGTTAGATAACTTGCCCAAGAATCTGAATACAGGCAGTCTGAATCCAGAAGCTAGTAACAGTGGACCAGTGGACCACTTCTACACTACCCTGTGGATATTGATTGTCCCAAGGCAATATATAGGAAGAGTTAAAAGGGCCTTTGTCTGCACTGATCTGAGTTTCTGCTCACTCTTAACCTTTCAAACTCCAGCTTTACCTATTACCCTTCAGCTCATCCCCCAACAATAATTGGTATTTCTTAGTTCGTATTTATGACATTGTAAATCTCATTTGTTTGGCTTATTTCTAATTGATTTCATAGGGCCAATTTATAAATTAATTGCTTATGAGTCAGGTCCCCACTCTTCATCCACTGGAGATGGGGGAGGCAAATATATTCATATATTAGGGATCACTTCATATATTAGGGGATATAGGCAAAGCGTTTTCTCTAGTCCCAGCTTCTTGGGAGGCTGAGGCAGGAGGAT
>NW_012151165.1:0-1080 GCF_000956105.1 Propithecus coquereli
AGCCTAAGGTTATTCCTGAGCAAGAAAATACATACAAAACACGATAACAAAAATGAAAACTGAGAAGCAGTAAGTTGAAAAGGCATAGTTGAGATATAAACCAAAGATTGGAAGGATATTAAAATACATCAAATGTAACTTATTTACGTGGGCTGAAATTTAGCTATATTCTGTGTTGCTTGGAAAACAAAAGCAAACTCGTTTAACTAAACATTGTAATAAGCACTGGATAAATACAGTGATGTTATAAAAATACAAATATTCATAAACAATACACTAAGTGATAAAATTAAAAGTATCTTTGACAAAATCTTATGAAATATGAAATTGTTACTTTCATTGCTAATAGCATTACACCAAGTGCCATTCAGAAAAAAAAAAAAAAAAGCATGTCTTGGAAGAAAAAGCATGTCTTGGAAGCAGGTAATACGTATGTGTGGAAGCTGGTGTACAATTCAATTGGCTGGCTCAAGTATTCCTCTGCAGGTCTGACATCCATCAGCAGCATACTTAGTGCATCCGCAAACGGGGAAAACTGAGGTCATTCAATCACTCCTTCCTGAAAAGTGTTTCTCCCCTACCACTGAACGTTCAGCAACACCCACAGACTTCTATTTTTAATCTGGTTCAAGATAAGCTTATTCCACTGTTTGGTATGCAATCTCCAGTATAGAAAAGTGTATGTGTGTGTGCGTGTGTGTGTGTGTGTGTGTGTGTATGAGAGAAATACATTTCGGTTTACTTATTAGAATTTGATTAATCAGCATTTACTTTAAAAAATGATACCCAGATAGCTTTTGGTCTAGAAACACATATACTGTATTATAACTTGAAGACAGTTACATGTCCTTGAATGAATTATAGAATTGAAGTTGGTAAGGGTAAGGTTGATGTGGTTGTGTGAAAGTTGAGTTGTTCAACAGATGCATGTGCCTGTAAGGGAGTCAATCCTTCCTCTGCTCAAAAGACCTCTCAGAATATCGCCTTTAATCTGCTTAAACAAACAAGCATTCTGCCATAGAAACCACAAAAATTTCACTCCATGTTGCAAGGCCCCAGTAATTTTATATTTAATAAAAG
>NW_012151165.1:2072-2362 GCF_000956105.1 Propithecus coquereli
TCAATTCTATCAGAGCCAAGATTTCTGTCTTTTAAGAGGATTCCTAACTCTAGCGCTAGCTGACTAGCTGTATGCTAACTCTAGGACCAAAATTAACAAAGAGGAGCTATTTCTATTTTTATCTCTGCACTTCAAAAATTTACCTCTATTTTAAGAGGCAATATTTAAGTTTAATAGCTTCTATCTACTTATAAAGCCTTAAAACCATAACTTCTCATTTAAAGATTGAATCATGCTATTTTATGGAAAAAGAACAATATTGGAAACTTTTGTGATTTTTGCATATCAAA
>NW_012151165.1:2879-3207 GCF_000956105.1 Propithecus coquereli
GTGTATGAGAGAAATACATTTCGGTTTACTTATTAGAATTTGATTAATCAGCATTTACTTTAAAAAATGATACCCAGATAGCTTTTGGTCTAGAAGCACATATACTGTATTATAACTTGAAGACAGTTACATGTCCTTGAATGAATTACAGAATTGAAGTTGGTAAGGGTAAGGTTGATGTGGCTGTGTGAAAGTTGAGTTGTTCAACAGATGCATGTGCCTGTAAGGGAGTTAATCCTTCCTCTGCTCAAAAGACCTCTCAGAATATCGCCTTTAATCTGCTTAAACAAACAAGCATTCTGCCATAGAAACCACAAAAATTTCACTC
>NW_012151165.1:4667-4950 GCF_000956105.1 Propithecus coquereli
ATTTCCCCCACTTTTGCACAAGACAAAACAAGCAGAAATAATCTGTTGATGATCTTTCTCATCAAGAAGTAGAATATTAGAGCATAAAGCTGTTTGGTAAAATGTCATATTTGTCCTTGAAACCAGGGTTTTAGATCATTGCAGGGACTTTTTAAAAATATCTACTCATATTCTTCAATATCATACTCAGAATAAACACAACCAATGTAACAAACCCCAAAACAATGAAGCAAGTAAACAATTAAAGACAAAATAATTGGGCTGTAATTCTAGCCATTTATGA
>NW_012151166.1:0-312 GCF_000956105.1 Propithecus coquereli
ATTGACTGGATGAGCTGTATTTGCTCAATTGCTGGAATCATCTGACTGCTTTAAAATAATTTGCTTTGTGGGCTGATACCAAACCATTTGACAGTTATGTTTTTAGCTTTTGTTTGTTTTAATTATATGCACAGATACTATAGTCAATATTGGATCCTTAATCTTAAATACAATTGAGTTTTAACTTTTAAGTTCAGTGAGAATAAATTTGCACATTTTTGTTTTATCAAGCAAGTAATTACTCTACTGTTGACAGCTAGTTAAAAAAGAAAAAAAAGGCCGGGCACGGTGGCTCACACCTGTAATCCTAGC
>NW_012151166.1:362-1276 GCF_000956105.1 Propithecus coquereli
ATATTCAGGTAAGAAATTTCATGAGCTCTTTAGTTTCACTAATGAGCTTCATTATGCTTTCATAGATTTTTTTTTAACATTACCTTTTACTATCTGTTCATGTCTTGGACTTTGAACAACTACAGATTTGTTTCATAAAATAAAATTGAATAGCTTTGGTAACCTCTTACATGTCGAAACACTAATTCTTCAGTTAAAAAATAAAAAATAAAATTACACTGCCGTCATAAGACAAATACAAATATAAGATTATATTCAGTTTTTCTAAGATACTTGTACTTTCTAAGGGTTAGAAACAGATGCAAATAATAGATGATTCCATGGAAATGCCTTTTGTTCCTTGATATGATGATAAAGTTGAAGTCAGATATAGGTAAAGTACATTAAAAGGAGTCAAGATTGCTTTACTCAAGTTTTATCATGACCCAGTCCATTTTAGTCTCATAAAAGGCATGCTATAGCATTTTTCCAGCCATATAAACTTAAAGTTATAAGGAAAAGGTTTCATGTGTACCCTTACCGCAGTGGACAAAGAGCACTCAGCTCAATTGTCATTCTGGGGCAGTGTCAAGTAACCTCGATTTGGAAACTGGATACCTCCAACTGACTGCACAATTCATGAACGCTTAGAAATATGGAGCAATGCAAAGGGTTTTCACAGTGCAAGACAGTCACAAATTCACTGCAGCCGTCAACCTAGAGCAGATTCTTTTCCTGTAGATGTCTGACTTGCTCTCTCTAGGTAGGAATAGACCATATGGAAGAAAATGAAGGATTTACCTGTTTTTTTTTTTTTAATCCATTTTCCACTGTCAAAGGGCCATAATTTAAGATTACCACTTGCTATTTATTCTTCTAACCCATCAAAAGAAATTACTGGAAGTGGAAACAGCAGAAGATGGTGATTTGTAAAT
>NW_012151166.1:5804-6708 GCF_000956105.1 Propithecus coquereli
CATAAACGGAAAAATGTCGTAAGAGCCTTTTTATAAATAATTCAAAGAGGCAACTTGCATTTTCAAACTGATAACCTGTTTGAAGTCGTTCGGGTGTGTCAGTAATCAAAGTCGATCAGCCCGTTTTAATGAGTTAGGATGAGAGATCTTACAAATGATAAAAAAGATAAGAAAAGAAGAAATAAGTGAATTCTAAGTCTCTGCTCTAGTTAAAAGCATCTTTCTAGCAAGCAATTGCTGCATCTTCACAAATCCATAGTACTATTAGAAGCAGGCATTTTTAATGCCCCAGAAACATTTTTCATATATAATAAGGAGGGTATGTTTCCATAAGACATTTTATTTTTCATAAATTTGACTAAATTCACACACACAAATACCATGTTTAAATTTTCGTACCCTCGATGAACAAAAAATATTTAGACTGTTACATTCACGTTCATCTCAGTATTATTTACAACAGCCAAGAGGTGGAAGCAACCCACTGTTTACTGACAGATGAATGGATAAACAAAATATAGTATATATTTTGTCATGTACTGCATAAGGACATTTTGGTCAACAGCCGACTGCATATATGACAGTTGACCCATAAAATTATAATACATTTTTACTGTGTATTTTCTATACTTAGATATACTTAGACATGCAAATACTTACCATTGTGTTACAACTGCCTACGGTATTCAGTACAGTAACATGCTATACAGGTTTATAGCCCAGGAGCAACAGGCTATACCATATAACCTAGGTATGCAGCAGGCTACACCATCTAGGTTTGTGCTCTAGTACTTCAACGATGACATGGTCTAACAATGCATTTCTCAGAATGTATCCCTGTTGTTGAGTGCTGCACGGCCTTACATGCAATGGGATATTATTCAGTCTTAAAAATGAAGGGCAT
>NW_012151166.1:6758-7186 GCF_000956105.1 Propithecus coquereli
TTAACCAACACTCCTGGTTATTTCCTTTTTCTGATGTCTACATGTAAAGTTTTCTTTATTTACTTTGGGCCCTAGAGTTGAAGTGGACCTCAGCAAAAAGGAAAATCCAAAAGATGCTTGCCAAAGATTTCACATACCTGATACATTATGACCAAGTCTGAATCAATATAATTGGTCAAAAACAACATGTGGTATGCATACCTTATTCTATCTCTTGCTGTTTGCATTTTTTTCCTATAATTTTCACGTCAGCCATTCGATAATCCCATCTTAATCGTGGATGAGAAATGGATAATGAATATCTATGTAGAACTAGGTAAAATAAGTACTACGACAGCAGGGATATTTTGAGACTTAAGTAATTCCCAGAAAGGATAAAGTGGTCAAAATATCACTTGAATTTCTGTACACATCAGTGATATACCCTA
>NW_012151167.1:0-353 GCF_000956105.1 Propithecus coquereli
GTCTATCAGTAGAGATGTAGATCATGCTATACCTCCCTACTATAGACTACCATAAAGCTATTAAAGAAATAACTCAGAATTATTAGTAAGGATAATGTCCATGATATACTGTTAGGTAGAAAAAAAAGTGATAAAAAAATATATCTCATGATCCTGGTTCAGAGAAGACCAGCACAATACAACAAAACAAAATGATAAAAAAAAAAAAAAAAAAAAATGAGGAGCCAGGCACAGTGGCTCATGTCTGCAATCTTTACACTCTAGGAGGCCAAGATGGGAGGATTGCTTAAGGCTAGGAGTTTGGGACCAGCGTGAGCAAGAGCAAGACCCCAACTCTATAAAAAATAGAAAAA
>NW_012151167.1:10774-11490 GCF_000956105.1 Propithecus coquereli
GAATGCTTTGTGATAACCTCATCAAGTTGTTTCTTTCCACAGCTGCATAAAAATGAAAGAGAAATCATGAAATCCCTAAAGTTTCAAAATATTACTAAATTTTATTTTTAATATTACTGACCTGAGTAATAGTAATTTGTATCCATAACTGGCTTAAATGGAGAACCAAGACCTAAAATGGCAAATAAACAAATGAGACTGTTTTAAAAGTACTAGTGCAGCAAAAATTTTTGTTCAGATATTCTTATAAAATCATCTTATCTTTCCTTCATATAACCTCTCCTCACAAAAACAGAAAAAACAAGTAATAAAATATGTCCATTTGAGGCAGCAGGATCACCTGAGCCCAGGAGTTTGAGGTTGCTGTGAGGGAGCTAGGCTGATGCCACGGCACTCTAGCCGGGGCAACAGACTCTGTCTTCCAAAAAAAAAAAAAAAAAAAAAGGCCCATTATGTGCTAGATTATCCTATTTCATAATGCCATAAAATGTGCACATACACACACCATGTGTGAACATTATAGGATTACAGAGGAGTATCTAATGCCTCCTGGTTGAAGAGAGGTCAAAGTTGTCTGAGAGGAAGAGAAGGGGCAAAAGAGCATAATTTGCAAGGCAGTGGTGTGTTCAGGGTTACATTTACAAAGGCATGGAAATTTTTAAGTGCATGTTACACTTGGGAAACTGCAAGCAGTTTAATATGAATAGGACTAATTG
>NW_012151167.1:23028-23409 GCF_000956105.1 Propithecus coquereli
AATTTTCTTTGGAATTTTAAAATACTAATTCCTAGGCCAGAAACACAGAGGTTATCTTAGATCCTTCTTTATCCTTATGTCTAATCTGTACTAAAAATTTTACTTTCTGGGGAAAATTACCTGTAAGATTGCCTTTGTTTCCACTTTGGGTTCTGGATTACATCAGCTTTATAGTAGATCTTCCTGTATGCAGGCTTTCTAATGTATACTGTGTATTACTGCTCTAATCGTCAAAGTGCTTTCCAAGAGCAGATGAAAGGTTTGATTAGAATGATGGCTAGAGTACAACACTAAAGTCTCAAACTAGGTTTCTGAACAAATTTATTCAAGAGCAAGATGGAAACGGGACTAAACAATAAAATCATAATTGTATTATTATTA
>NW_012151167.1:25364-26066 GCF_000956105.1 Propithecus coquereli
GTCTTCTACAGATGGCCTTCTACTGGTGCCTTCCACTAAAAAAAAAAATTTAAAAAGATAAATTATACAACTAAATTTTTTTTTGAATACCAACTAAAACAAAGTGTTTCTAGTATAACCTTCGTAAGATAACTTAACCTATCCCAAACACATTGAACACAAGACTGACATGAAGCTCTTGAGACCTCAGAATTATTCAATTTGTTTTGAGTAAACTATTCAATTTATTTATTGTGAAAAGGCAATAAAAAATGAAAGAGGCCAGGTGTGATGGTTCATGCCTATAATCCTAGCACTTTGGAAGGCCAAGGCAGGAGGATTACTTGAGCCCAGGAGTTGGAAACCAGCTTGGGCAACATAGGGAGGCTCTTCCCTCACTCCAAAAAGTTAAAAAAAATTTAGCCAGGTGTGTTGGTGCACACCTATAGTCCTAGCTACTCAGGAGGCTGAGGCAAGAGGATCACCTGAGCCCAGGAGTTTGAGGCTGCACCACACCATGCAGCCTGGGTATACAGTGAGACTCTGTCTAAAAAATAAGTAAAGAAACAAAAAGGAAAAAGAAAAAGAGTATTAAGCAAAAAGTCTTTCTCTCTCTCTCTCTTGTTCCTAAATCATCCTTATTGGGGGCAGTTAGTTTTTTGTGTATCCTTCTAGGGATCGTGTGTGTGTGTATACTGTGTGTGTCCAATCCTCCCCCTTTAC
>NW_012151168.1:0-361 GCF_000956105.1 Propithecus coquereli
GTTAGACATTTAAATTCAGAGAAACCTGTTTCTTATTCTGTTCATCTGTGAACCACTCTCTACGCATAGCCCAAAATGAAATAACAAAAACAGCCCAGCCCTGGCAATTATGCCAGGGACAACTGGGCTCTGAGCCACCCACCCTCGTCTCTTGCATAAATAGAAGAGGTTTTGCATATGATTTCCCTGAAGTGCCCGCGACGTTTCCTGGAAGTTTCCAAAGAGAGCTTTGGTGGTGTAATCTGGGCAGCAATTGGAAACCCCCCGGGTGATCCATGAAAATATCTTTGAGGACTATGTGTAGTCGTGGATTAAACTACAGGAATGGTTTCGCTTGCAAATTCTTTGCTTGTAAATTCTA
>NW_012151168.1:2568-2933 GCF_000956105.1 Propithecus coquereli
TTTATGGTTTCATCTCCTCTGTAAGTGACTAACTTCCATTGATGCAGATATACCAAAGACCAGCTGGTCTGTGTCTATGCTCCAAATTGCAGTTCTTTCTTCCCAAACAAAACATTTTGATTTCAGAGAGTCACCTCTATGTTTTACTTGACGATGACAAACTGAGGCTTAGCAGGTAGGTAGCGTGTCCATGGCTGGAGAAATCTGCCTTTGTAGAGTTAGCGTTCTGCATCTCTGCAGTGGCATCTCTTCTCAGCAGGAGGGTCTCTGGTTTCCAATTGATTACAAGTGTTTTTAGGCTATGAAAATTACACATGTGAATGTATAATTTATTTATACCCCATGCTGTTTCAAATCGAGTGATT
>NW_012151168.1:5399-6054 GCF_000956105.1 Propithecus coquereli
GTTTCCGCTTTACTCTTACTGTGTTTGTTTTTACGCAAACCACCCTTCTCTTTCTTCAGTTTGCCTTTCAGCTACTTTCTGGTGCAAAAGTTACATTGGCATAGCTATTCATTTGCATTTGTTTTTTCACTTTGTTTATTTTTTTTAATGAGAAACCTCCAAATCAGTGTAAAAGAAACTGTTTTAATTTCCTCTTTTTGACAGTTTTATAATATATCATAGTCTATTCGAACACTCTCTTAGGTAGGAGCATTCAGTTTTTCCCCAGGACTTTGCAAATTCAAACAGAGTTGCAACGTATATTTTCATACTATTGGATGTGCATCTTCTGAATAAGTTCTGAGGAGTGGCATTCATGGAGAAATGCAGTCTTGGTGGTTTTTTTGAGTTATTGGTTTATTGCATTGTTTTTAAGATATTTCCAAATTCTCCTCCAAAGGGTTTTAAATTTTTTTGTGCCTCTGGAAAACTGAGGGGTTTCTCAAAGCCACACTGACTTTTTGTAAAATTGATAGGTGACAACTGGTATCTCATGAAGTTTGGTTTTATTTTGCATTTTTTTTTTTTGAGTGTGGCTCAACATTCTTGTCATATCTCTAAGGGTTATATTTTATATACATTGTTTATTAATGTTTTTTGCCTATTTAAAAATATG
>NW_012151168.1:17494-18168 GCF_000956105.1 Propithecus coquereli
CAGGTAGGGGAGAACGACATGCCCATAAATAACTCTACTCTAAGACATACTGAGATAAATGGTCTTCTACATTTTGCACGCTTGAAAGACAACAGGTATGATGTGTTTTGTACAGCTTCCACTTTTGATTAAAAAACAATCTTTATTAGACAGGAATAATTCTATCAAAAGATATAACAAGGGAGCGCTACCTAATTCTTTGTATCTATAATTAATAGAGTCCTTCTAGACAGAGTTTAATGTAAAAGAAAGGGGAGAAGGAAAGTATGACTTTTAGCAAGGGGACGGGAAAGAAAACTATACCCTATGTAAAAAGAAATAGAGTTTCAGCGTCCGCTTGAAGACGCTTAGAATATCGAAAGCTATAGATGGAGACAGATATCTCGGGAAGGTAGAACAATATCAGTAATTATTTGCTGTTCAGTGAGTTTGAAAATTAAGCGATCAGAGCACTTAGCTAATGCAATTTCTATGCCTTCACCATGTGAAATCCAGATTGCATTGGGTGAAGGAATGAATTTGGAGTGAGTAAACGGGCGCGGAGAAAAGACAGAGTGTGGCCTTAACACGACGGAGCCGTTGGGTTGAGAGATTATTACTGTTACTATGTTTTCTGGACAAGTATCACAAGGATCTCAGCTCTCTGTCAGAGCATTAAAGACTGAAGTCCCTGC
>NW_012151169.1:0-1205 GCF_000956105.1 Propithecus coquereli
GGGGGAGGAGGGGACGGGCATATGCACAAACTGAGTGCGATGTGCACCTCCGGGCGAATGGACACACTTGAAGCTCGGACTTGGGGGGGAAGGAGGGTAAGGGCATCATACATAACCTAATCATCTGTACCCCCATAACATGCTAAAATAAAAAAAAAAATTCAAAATGCATTAAAAGTGGTTTTAAAAGTATGTTTTCTTCCAACCGCTATAATACTGACCCCCCAGTTCCTTTCCCCAGAAGCAGCTGTTGTTAACCAGTTTCTTCTGTAACTATCCAGAGATGCACATGTAATATTTCATTTTGTTTTCTTCTCTTGTACAAATGATAGCACACTGTGTCCATTGTCCTGATCTGAAAATTCTAAGAAGTTGTTCCATATGATTAATAAGGAACTACCTCTATTTAATCATTATTTTTAATCATTGCACATGGTTCTGTTTTCCAGTTGTATAATGTGTTTAGCCCTTTCTTATTAATGTACATTTAGATTGTTTCCAACCTTTTGTTACTACAAACAATGGTATCAAATAAATATCCTTATACTTCTCTGTGCATTTGCCTTTTTACTGGGCTAATTTTAGTGATTTCAGCAAAAGTTTTTTTGTTATTTAGTGATGACATGAAAGATTTTTTTTTTTGTTCATGAACATAAATATCACATAGTCACTTATGGGCGTTTTGTTAGTAGTGGGTGGTACAAGGTGTCATCAGAATTGTTCTTTGGTTAATCTTCTATCTTGACACATTAAATCTTGGTGTAATCTTACCCTCATCCTCATATAAAGGTAGGTGGAGTTGTAGTGAGGATTTAGACCAGAGTTCAAATTTTGTTGTTAAATTATAAATAATTTCATAAAAGTATGTAATGAAAACATTAACTACTCCTGTAGTATAAATAGTTTCACGGAAAAATAAGACTGTAAGAGATACCACTGAGAAATAGAATTTTGAGCTAAAATGGATGTTAAAGATTATATTGTACAACCCCCTCACTGAACAAAATAAGGAAACTTAGGCCTACAGAACATTAAGTAATTGTCCACCTCCAAATACAGGCAGAGCTGGGCACAGTCCATATTCTTTCCACTACACCGTGATATACCTAATAAACCATTTACTAGTCATGCCATAGCTTAGATGTCTCTTTCATTTTTTAAAGAGACCAAATATACTTCCCTTTTGTCCTTCCGAGTCTCTATAC
>NW_012151169.1:3350-4712 GCF_000956105.1 Propithecus coquereli
GAAAAAATATAATTAAAAAACCTGGTCATTTCAACCTGGATGATCTCTTGTCTTCTTTCTTAAAACATCAGCACTTGATCCCATCACATCACTTTTAAAAAGTTTATTTCTTTTTCTTTTCTTTTTTTTTTCCTGGCTTAAAGGTGGTTCTGCATATTTCTTTTTCTTGCCTTGAGTCCTCCGTTAAGTGAGCGCTGAGACTCAGTCTTACACTGCTGGAGCAGATGGTTGTGCTTCAGAACTCCAGGAAGCCGGGATTGGTGGACTGCCATGGAGGGCTTCAGTCTCATCCCGGGGGCTTGGAATTTGTCCTGTGTACAGTGGGGGATCATGGATGTTTTGAATAGGGCAGTGGCCTTGTTTGTGTAGCAGGCCCTTTGCCGATGTCTTATGGCTCAGCCTGTATGCTGTCTGTGTGCACCTGGAAACCAAGAAACGTTTTACCCAGATTAGCCACATGGTGAAGCTCATGCCTGTCATTCTCTACCTAATATTCTGTTCTCCGGCAAAAGCTATTGAGAAGCAAATTAATTCCTGAAGGGATAGCATGTTTCTTAAAACAATATGGTGAGAATTAGCATTCTGAAGGCTATTTAAAGGGAAAATAGGAGACCTGATAGATTTGCATAGGAATTAAAAATCATTGGTGTTCTTTGGCATACATTTTCACACTCATGCTCTATTATTTCCTTAGGTTAAATTGCTAGAAGCAGAATGTTGGCTTAAAGGATACTGCCAGTTGTCTTTTAAAAAGACTGTTTTGGCCAGACGTGGTGGCTCACACCTGTAATCCTAGCACTCTGGGAGGCCGAGGTGGGAGGATCGTTTGAACTCGGGAGTTCCAGACCAGCCTGAGCAAGAGCAGCCTGTGCAAGAGCGAGATCCAGTCTCTAATAAAAATAGAAAAACTTAGCCAGGCGTGGTGGCGAGCGCCTGTAGTCCCAGCCATTTGGGAGGCTGAGGCAAAAGAATAGTTTGAGCCCAGGAGTTTGAGGTTGCTGCGAGCTGGGCTGACACCACGGCACTGTAGCCTGGGCAACACAGTGAGACTCTGTCTCAAAAAAAAAAAAGACTGTTTCAACTTAGACAGTATTAGCATTTGAAAGTGCTCATTTCCCTCAAACCTTACCAATACTGGCATTTTCTTTGCCTGTCTTTAGATACTATTTCTCATTTTGCAACAATCTTCTAAGGTAGATATTAGTATACAATAATATTAGTATACAATAGTCTCACCTTATCCAAAGTTTCACTTTCTGTGGTTTTTTCATTACCCATAGTTAACCATGGTTAGAAAACAGGTGAGTATAGCACAATAGGATATTGTGAGCATTATCCTAGAGAGAGAGAGAGAGAGAGAGA
>NW_012151169.1:6212-8706 GCF_000956105.1 Propithecus coquereli
TTTGGAAAGGTATGACTTTATACCTTCAGGTTACTGTGGAGACATAGGGTCTGTCTTTTCTCTCAGTTTCAAATTCTCTTTATTCTGCTAAGTGAAGACATGGGAAAAGAGGCTGCAATTTTCATTACAATTAAATAAAAACTGAAATACCTTGTCTTAATCACATTACCTTAATAAGGAAAAAATTGATATTAGTGGGAAATGTCAGCTGTGATGGGAAACTTCAGGCTGTGTCTGTTGAGTGACTCATCTGCCCAAGGGATGCTTATCGAGGAAACCCAAAAGAAGAGACAGTATGGATGGGACCTTATAGGAACAGAGCAGTATCTGGAGTCTTTAACAATCCCTGCCTTCCTTTCTAGCGCATACCTGAAGAGAGATACAGGATGCAGAGCAAGCCCCTAGGAGTCTGCCTGATAATCGATTGCATTGGCAATGATGCAGGTAGGTGTGGAAGCTGCAGATTAACTGGTGCCCCACAGTGCAATCCTGTCAGGCAAGTAATACCCATCGGAGTGATCAACACTGGCTGCTGGAACAAACCACTGTGAGAATCTGTGGTTCAACACGGTGGAGGCTTGTTTCTCACTCATGTCACAGTCTAGACTAGATTGGGCTGGGTGAGCTTTGTGCCCTGTGGTCATTCAGTGGCTCCATCATCTTCTGAGGTCTTAGAGTGTTCTGTAGGGTCTTCTGCATCTGGCTAGTGGATGGAGGGTGGGGGAGAGTGCATGGAGGATCTCATAAGAGATTTTAGGGACCAGGCCTGAAAGTGATGTGCATCATTTCCTCCCCAGCCCATGGGTCAGAACTCAGCCATGTGGCCAGCCCCACCTAAATGCAGTAGACACGGAGAAATTAGTCTGGCTGTGTGTCAGGAGGAAAATGAAATGGATTTGGGGAACATACAGCATTGTCTCTGGCATACTTTGTGAAAGGTGGTGAGCTTTAGCTTGCCTTTCTGTCTTGGATTCTGTGGTGGGGAGGAGTCCTGGGATCCAGAGGGACATTTATAATAATGGAAGGCATTCTGGCATCAGATATTATCAGGTGCCCCATCATTTCACCTGAGATACACAACAGACGTTTCCTGGGGAAAGTTAAAAATATGATAAATGTTGAGTTCACATAGAGAACCTTGGCTATTGTCCTAACAATGTGCTACTTAGTTCTGCTGCCCTTTCCTCTGGGTGTTGGCCTGAGTCTGTTCCACCTGTGCGTCACCATCGTTTGGATCCACATTGATTCTTTTGCCCAGTTGTTGTTGGATGCCTGACTCAAACCGAATCACTGGTGATGCATCAAAAGACAATGAGAAGAGCCTAGATAAGTGGAGAACACTCTGTTTCATTATTTATCTCTTCCTTGAGAGGATTGATCATTACATTGCCAGTTGTACAGCTTCTTAACATTCTCTTAGAATGAGTCAGAACTACCTTTTAGGCTCACTTAGAACATTATCATGGGGAATTTTATGGGTAGAGAGTCTAAGAGAAGGTCAAATTAGCAAATATGAGACTAAATTTCCCAGGATTTCTCATGTCCTATTTTTGGTTAGGTATGAGAAGTGCCGTCTCCTTAGCTATAGATAAGTGTCCTTTCCTTTTTAGCCATTAGTACCCATGAAAGAATGCGAAAGTATTTTCTTAATGAGTCATTTCCAGTTTTAAAAGAGATTATGTAATTGTCCTCTACTTTTGGTTGCAGTCAGTTTTGTTTCATTCATCAGCAGAAAAGTTCTCAACTGTACAAGTTATACATTTATCTGTTGTTTAAGAGAATCATAAAGAAAAAGCTATGCCCCACTGTGAATTGAAAAACTAAGACTTTTGTGGCGAAAACCCAGTGTCTGTGCTTGCTTCCCTGGCTGTGCTGTGGGCCTCTTAAGGGCAGGGACTGGAGGCATATTTGTGTTTTTCTGCATTACAGGCAGAGTTGGGCAGAGTTGAGCCCTTTAACGAAACTGTGTGGGTTTGAATCATGGCTCTGCCAAGTTTTGCTTGTCATCTGGGGCAACTTTCCTGGCCTCTTTAAGGCTCAGTTTTTCTTCTGTAAAGTGGGTTAATAACAGGACCTACCTCATAGGCTGGTTGGGCAGAGTGAGTGAGTTCATACTTGAAAAGAGCTTAGCACAGTGCTTGGCATATGGTAAGCATGTACTAAATGCCAGCTAACATTACCTTCTCATTTTGTTCATTTAATTTAATTTTTTTTTTTTTTTTTTTTTTTTGAGACACAGGGTCTCACTCTGTCGCCCAGGCTCAAATGCAATGGTGTGACTATAGTTCACTGCAGCCTCAAACTCCTGGGCTCAAGCGATCCTCCTGCTTCAGCCTCCTAAGTAGCTAGAACTATAGGCGTGCACCACCATGCCTGGCTAATTTTTAAACAATTTTTTTTGTAGAGACAGAATCTCATTGTGTTGCTCAGGTTGGTCTAAAACTCCTGGCCTCAAGTGATCCTCCCACCTTGGCCTCCCAAAGCCCTGGGATTA
>NW_012151169.1:18732-19202 GCF_000956105.1 Propithecus coquereli
AAAAAAAAAAAAAAAAAAAAAAAATGCTAGTCCAGAAGGAGTTACTAGTGCTTTATGAAGTAGTCTATATAATTTCGAGCATGTGTGGATGGTCCATTGAAACCCCCTGACTGGCCTAACTAAACAGGGGGAAGTCGGGTTTATTCGGGCTGCCCACCACACACCTCCTGGCTCATTCTTCTCTCTGTGCCTTGGTTCACCAGCATTCCCCCGCTCGGTGCCTGGGGTGCCTTTCCTTCGCCCTGTTCTTTCGGGCCCTAGTTTAAGTTATACCTTTTCTGCAATGCCCTCTCCAATGTCTCAGACCATCTTCCCTTCTCTGACCACCTATTTCTCCTAAAATCCTACTGTACTGTGTGACATTTCAATCATTGTTTTGTGCACGTTTATAAGCTTTCTTTCACAACAAGATTATAAGCTCCTTGAAGAACCGAAACCACACTGTATACTTGTTGTGTATCCCCTTGTTG
>NW_012151170.1:0-399 GCF_000956105.1 Propithecus coquereli
TTTTCAAACTCATCTATTCATGTCTTTTGCCCACTATTTAATGGGATTGTTTGATGTGTTCTTGCTGATTTGCTTGAGTTCTTCGTAGATTCTGCTTATTAGCCCTTTACTGGATGTATAATATACAAATATTTACTCCCATTCTATAGGTTCTCTATTCATTCTATTGATTGTTTCCTTGGCTATGCAGAAGCTTTTTAATTTAATGAGGTCCCATTTATTTATTTTTGTTATTGCTGTGATTGCCTTTAGGGTCTTATTCATAAATTCTTTGCATAGTCTGATATAAGAGTTTTTCCAACATTTTCTTCTAGAATTCTTACAGTTCTTACAGGTGTAAATTTGTCATCTGTCATGAAATAATTTTTGTGAGTGGTAAGCAGTGAGGATCCTGTTTCA
>NW_012151170.1:2913-3231 GCF_000956105.1 Propithecus coquereli
GCCAGCTTTCTTTTGGTTTGCATTTGCATGGAATATTGTTTTCCATCCCTTCACCTTGAGTCTGAATGAATCCTTCTGGGTTAGATGTGTTTCCTGGAGACAGCAGATACCTGGCTTATATTTTTTTATCCATTCAGCCAGGCTATATCTCTTGAGTGGGGAGTTTAAGCCATTCACGTTTATTGAAAGAATTAATAAGTGGGGTGGATTTCTTTTCATCCTCTTGAGTTGAACTTTGTGGCTTTGTTTTATCTCTTGAGCCATTGTGGTATCTGGGCTTTGACCTTTAGCTTTTGGGTTATTTTACACTGGTGGGTG
>NW_012151170.1:5221-5677 GCF_000956105.1 Propithecus coquereli
ATATCACTAGCCTAGGAAAAGATCAAAGATCAAAATTCAAAGTACAGTTTCTACTGAATATATATTGCTTTTACACCATTGTAAAGTTAAAAAATTATAAGTTGAACCATCATAAGTCAGTTATTGCAATAAAACAGTGACATTGCATTTTTTAAATATTTTAATGCATTAAAATTTACTTTTTATTGTTTTTAAAGTTTCAAAGTACTTGTATTATTCAGGGTTCTCCAGAGAAACAGAACCATAGGTCATATATAGATATATAAGAAATGTATTATGGGAATTGGTTCATGTGATTATGAAGACCAAGAAGTCCTAGGATATGTTATATGAAAGCTGGAGAACAGGAAAGCTAGTGGTGTAATTCAGTTGTAATCCAAAGGCCTGATAACAAGGAGCTCTGCTGTCCAAGGGCAGGAGAAGATGAATGACTCAGCTCAAGGAGAAACAGAAAAA
>NW_012151170.1:8819-9141 GCF_000956105.1 Propithecus coquereli
GTCAAAACCATTTTCGTAATATTACTAAGTTGCTGTTTGCCTTTTTCACTCTTATTCTTGTATGAGTGAGTAGTGGAGTTTTCTAGAGAGTGCAGTACATGTGATATTGCAACAGATTGAATGCAGAAGCAGGTATGAGAATCCGACTGTCTTTTTTTAAACCAGATTTTTTTGTTGTTTTTTTGGAGACAGAGTTGCTTTGTTTCTGTTGCTCAGGCTAGAGTGCTGTGGTGTCAGCCTAGCTCACAGCGACCCCAAACTCTTGGGCTCAAGCGATCCTCCTGCCTCAGCCTCCTGAGTAGCTGGAACTACAGGCATGCAC
>NW_012151171.1:0-669 GCF_000956105.1 Propithecus coquereli
TAAAAGAAATTAATTGGCATATGGTTACATAACACAATAAAAAAACAAAACCAATGTGGAAATAGCATTCAGATTACTGCTCACATCCAATATGGGAGACAGATTAACCTGTATTTCCTACACATAGGAACCCAACCCCACTTATTAGTTCCACATTTCCTACTGACCCTGTTAGCTAGGACCATATGCACTTTACAGGCCAGGACACAGGGCTAAGGCACAACCAACTGGTGTACCAAATGCCTCCCTCAAGATCGTAAAGGGTTGGCACCCACTGGTGGCTCTGAAGACATTTTGTCTTATCTATACCTTCCCTGCGAGCTGTGCTGTACGTTATTTCTCAACTTTCAGATTTAACCTCAAGCAAACCTTGGAACTCTGCTCACTGCACATGCCTCCCACACAACACTAAGATAGGAACATGACAGAACCGGAAGTACAAGGTAGAGGTCTACCCAACCCATCTTAGCTTGTTTGAATGCAACTATTAATAACAATACATTGCTCAATGAAATATTCAGGACAAATGCTAAGTTGGGCAAAATGTCAGAACAAAGAGTAAAACCAGACCACCCCAGGCAAACTTGGCCATAGATTCACCCATCTCCGTCAGCATCTGTTTATTTGGCACAATGCACCCTTCTGTTTTGTTACTTCTTGTTTTCCCCT
>NW_012151171.1:12234-13085 GCF_000956105.1 Propithecus coquereli
TGTAGTCTTCTGACTACCATGACCAACCAGAACACATTTTAAAAATCTTAATTACTAGTTAAAACATTCATACAACAATGGAGGCGGAGAGACAGGAACACGCATACACTGCTGGTGGGACTGCAAACTAGTGCAACCTCTGGGGAAAGTAATATGGAGATACCTAAAGAGCTACAAGTAGAACTGCCATTTGATCCAGCAATCCCATTACTGGGCATCTACCCAAAGGAACAAAAGACATTCTGTAAAAAAGATACCTGCACTCGAATGTTTATAGCAGCACAATTCACAATTGCAAAGATGTGGAAACAACCCAAGTGCCCATCAATACATCAGTGGATTAATAAAATGTGGTATATATACACAGATATATATATATACACACACCATGGAGTTCTACTCAGCCATAAAAAACAATGGTGATCTAGCACCTCTTGTATTATCCTGGGTAGAGCTGGAGCCCACTGTACTAACTGAAGTATCATGAGAATGGAAAAACAAGCACCACTTGTACTCACCATCAAATTGGTATTAACTGACCAACACTTAAGTGCACATATGGTAGTAACATTCATCAGGTTTCAGGCAGATGGGAGGGGAGGAGGGGATGGGTATATCCACACCCACCTAATGGGTGCAGTATGCACAGTCTTGGGGATGGACACGCTTGAAGCTCTGACTTGAGTGGAGCAAAGGCAATATACGTAACCTAAATATTTGTACCCCCATAACATGCTGAAATAATAATAAAAAAACAATGCACTAAAATGCCATTTCCTAGAAATCAAACAAAGAAGGTTGTCAAAGTCTTCAACAATCTGAACTTCTTATTTTCTCAAAATCATTGTCTA
>NW_012151171.1:13135-13734 GCF_000956105.1 Propithecus coquereli
AAAGATACCTGCACTAGAATGTTTATAGCAGCACAATTCACAATTGCAAAGATGTGGAAACAACCCAAGTGCCCATCAATAAATGAATGGATTAATAATATGTGGTATATATGTACATGTATATATATACACACACCATGGAGTTCTACTCAGCCATAAAAAACAATGGTGATCTAGCACCTCTTGTATTATCCTGGATAGAGCTGGAGCCCATTGTACTAACTAAAGTATCATGAGAATGGAAAAACAAGCACTACGTGTACTCACCATCAAATTGGTATTAACTGACCAACACTTAAGTGCACATATGGTAGTAACATTCATCAGGTTTCAGGCAGATGGGAGGGGAGGAAGGGAATGGGTATATCCACACCCACCTAATGAGTACGGTATGCACAGTCTTGGGGATGGACACGCTTGAAGCTCTGACTTGGGTGGAGCAAAGGTAATATACGTAACCTAAATATTTGTACCCCCATAACATGCTGAAATAATAATAAAAAAAATGCACTAAAATGCCATTTCCTAGAAATCAAACAAAGAAGGTTGTCAAAGTCTTCAACAATCTGAACTTCTTATTTTCTCAAAATCATTGTCTA
>NW_012151171.1:16169-17255 GCF_000956105.1 Propithecus coquereli
CTTGGGAAGCTGAGGCAGGAAGATTGTTTGAGCCCAGGAATTCAAGGTTACAGTGAGCTATGATTGGGCTACTGCACTCCAGTTTGGGGGACAGAGTGAAATCCTGTCTCTAAAGAAATAAAATAAATAAAAATAAGTAGATGAGTGAGATTAACATTTAAATCATAAACTGAGTAAAGCAGATCACCCTCCCTAATTTGGGTGGGCCCTATCCAATCAGCTGAAGGCCTGAATAGAACAAAAATGTTGACCCTCCCTGAGTAAGAAAGAATCCCTCCTGACTGAGTGCCTTCAATCTGAGACATCAGCTTTTTCCTGACTTAGGACTTGAATTGAAATATCAGCTCTTCTTGGGTGTGGGGCTAGCTGGCTTTCACACTGAAACTTCACCAGTGGCTCTCCTGGGTCTCCAGCTTGCCAACTTACCAAGCAGATCTTGGGACTGGTTAGTCTCTATAACCCGAAGAGCCAATTCCTTATAACAAAGCTCTCTGCCCCTCCATCTATCCCTCTCTTTCTCCATTTCCCCACAAATGTGCACGTGCACACGTATGTATTCTAATGGTTCTGTTTCTCTAGAGAACCCTGACTCATACAAATATCCTTTAAAGTTGTCAGCATAAAGCCAGGTAGTCTTGAGAGACATGCATAATTTAATTAGATCTCAATATAATATCCGTAAAAGGTGGATAGAAAGAACATTAAAAAACATACAGAATAGACGTTTGCAGTAAATATAATTAAAACTAATCCACTGGTATCACTACTAGGATAGGAGTTTTGGGCTTCTGAGAGGTGGCGTAAGAGTTAGTAATATATAGCTTCGATATCGTGGATGTGGTCTGTGACAGAGCCACTGTGACAGGGGGCACAGTTGGCCGTTGGGGTCATTTGTCAGAACCCAGTGCTCATTTAGGGGAGGAGCTCCTCTGAGCCTCAGAAAATTCTCCAAAAGCTGAGAGTTGTAGTTACCCAATAACTGCAATCATGTATGAAATGGTGTCATTGATTTTGTGATGGTTAGCATCTTTTATCCTTTAGCCCTGGTAAGATTAACATTAAGAAGAAGAAGAAAAATATGTATAT
>NW_012151172.1:0-1761 GCF_000956105.1 Propithecus coquereli
GGGGGGAACCAAAACAATTCACCCTAGCCAGTTCACTTTTAAAACTTTTCAACTTTGTTATTCTTTTCTAATAATTTACACGGAATAGTGTTTTTAAGTCAACTAAGGTCCTACTATAGTAATAGCTATGGGCTTGTCCTTTAGAGGCAGTTATAGCATCCCAGCAAAGAGAAGCTGCTACTCTCATTCCACCACCCCACTATAAGTGTATGTTACTTGAAAACCACCAGATATGTAAGTAAAACGGCCTCTCATGTTTTTAGTTTTTCTTAAATAATGTATTCAATTTTATTTAAAAAATTTATGAATATGAGATATATATATGTTTGCCTCTCTACCTGGCTGGCTGCCAAGAAGTTCAAAGATCAATTTGTCACCCAACTTTGATAATTGTTCAAGACTTTATGCACATATTTTGAGGAAATTGTTTTGCTTGGCTTCACCTTAGTATTTGACTATATTTATTCTTCCTGCTAATTTCTTTATATATAGACACATAAACACACACATACACACATGTATATCTGTATACACATAGTTGCCTTAAATCCTTTTTGGAATGGTAGCATATAAATGCTTCTTAAATAATTTACTTTAAATTTACTTGTATTTCAGACAATTCTACAATAATACAGCATTAAGTTATTTTTAAAAACTGGGCCGGGCGCGGTGGCTCACGCCTGTAATCCTAGCTCTCTGGGAGGCGGGCGGATTGTTTGAGCTCAGGAGTTCGAGACCAGCCTGAGCAAGAGCGAAAAAAAAATACAAAGAATTTAGCTGGACAACTAAAAATACATAGAAAAAATTAGCCAGGCATGGTGGCATGTGCCTGTAGCCCCAGCTACTCGGGAGGCTGAGGCAGAAGGATTGCTTGAGCCCAGGAGTTTGAGGTTTCTGTGAGCTAGGCTGACGCCATGGCACTCTAGCTTGAGCAACAGAGTAAGACTCTGTCTCAAAAAAAGAAAAAAAAAGAAAAAAAAAATCAATTATACAAAAATGAGGGGGTACAAACTGCATTTTTCATTGTATTTAGTATTCTTCTTACCAAGTAATAACTCAAAAGTTAATTTAGATGAACTATAATTAGCTATATTATCATCACAGTACATGAATATAGTATAACTTCCTAAAAACTTAAATAATATCAAAGTGGGATTGTTTTTATCCAAATATTTTTATCAATTCTTTCCCTCCATTCACAACTTGTTTCCCTTTTATAAGCCTAGCAGTTTCTCAGTGTTCTTGGTGTCTACATCTCTGACATAATTCTATCCCAAAATAACTCATGCCTTTATAGTCCTGCTTGTAGCATATATGAAAATAGGCATTTTTTTATACTATTAATTAGGATCAATAAAAACAGAATAAGGATACAGCATCGTGTTGCTGAAAGAAGCAATTTTCTTAATGAAAGTTTAAAATACTCTTAAGGGTTACCAAGCGGTACTTTGAAAATAATTTAATTATTAAAACATAGTTGTGCCATATAATGGAATTAGATTAGTATTACTGAAGTGCAAACATGAGAGTAATGAAGTATAGTTGTCTAGAATTACCTTTCAAGAGCTGCTCTCCGTTTTTCAACAAACTCAGTGGATGATGAATCTTCTTTACCCACTTTCACCTTGGTCATGCCTTTAAAGAAGTTGAATGACATTCATGATGATTTTATATTATCGTGCAATAGTCTTCTGTAACCATTTCTTCATAATTTAGAATATACTTTGAATTTGACCTGACCAAAAAACTTCTAAACTTGTA
>NW_012151172.1:6296-7084 GCF_000956105.1 Propithecus coquereli
GTGATCCTCCTGTCTCCACCTCCCAAAATGCTGGGATTACAGGAGTGAGCCACCGTGCCCGGCCTACAGTGGCCTCTTAACTGGAAATTCTGACCTCTTTTATCCTTCCTATTCATATTGAAGCCAAGGAGATCTTTCTAAAACAAGAATCTATTTGTGCTACATTCTTGTTTCAATCTCTTCAATGGCTCTCCATCATACTTAGGATAAAGCTCAAACTCCTTAATGTGGCTGTTCATAATTCACAGAAGCTTAAGGCCAAACAATTCAATCATGCATCACTTCTTACACATCCTAGAAAGTCCAATGCTTTCTTGACTCTTGTCTTTTGCACAAGTAAATCCCTTTGCCTAGAACAAGCATTCTTCGCCTTCCTTCTCATCCTTCCCGGATCCCTTTGCGCTCCTTTGTCATGGCTTAGATACTACTTTCCCCAAAAACCCTTTCCTGACCCCTCAGGTTTAGATTAGGTCCCTTCCTGAATACTCTCAGAGAACACACTACTTTTAAGTATCAAACCACTCACAACTCATTTTAACCGCCTCTTGCAATCCTTAATAGATGGTAACCTTTACGAAGAAAAGAATTACTTCCCCCTTAATGAACGTCATATCCTCATACCACACATAGTAAATACTTAATATTTTTTTAAAGGAGCAAGAGGCTCACCTTTGTTGTTACTCTATATGCCATGTAAGCATTCATGCCATCACCTGTAAGAAAAGTCAAACAACACTATTAAAAATCACATGTTTAAAAATAAAACCCTGGCCGGGCGTGGTGGCTCA
>NW_012151172.1:11549-12054 GCF_000956105.1 Propithecus coquereli
GCTCTTTACATTGAGTAACATGCTGCTTCATAAACAGTAGGATTTATTTATTTATTTACTAACAGTAAATAGTCTGCCTTAAATTCTTTGCATGGCTTCTTTTAGCTTAAGTAAACTAATATTATAGATTCACAAGTTTTAATTTAAACCAGACCTAAAAGGTTTAGGAAGATGCCCCATAGGTACTAACTATAAAGATTAACTTTTCCTTGGAGACATACCTTGGGACAAGTATAAATGGATTATGTCATTATTAGGTAAGTAATACTTGACTTATTTGATAGATATCACAGATTTTTTTAAACAAAGGAGTGAATACTCGCTAAACTTACAACTGGCATAACCTGCTGAACAGCATAAGTGAAATAAACCAAGTACTCTGGCAGAAACAAGTTCTAAAGGTCTAGGACAATTTCAGGATTGGTAATTTGCTCATACTTACCTTCCTCTAGGACAGTTTCCTGAGGTGTGCTCAGTGAAGCATTAGTGTCAGATGTAACAAATG
>NW_012151173.1:0-319 GCF_000956105.1 Propithecus coquereli
CCACACAAATGTGATGAGTTGGTAAAGGCAATGAGTCTACTCAAAGAACAGAATTTAACTGGCTTGCTTCCACACACAGGCTCATTCTTTAATACAGCTTCAGTGTAATAGCCACTAATTGAGGAAAAGGGATATAGATAGAGCCTAGAGGCTTTTAAGTAAAATATTGTCTTCATGCTTACAAACTACGTCCAGAGAAAGTCCTTAGCTGTGGGTTTATCTGGAAGAAAATAAACTGAAAGCCTTCTAAGGTTTTGGTAGAACAGCATAACCAAAAAACTCCAAAGCCTACCTGCAACTATTTATACATATTAAATTC
>NW_012151173.1:2074-2422 GCF_000956105.1 Propithecus coquereli
GTGTGACAGGAAGGGTAGCAGAAAATTATAGGAGAAAGACACGCAGTTGGCTAACCATGAAGAATTATAAAATTTTATTTTCAAGAGAGATTTGAAGCCACTGGAGTATTTTAAGTAAAGTGATAGCATAAACTGATTTACAATTATAACTTTCACTGTTCTGTGGAGAATAAATTTTAGGTCTTTAACAATTGAAACACAAAGGCAATTAAGAGCTATTATTGGACTTTAAGAGAGAAATAATAGCACTTCGTTGTAATGGTAGAAATAATGGAAATGGTAAAAATGGTCAAATCAGGATGTACTATGGAATTAGAGTTACATAATTTGATAATTTGATGGGAGGAT
>NW_012151173.1:2548-2889 GCF_000956105.1 Propithecus coquereli
TGAAATTTATAGGTAATATAATGCACGTTTTTACCTTTAGTAATTCCTAACTATTTTTGATGATATTATATGACTCTTATCAACAACTTATTAGGGTTACTGTCGTTTCATATCCTTGTCAACACTTGTTAGTATTGGTTGTTAATTTTAGAAATTCTGGTAGGTGTAGTGTTATCTTTCCATAGTTTTAATTTACATTTTCTTAATAATTAATGAGATTGTGGAGATTTTCACAAGCTTTTTGCTTATTTGAATAGCATTCTGTTTAAAGTTTTCACATTTTTAAATTACGTTATTTGTCTTTTTCTAATTTATTTAATATCTGAGTCATAAATTCTTTG
>NW_012151173.1:4639-5859 GCF_000956105.1 Propithecus coquereli
ATGTCTTTCATCCTTTTGGAATATTTCTTGGTCATTATGTCTTCAAAAGTGTCTTTTTCTCTGTTTATCCTTCTCCTCTTCTATGAGACTTTAATTATATACCATTTTTTATTTGCATCTTTCCCCATCCATCTTGTATGCTCTTTACTGTATTTTATATATTTTCCATCTCTTTTTCTGTGTGTGTTTTGGCATGAAAACTTTATACTGACCCATTTTCCAATTCACTAATTGTATTTTTAACTGTTTCCAATCTGCTATCAAGTCTATTTGTCATATTCTTTATTCTAATTATGATAATTTTCTGTCTCAAAATTCCAGATGATTTTCAATTGATTCTAGTTCTACTTAAATAAACTATCTTATCTATTTTCTGGAACATATTACTCACAATTATTATTTTTTTTCTCTTTCAGATATCTGATGCTTTTTTTTTCTTTTTTATTTATTTATTTATTTATTTATTTATTTATTTATTTATTTATTTATTTATTTTGAGACAGAGTCTCACTTTGTTGCCCAGCCTAGAGTGCCCTGGAGTCAGCTTAGCTCACAGCAACCTCAAACTCCTGGGCTCAAGCAATCCTCCTGCCTCAGCCTCTCAAGTAGCTGGGACTACAGGCATGTGTCACCATGCCTGGCTAATTTTTTTTCTATATATATTTTTTAGTTGTCCAGCTAATTTCTTGCTACTTTTTTGGTAGAGACAGTGTCTCGCTCTTGCTCAGGCTGGTCTTGAACACCTGAGCTGAAACAATCCGCCTACCTAGGCCTCCCAAAATACTAGAATTACAGGCATGAGCCACTGCCCCTGGCCCCTTGGCTATCTTTATAATTCAAAATAGTTAGCCAGAATCTGTTCTTAAACATTCTGCAATAATTTAAAATGTTTCTCTTGTAAAATATGTGACTTCAAAATACAAACAGGAGAAAAAGAGACTCCTCAAAAAACTGAAAATATTCAGTTTAACATTTTAACCCTCTAATACATGAAAAAAGGTTTACTATTAATAGAGCTTTATCTCCTGCTAACTTTACTACTAGAAATATAAACTAGAAAAACAATAATGCACAGTTGATTTGATGCCTAATGGTCTTCCTTTTTATAAGAATTTATTTATACATAAATTTGAATTTTGGATTAAAGATTTTGTTTGTTTTGTTTGGAGTGCTTGAAATATTATAAACATTTCAGTTTTTTTGGAATTTGTTGAATGAAC
>NW_012151174.1:0-372 GCF_000956105.1 Propithecus coquereli
CCAGGCTTCCAGTCACCCATTCACCACAGCAGGGGCTCTCAGCCTCAGCACGGTTGACATCTGGGGCTGGCTCATTCTGGTGGGGGCGTCCTGTGCATTGTAGGGCCTTGAGCAGCGTCCCTGGCCTCCACCACTATGCCCATAGCTCCCCCTTTGTGTGACACTCAGTAATGTCTTCAGATCCAGTAGGATCCGTATCCCATAGGGAGAGACGCTAGACAGCTCACTTGCTCACACTGCGTTCATGCGCCCACAAAGATGAGGTCATGTGAGCACACAGGGAGATGGCGGCCACCTATAAGCCAAGAGAACAGGCCTGAGAATGAAACCTGCCTTTCCAGCACCTTGAGCTCAGCCTCTGGCTTCCAGAAC
>NW_012151174.1:2822-7983 GCF_000956105.1 Propithecus coquereli
ACCCAAAGGGAGAGAGGGCTGTCAAAGGCTGAAATTCTGGGCTGAAGAGCCCAGGGGGATGGCGGAACCTCCTGTCTGGGAAGGGAAGCTGGACCTGGAAGCAATGCCGACGTTGGTGTTTGGAAGACACCTTTCCTTGCTTGAGGTGGAGGAAAGCTATCCGAAACAGGAGCAGGGCAGCCTGGCCCCCTGGAGGACACATGCGGGGGAAGCAAACTGGGAGGAAGTGGTGCTGGGTGGTGGGGATGAAAGCCAAAGGGGAGGCACGGAGAAAACCCAGTGAACCTCAGTCCCCTCCTGGTGTGTGGGACTTACACGCCTTCGGAGGCTCATCCGGAGACGTGCAGCCTGCAAAGCTGTGGTTCTTTAGCCTCACCGAGCAAAGCCCAGCATGTAAATACTGGCCTCCGA
Source organism: Propithecus coquereli (assembly GCF_000956105.1). Classification (NCBI taxonomy): domain Eukaryota; kingdom Metazoa; phylum Chordata; class Mammalia; order Primates; family Indriidae; genus Propithecus; species Propithecus coquereli. The sequence goes on from NW_012151174.1 coordinate 3,234, forward strand.
TGGGACAAAGCAACACCTGGGTCACGTGGGAACCCAAAACCAGGGCAGCCTTTGGGGTCGAGTGGCAGCAGTGCCCGGTGGTCTCCAGCACACTCTGAACGCCTCGGCAGGCTGCATCAGGAGCAGCGTGCCACGTGCTTCTGACGGCGAAAGACTTTCCAGCGGGATGCATATATCCATGATCATGGAATGCAGGTTTTGAATCCTGGCTGGTTTCACTTCTAACCAATCTTTGGTGGACACATAAAAACTCCACAGGCTGCTGGACAAGAAGCTCCCTGGCTCATGATGCTATCACCACCCTTTGATATATGAAGCAGGCAAACTGTGTGTGGGAAGCTCTGGTGCCCTCAGAGGTACCCCTGACCTGGAGTCAGCGCGAGTTATCTAGGACCTGGGCTCTCATCCCTCTCCCTTCTTCGTGGTATCTCGGAGCTCGATTCTCGAACCTCCACCCGACACTCCTTCCTCACCCCCCACACCTCAGCCTTCTCATGTCCCCGCCTCTCCTTCCTGCCCGAAGAAAACCAATCAGCCACTCTCTGCGCTCACATCTCACTGATTGGCTCCCTGCCTTGGTGACACCCCCAGCACCGGGACAGACCAGCTGGCTTGCTCTCTAGGCTCTAGGAGGCCCTGGGGAGCTGCGGGTGACATGTGGCTCTCTCTGCAGCCTGGCCTGGGACTGCTGCCACTGCCAGGGACAGGTCAAGTTGAATGGCCAGCTGCCCACGTCTCATCCTGGTCGGAGCTGGGCACTCGAAGAGCCTGGCACTCACTCTGCAAACAGCCCTGCCTCGACCCTCCCTGTCCCTCACCCGTGCCCTCACCCGCATTGCCACTCTTTTTCCAGGCTGGTGTCCTGGAAGCAGGTCTGCTCAGAAACCACCGGGATCAAACACGGGTTCCCTCTGCAATGGCCTCACATCCCTGGCTCAGCCGCCATCCACCTCCATGGTATTTATACTCCGTCCCTTCTCCCCGTCTAGCTTTCCCCACCCTCAGCCCCCTGCCGGACTCTACTCTCTCCGAGGCCCTGGTCCCCTCTCCCAGATTCCAATTCCACGTGGGCAACACCACCCACCCTTTTCTGAGCTGGGGGACTGGTGAGCCCTGGAGAAGTAGTTCCCAGCCTGGGTCCCCTCCTGGAGCCTTGCTATTGTCATCCTGATGGGGCCCAACCTGGGCAAGGACTGCCCAAATAGAGAACTATCACAGTAACAAGAAACAGCCACATCCACATGACAAAAGGAAAAGAAATACCGGTCGCCCTCCTTAGCACCGATACACTGACCCGGCATGCCGGGGAGTCAAAGTGAAACTTAGGGAAGGGCTCTGGAAGTCTTTGCTTTTGATTCCTTTGGGAAGGACACCGTGCAGTGCCACACACCCTGGAGTCACAGAGCCAGCAGCATCTTCCAGAGAGCAAGCCCTCGGGGGACTCATTTCTCCAGGGAACCCTCCGGGCTGGGATCCCAGGGCTGAGATCATATTCACCAATGTCCGTGTGTGGAAAGAGTCCTTGGTGTTCACTCTCACCCTCACTGTAGAGATCAGGTCCTTGGAGCGAAGGCTTTTGCTGTAGAGTGTTGAACGCTGTAAAGTGCCCTTCAAATTAGTGAAACAAAACAGACTTTCTGCCCCTTGGCTCAAAGAGACCAAATAAGTCGCAGTAACTCTGTGTGTTACGAGAAAGAAGAAGAGAAAGGAAAAACGGTTTCTTCTACCGTTTTCTTCTCAACACCGTGTTACGCTTAAGATTAACGATCACTTCCCCTTTGGTCCTTCTGCCGAAAGAAGCTTTTCGAGTGAGATCAGGGGCTCCCAGGTTAGTCTTGGACCTGTCGAAAGGGCTGCCCGGAGACTCCTGTGCCTGGTGGGTGTGAGACCTGTGACACGCTGCACCAGGCAGCAGAGCCAGGGCTTTGCACTCCGAGCACCAGGAATGAAGGGGATTACGAGAAAGAGCGACACTCCCTGTGGAAACCGAAACAATCACAAAAGCAAAACAAATGTCCCAGACTGTCATTCGCACCAAGAGTGGCAGAAGGTGCTCGGGACTCTGTGTGTCCTGCAGGGCGTCTGTAGGACTCCAGCGAATAACCTCATTTTCAAACCCACTTGCGGGACTTCACTCTGCCTCTGTACGGCGGTCCTTTGTTCCCCAACGTTAGTGGAGAAACGAAACTGTGAAATATTTTCAAGAGGTTTCTTTTGATCCAGGTGGCCACTGGGAAAACACAAACGCAAGAAGCCTTGAGTATGTGGTCGGGAGGTAGTTGGATTATTGTTCGGTTTTATGTATTTTCAGGAGGCAGCAATTCTAGACAAGGGCACGAATTTATTTATGAAACATGTACATTGCTTTGGCCCGAAAAGGGGAAGTATTTTGAAGGGCTGGGCGGGGGGGAATATAAGTCACAGGCCGATTTAGAGATTCTTCAGTTTGTACTTGGTAGAGGAGTCAAGTTATGTCTAAAAGTCGGAGTTAGTGGAGAAGAACCGTGTAGGTGAAGATGACGAAGTCAGTTAATTATCCAGCAAGTTCTGAGACCGGGAAGCAGTAGGCACTGCTTAACACACAGTCAGAAAGGCCCTAACCACCCTGATCAAAAGCAGGATGCGGTCACAGAAAAGTGCAGGTCGAAATGCTCATGGCTTAAACGGTATCAGGGCTCCGTGATTTTCATGTCGTTTTCCGCATAGGCAAGGCCGATTTACTTCATCTTGCAGAAGAGGAAGCATCTCTCTCTCGGGCAACACGGCTGACTTCGCTGCCTTCTTGTTTTTCTGAAAAAAAACAAAAACCAAAAAAACAAAAAAAAGCGTATCTTGATCTTTGTCACAAGAAAAACGTAGTCTCAACTAGTCAACTGTGCTGGTTACCCGTTTCACATTCTCTCAGCTTTTTCTTTTTATGTTGGACTCGGGAGAGGCAGACTGACTTTTTTTCTTTGTCTCTATGAAAAGAATATACCCCCTTGTTGCTGCCCTAACCATGAAACACACAAGTCAACACGGGAAATCTAAAAGATTTAACCGGTTAAATCGTGTTTTTCTGCTTTCCCCTTTTCTCACGGTTTCTTCCCAGCATTGCTGACTTCGCATCTTTGTTGATTCTCTCTATAATAAAAAACAAAAACAAAAAACCGCATGTCGGTCTTTGCTGTGAGGAAATCGAACTGCCCAACACGTAAACAACGTAGGTTTTTCGTTTAACCTTCTCTCAGCTTCCTTCTTTTGAACTTTCATCTCAGCAGAGGCAGACCGACTTTGTGTGTGTGTGTGTGTGTGTGTGTGTGTGTGTGTGTGTGTGTGTTTGTAAAAAGACCGTATCTCCTTTTTGCTGCCCCAAACAAGAAACACGCAAGTAAACACAGTAGATCGAAATGTGAAATAGTGGTTTTCCACGTTTCCGTTATTTTGGTGGTTTCCTCAGATACTGAGCCGAATTCCGGACTTTGTTGCTCTGGTCGAAGAACAACATATCTCGCTCTTTCTTGCGAGAAAAACGAAGCACCGAAAACATCAACGATGCGGGTGTAAGCTCACGAGTGCAATTCCAGGTGCTTCCACCTTACAAGGGCAAAATTCGGAACGTTTTGAGACTTTGAGTCCAGTCCGCGTTCAGTGATAGGGAAGTACTGAAACCGGGTGGGGCTGGGTGCCGTGGCAGAAGCTGACTGGTTGAGCTGCTGATGACTTGGCAGAAGCCGATTGGCTCAGCTCCAGATAGCCTGAGGGTGTGTGGGTGGGGTCAGGGTACGTCACTCCTGAAACCTGCATAAAAGGATGACTGTTCCTGTGTGAGGATCCCACAGGCTACTGCAGCTAGGAGGCACACTCAGTATGTTGTGCAAGGATTTCTTGATTTCGGTCTTAAAAGAGAGAGCCATGGAATTGGTGACGGATGCTGTGGCTTCATGTGTCCTGTACTTGGGAAGCATGTACCTAGGAGAGGACTTCATGCCACGTGCAGGAAACAGGCAGAACTCTTCATTGAAGGAGATGTTCACATTTCTTTTGCTGAAGAAGATACTTCTCTGGTCCCTGAAGAAAGGGTTGCCAGTCGTACGTGACCTGATTTTTCGAGCTTTGGAAGATGACGTGCCTATTCCACAAGGCTATAATGATGATGACAACATCGTTGTAGTGGTGGAAAAATAGACACAAAGACTTGGTGGTTTTCTCTTCTCTTTTGGTTTTCTCTTCCTTAATGGAAGAGAATGGAGAAGCCAGAAAGAAAGCCGCATATCTAGAGCCAACCTATCTTGGACCAAGTCAGCGAAAACGTACTCTGGGCAAAAGGACACTCTTTTCAGCAAACGATGCTGGGTCAATTGGATTTCCACGTGCAGAAGAATAAAACTGGACTCCTGTCTGTGACCGCACGAAAAAATCAGGCCGGGCGTGGTGGCTCACTCCTGTGATCCTAGCACTTTGGGAGGCCGAGGTGGGAGGATCGCTTGAGGCCAGGAGCTTGCGAGCAGCCTGAGCAAGAGCGAGACCCCCATCTCTGCAAAAACAGAAAAGTTAGCGAGCCGTGGTGATGTGTGCCTCTAGTCCCAGCTACTCAGGAGGCCGAGGCGCTTGGATCGCTTGGGCCCAGGAGCTAGTTTGAGGAACGTCGATGCCGCTGCCCTCTAGCCCCAGCGACGGAGCGAGGACTTGGCTCAGAAAACAAAGACACCAACTCATGAGGGATTAAAGACGTAAATGTGAGACCTGAAACTTTATACTTTACACCCGA
>NW_012151174.1:9158-13318 GCF_000956105.1 Propithecus coquereli
TGCTTCAGAAAGCAACAGATGCGATTGTGGTTTAAGGACTCGTGAGAGATCGAGTGTGGTTGAACGAGCATGTGCTGGTGGATGATGGTGATTTTCCTGGCATGGTATCAGCCAGTGGCTGGAAAATGTGTCCTACGCTCTTGGATTTCCCCCTCCTGTTTGGCCCATTGCGACTGCCGTTCTGAGAAGGCTGGCTAGTATGTGAGCAAATAAACAGAATGATCACAAAAGGCATCGTAGCCCTGTTGCCTGGTTCTGTGGTGGCTTCCACGTATCTCCTCTCGGGCTCGGGGTCTGAGACCGGGACCCAGAGGAGGGGAAAGGTGTCAGGGTGGAAAAAGCCCAGGCAATGGGATGGAAGAGGTGTCCATGAGGGCCTCAGTGCTGAGGGGCTGCAGCCCACAAGGGCTTGACCCAAAGGGAGAGAGGGCTGTCAAAGGCTGAAATTCTGGGCTGAAGAGCCCAGGGGGATGGCGGAACCTCCTGTCTGGGAAGGGAAGCTGGACCGGGAAGCAATGCCGACCTTGGTGTTTGGAAGACACCTTTCCTTGCTTGAGGTGGAGGAAAGCTATCCGAAACAGGAGCAGGGCAGCCTGGCCCCCTGGAGGACACAGGCGGGGGAAGCAAACTGGGAGGAAGTGGTGCTGGGTGGTGGGGATGAAAGCCCAAAGGGGAGGCACAGAGAAAACGCATTTAACCAGAGTCTCCTCCTGGTATGTGGGACTTACAGGCCTTTGTAGGCTCATCTGGAGGTGTGCAGCTTACAAAGCTGTGGTTCTTTAGCCTCACCAAGCAAATCCCAGCATGTAAATACTGGCCTCCAATGGGGCAAAGCAACACCTGGGTCACGTGGGAACCGAAAACCAGGGTAGTCGTCCTGATAAGCCTTTCGGGTCGAGTGCCACCCCTGGCCACCTGGTCTCCAGCACACTCTGAACCCCTCAGCAGGCAGCGGCAGGAGCAGCGTGCCATGTGCTTCTGACAGAGAGAAGACTTTCCAGCGGACACATACATCCATGTTCATGGAATGCCATTTCTGAATCCTGGCTGGTTTCACTTCTAACCAATCTTTGGTGGAAACATAAAAACTTCACAGGCTGCTGGGCTGGAAGCTCTCTGGCTTATAATGCTATCACGGCCCTTTGATGTATGAACCATGCAAACTGTGTGGAAAGCTCTGGTGCCCTCAGAGGTACCTCTGACCTTGAGTCAGCCCAAGTTATCTAGGACCTGGGCTCCCATCCCTCTCCCTTCTTCATGATATCTCAGAGCTCGATTCTCGAACATCCACCTGAATGAAAAGTCTTCTGGACATTAGCAGTGGTGATTGTTGCATAACGATGTCAATGTACTTAACACCCCTGAATTAAACACTTGAAATGGCTAAAATGGTAAATTTTGTGTTAGATGTATTTTATCACAATTTTTACAAATGGTTACTCTCTTGGCGGCGACAGCCTGTTGGACTCACATCTTTAGGGACCTATGTACAACAGCTCTCAACCCTTTCCAAGAACACAGCATCGCCCCATGCTATCAGTGCTACATGAAAATCATGAATAAATAGGATGCAAAAGCAATCTTTACACTTTCTCAAGGAGTTCAAAATTTATTAAATAGATTTGGGAACACGATATCAAAGATGGAAAGAATTCAGGGGGGCTGATATAAACAAGACCTACTAGGTGATATAGAAGTGGTGCTGTGGATGAAGAATGGGGATGGTTTTAATACTGAAGAGATTTTTCCTTAAACCATTTCCAAGAGCCATGCAGTCCACTGGGGAACCTCTACAATTATTCAAAATTCAGGTACTAGTGTCACAAAGAATTCTGTTATCATCCATGACACTACAGGAAATTTTACGTTCTTTTTTTTAATGTTTATTTCTGGTTTTTATTTTTTCAATTAATTAATGAATTTTCTTTTGTTGAATTTCACATTATGGGGGTACGAACATTTTGGTTGCATATATTGCCTTTGCATCGCCCAAGCCAGAGCTACAAGCGTGCCCATCCCCCAGACAGTGCACTCTACACCCATTAGTTATAAATTTCCCATCGCCTCCATCCCCCTCCCACCTGCCCGGCACCGGATGAATATTACTCCCATGTGAGCACCTAAGTGTAGATCAGTTAGTACCAATTTTCTTTTTCCCAGTTAGTACCAATTTGATGGCGAATACATGTGGTGCTTGTTTTTTCATTCTTGTGATACTTCACTTCAAAGAATCGGCTCTAGCTCCACCCAGGATAATATAAGAGGTGCTAGTTTACCATTATTTTGTTTTTTACATGTTTTGTTTTATACATATATCACATTTTATTAATCCACTCATATCGATGGGCACTTGGGTTGTTTCCACATCATTGAAATTGTAGATTGTGTTGCCATCAACATTCGAGTGCAGATGTCTTTATTATAGAATGTCTTTTTTTCCTTTGGGTAGATGCCTAGTAGTGGGATTGCTGGATCAAATGGTATTTCTATTTTTAGCTCTTTGAGATATCTCCAAATTACTTTCCACAGAGATTGTACTAAATTGCAGTCCCACCAGCAGTATAAGAGTGTTCCTATTTTTCTGCATCCATGCCAGCATTTGTTTTGGGACTTTTTGATAAAAGCCATTCTCACTGGAATTAGGTGATATCTCATTGTGGTTTGGATTTACATTTTCCTGACGACTAGAGATCTTGAGCACTTTTTTTATAGGTTTACTGGCCATTATTCTGTCTTCTTTTGCAAAGTTTCTGTTGATGTCCTTTGCCCACTTTTTAATGGGGTTGTTTGATTTTTTCTTGTTAGTTTTCTTAAGTTCTATATAGATTCTAGTTATCAGCCCTTTATTAGATGTGTAGCATGCAAATATTTTCTCCCCTTCTGTAGGTTGTCTATTTGCTGTCATGATAGTTTCCTTCACTGTGCAGAAGCTTTTTAATTTGATAAAGCCCCATTTATCTATTTTTCTTGCTGCTGTGACTGCTTTGGAGGTCTTTTTCATAAATTCTTTGCCTAAGCCAATGTCTGTAAGAGTTTTCCCAACATTTTCTTCTGGAATTCTTAAGGTTTCCTGTTTTAGGTTTAAGTTCGTTATCCATCATGTGTTGATTTTTGTGACAGGTGAGAGGTGGAAATCCAGTTTAAATCTTCTGCATCTGGTTATCCACTTTTCCCAGCACCATTTTTTGAATAGAGATTCTTTTTCCCAGTGTATATTTTTGTCTGCTTTATCAAAGATTAGATGACAATCTGAGGATGGTTTTATATTTGGGTTCTCAGTCCTGTTCCAAAGATCTATATCTCCATTCTTGTGCCAGTACCGTGCTGTTTTGGTTACTATAGCCTTGTAGTATAGCTTGAAGTCTGGTAGACTGATGCCTCCCAATTTATTCTTTTTGCTTAAGATTGCGTTGGTTACATAGGGTCTTCTCTGGTTCCATACGAAGTGTAGAATTATTTTTTCTAGATCTGTGAAAAATGAACATGGTATTTTAATAAGGATTGCATTGATTCTGTAGATCACTTTAGGTAGTATGGACATTTTAACAATACTGATTCTGCCAGTCCATGAACATGGTAGGGTTTTCCATCTGTTTACATCCTCTACAATTTTTTTTCTCAGTATTTCTTAGTTCTCCCAATATATGTCTCTCACCTCCTTATCTAAATATATTTCTAAATGTTTAATTTGCTTTGATGCTATTGTGAAAAGTGTTGCATCTTTGATTTGATTTTTGGCTTGACTGTTATTGGCGTATATGAACACCACTGATTTGTGTGCATTGATTTTTGTATCTTGAGACTTTATTGAATTCATTTATCAATTCCAGGAGTCTTTTGTTTGAATCCTTGGGGTTTTCTAGATATAATATCATTTCATCAGCAAAGAGTGAGAGTTTGACCTCTTCTGCCCCCATTTGGATACTCTTGATTCCCTACTCTTGTCTGATTGCTCCAGCAAGGACTTCCAGCACTATGTTGAATAGAAGTGGAGATAGTGGGCAATCTTAGAACTGTTTCCAGTTCTAAGTGGGAAAGCTTTCAATTTTTCCCCATTTAGTATGATGTTGGCTGTGGGTTTACTGTATATGGCTTTAATGATTTTTTTTTTTTTTTGAGGCAGAGTCTCACTCTTTTGCCTGGGCTAGAGTGAGTGCCGT